>NW_022681466.1:63141229-63604410 GCF_009764315.1 Trachypithecus francoisi
CATATTTTGTT
Source organism: Trachypithecus francoisi (assembly GCF_009764315.1). Classification (NCBI taxonomy): domain Eukaryota; kingdom Metazoa; phylum Chordata; class Mammalia; order Primates; family Cercopithecidae; genus Trachypithecus; species Trachypithecus francoisi. The sequence continues at coordinate 63,141,241 of NW_022681466.1, forward strand.
ATTATTGTAAAATAGCCAGTTTTCCCAGGACAATTTACTGATCGATTCATCCTTTTCCACACTCAGTCACAGCTTTACCATATGCTAAGTTCTTATGTTTACATTTGAGTATGTTTCTAGACTTTATTTTTCTAGACACAGTCTTGCTCTGTCGCCCAGGCTGAAGTGCAGTGGCATGATCTCGGCTCACTGCAACCTCCGCTTCCCAGGTTCAAGTGATGCTCGTGCCTCAGCCTCCCAAACAGCTGGGACTACAGGCGCGTACCAAAAAACCATGTCCAGTTCATTTTTGTATTTTTTGTAGAGATGTGGTTTCACCATTTTGGCCAGGCTGGTCTCGAACTCCTGGCCTCAACTGATCTGCCTACCTCTGCCTCCCAAAGTGCTGGGATTACAGGTGTGAGCCACTGCACCTGGCCTGTTTCTAGACTTTCTATTCAGCATTAGTGATCTCTATTCCTACACCAGTACTACAATCATTTAAATAATCCTGTTTACAATATCTTTCAATATCTGGTAGGGCAAATTATCCTCCATTAATCTTCTTTTTAAAAAATTATTGGCAATTCTCACCCGTTTATTTTTCTGGCTGAATGTAGGAATTGTGTTTCATGTAATTGGGATTTTGACCAGAATTATGCTAATATACAGATTATTTCTAGGAGAACTGACAGCTTTACAATTTTGGGTCTTGCCTTCCTAGAACGTGGCAAGACCCTGCTTTTCTTGTGTTCTTTAGTGCTCCTTGGAAAAGTCGTGTTCTTTTCTTTATAGACATTCTGTACTTTATTGCTACATTTATTTCTGTTTCATATTTTTACTGGTTTTCTAGTTGAGACTGTTTCCATTATCATAAAATTGATATGCATTCACTGAGGACTTACTACAGGCCACGCTGACCTTTGTAGGTTCATTTTTAATGGCTCCTTGCAGAATTCTCTTAGTTCTAACAACCTTCGGCTGATTCTTTGCTGGTGGAGGCTTTGGGTTTCTTTATGTTCACCCATTCTGGGATTAGCTGATTTGCCTGGCCAATCTCACCCTGGCTACCTTGGGACCCCAGGGTCGGAGCTCTGTTAACTGTTCTCTAGTGCTCACCACCTGTAAGGCTGGTCATCCCAGTTCCAAGCGCCAACCAACCACACTCACCAGAACTCCTTTAGTTGGCACCTGTAAAAAGCAGGGGCTTTTGACTGGCTGCCCCTCCATGTCTCTTTGGTTTCAGGTCACCCCTCAGTGGATACTTGAGTTTGTCTTCTTTCCTAGTAGGATGTTACCACATAGGATTTGTTGTTGTTATCTAAAATTGACCAAACAACATAACTTTGGCTGGACATGGTGACTCACCCCTGTAATCCCAGCACTTTGAGAGGCTGAGGCAGGCAGATCATGAGGTCAGGAGTTCGAAACCAGCCTGGCCAACACGGTGAAACCCCATCTCTACTAAAAATACAAAAATTAGCCAGGCATGGTGGCGTATGCCTGTAATCCCAGCTACTCAGGAAGCTGAGGCAGGAGAATTGCTTGAAACCAGAAGGCAGGGGTTGTAGTGAACTGAGATTGTGCCACTGCACTCCAGCCTGGGTGAAAGAGCGAAACGTCGTCTCAAAAAACAAAAAAAAAAACGTAACTTCTGAGAGAATGTCATGGTGGCCAACACCACTCACAGACTCTGCGCCAGGGCAACCACGGCCAGAATCACAGTGATGCTGCCTGCTAGGGCTCACCAATCTCTCTGTGCCTCAGTTTGCCCCTCTATAAAATGGGGAGATGACAGTACCTAGCTCCATGGGTGGAAGAGATGATTAAACAGTTAATAATACAGAGCATTTGGAACAGTACCTACCACAGAGCAAGCATCTTATGTATATAAATGCTGTCTCCTCCTTCCCCCGAGCCAGAATCCATTTATCTTTTATTCTGGGCCTGGTCCAGTCTTCTCTCAGGATAATACTAATCTGATGGTGTGTTAATGACTTCACTGGTCATTTATCTAAATGGCTAACCCAGGACAGCCTAACATCCCATTTCATACCACCCTTTGAAACCAGTGCCTTGGTCAATTACTGGGCCTCTTTACCAGTGGCCTGGGCTGTCTGCACAGCCAGTGATCCCTGCTCCTACCAGGGGTCTTATCTGTGGACCCCACAGCTCCCTTTCTGCTATACCGAGAGCCCTGAAACCTCCCTACCTGGGACTCAAGGAACCAGATCCTTCTCAGATGCTTCCAAAAGGGGAGAGAGGCTCAGGCTGTGCAGCCAGAACTTGAAGCCATGTACCCACAGCTAAAGGGCTAGAAGACAACAGAGGACTTCCGCCATCCCCTCCAAAGGTTCCCAGTGAGTGAGGCAACACGAAGGCGAGCATGTCCCCCCTTGCTGCCTATGCTCCAGTGCCTTGTCTCCAGGACACTCACTCCAGCCCCAGACAAATCAGACTCACTTTACTCTTGGACTCTGATCCAAAGCATTTTTTTTTTTTTTTAATTGTGGCAACATATACATAAGATTTAGCACTTTTTTTTTTTTTTTTGAGATGGAGTTTTACTCTTGTTGCCCAGGCTGGAGTCCAATGCTGTGATCTCAGCTCACTGCAACCTCCACCTCCCGGGTTCAAGCAATTCTCCTGCCTCAGCCTCCCAAGTAGCTGGGATTACAGGCGTGCGCCACCACACCCAGCTAATCTTATATTTTTAGTAGAGATGGAGTTTCACCATGTTGGTCAGACTGGTCTCGAATTCCTGATCTCAGGTGATCCGTCCAGCTTGGTTTCCCATAGTGCTGGGATTACAGGCGTGAGCCACCGCACCCAGCCAGATTTAGCATTTTTAAGTGTACAATTCAATGGCATTAAGTCCATTCACAACACTGTACAACTCATCACTACTATCAAGTTCCAGAACTTTTTCATCACCCAAAAAGGAAAACCTGTACCTATTAAACAGCTGCTCCCCAGTCCCTAGCAACCCCTAATCTGCTTTCTGTCTCTGGATTTGCTTATGCTGGACATTTCAGATACACGGAATCATGATATGTAGCCTTTGGGTCTGGCTTATTTCAATCAGCATGATGTTTTCAAGGTTCTTCTGTGTTGTAGCACATGTCAGAACTTCATTTCTTTTTTTCTTGAGACATGGCCTTGATCTGTCACCCAGGCTGGAGTGCAGTGGTGCAAGCACAGCTCACTGCAGCCTCAACCTCCTGGGCTCAGGTGATCTTCCCACCTCAGCCTCCTGAGTAGCTGGGACTACAGGCATGCATCACCATGCCTGCTTTTTTTTTTTTTTAATGGAGAGATGAGGTTTCACTTTTTGCCCAGGCTGGTCTCAAACTCCTGGGCTCAAGCAATCCATCCGCCTTGAGCCTCCCAAAGTGGTGGGATTATGGGCGTGAGCCACCGCACCTGGCCATTCATTTCTTCTTATGGCTAAATAGTCCCTGTATAGATATACCACATACTGTGTATCGGTTCATCCGACGATGGACAGGTAGGCTGTTTCCACCTTTTGGCTATCATGAAGTCAAGCTCTTGACCTTTAACTGGTTTCTAGTTCTTACCTCTCTGCTTGGTTCAGGCTCTACCATGAGCTGCTGGAAGGCTCTGACAAGCCCACCATGCGGCTCCCTCAGTTGCTCCCTGCCTTGGGCAGTCCAACTTGTGACTTCCCTGAGGTCTTCAAAAGCCAATCAAGCTGACTCTCCATACCTGTCCTCACGCCAGCAACTCCCACCCCAGTCCCACCTTTCTGGATGGAGAAGCTGGCTCAACCCATCATTATACCGTGGCATTTGTATTTTTCATGTCAATTTGTTTTTTTAATTGAGCACTTTGAACAGGCCCTCCACTGAGTCACAGGCTTTACTGAGATCATCCCATTTAATCCTCACAGCAGCCCTAGTGGCAGGGTTGCGATTACCCCATTTCACAGACGAAGAATCGGAGAGAGGGATCAAGCAGCCCTCAGGTCTCAGCCTCCCATTTTAGTGCCCTTTTCTCCCTCCCCACAATCCCTTGTCAATACCGCATTCAAGTCCCATCAGCTCATTTTCCTGTATTCACCCAGCCGATTCCCTATCCTGGTAAACAAAAGCCTAAACAAGAGAATAATCCATGTTTATCCAGGTTGCAGGTCTATATAAACCCAACTTCCTTCCATGAAGAGGCCACCGGATGTGACTTCTCTAAGGTCAACCCCCACCCCCACCACAAAGGCCTGGTAGCACCTGAGTGCGGAGCGTCTCAGAGCAGTTTGGCTGCCAGGCTCTGTGGTGTTTTCCCTTCAGACTACCATCAAGGTAATATGCACGATTGCCCTTGGCAGCCACACCCACCCCAGGCTGGGACTGCTGAGGCAGTTAGCCAAAGGCACCAGGTAAGGCCCCGAGCACCTCCAGAAGACAGGGTTGGGAGAGAGAACCTGGGATCCCTGACGGGAGACGGAAGGAGCTCAGAAGTTGGCCAGCTCCATGCTCCTGTACCCCCAGAGCGCTGGGTCCAGCTCCCACTCAAAGGCAGCTATGATCCCTCAAACCAAGGAGGCCAGCAAAGGCAGCCTTTCCTGCCTCTGGACCTCTTTGCTGTGTCTCTGCTGGAAGGCCCATGGGCAGTGGTGAGGTGGAATTGGCTGCCATAGGCACTGAGGGCCAATCATGCACCTCTCCCAATTTCACATTCAATGACCTCTCATTGGGTAGCCAGAAACCGGCCAGGGAGGGAATATTGACACCAAGGGAAGTGGCAGATGCTACACATTGGCCCCACCCCCCGCCCCAGGCAGTTGCTAAATATTTACCAGCACCTCCACCCACACACAGGCCTCTGCCTGGGATGTGGGAGAAGTGGACCCTCAGGGGCAGACCGAGAACAAGCAGGCACTTCTGAAGAGGAAACCCAGCAGGAGGAGCTCACTCCTGCCACAGCCAGCCAGGGAGGGAAGGGCCTGTGGAGCACTGGGTCCACCCCTTCGTTCTTCCAGAAGGCAGAAGGGAGACGCCATTGCATTGTCCAAGTTCTTAGAGTCAGTGAAGGGCACACCCCACGTCTCCTGGCTCCACACCAGTCTCCTCCCACCAAACCAAGTGGCCACCACAAAACCAAACAATTTGCAAATCAAGAACTCCCCTTGAGCTGATAGGTGGGGAAGGGGTGGGGGAGGGAAGGCAGGTGTCTCTCTTTTATCCTTGAGTGCTGAGGTCTCTACAACCAGTAAGTAGGTAAGTGCCGGGGGAGCCTGGGGCACCATGCCCTTCTTGAGTGGGTGGTCCCTCTCTCCCTTCCTCGTTTCCCTCCTGCTCTCCCCGGCCCCAGACCCCCCCCCCCCCCGCCCCCAGACACTACGTTCCTCGTCTCCCTGGCCCATGACGGTTTCCCAGCTAGCTCTACGAACAGGTCAAGAACATTCCCGGAGTGAGCTGGTCCTTCAAGGGGATGAGTTCAGGGGAAGGTTATGTCCATCAGCTTTCAGAACAAATTCTCAGCTTATTAATTCTCCTCTGGTACGCAGGCAAAAGCAAACAAGCTTTTCTCGGGCAGCCTCACTCAGAGGCCTCCCCTGTTCAAACACAGCAAGAGTGGACAGGTTTGGGAGCGCTGAGCTTCCAGGCCCCGCTTCCCGGGGGGCCCTCCCTGCCTCCTGCCTGCAATGTCTCAGCCGCTGAGACAAGGCACACCCAGCCTCTCTGTGGTGGGAGGCCCCACGGTCCAGCACTTGTGTCTCAGAGATGGTTCCGGTTCTCTGGAACATTCTCTGGGACAGACGCCCTGGGTATCCCAGGACCCCCAGAGCAAGGCAGCGCGGGTCTGGTCAAAGCTACAAACATTGCTACAGGCTTCCAACCTGCTCACTCAGCCTCTCTCTGAGGAAGGTACTTTATAAGGATGTTTATTTACTGCTCGCTTCAGTTTAAACCATACTTTTAAAGGTTCAGAATGAGGAAAGGAAATAAACAGTAACAAAGTCAAGCAGTCTGAAAAGTTAAACAACCCAAAGAAGACATTTCAAAGGAGGAGGCTGCAAGTATTTATAAGCAGCCGCTCCAGAATCTTTTGTCTGGCGGAGCCAAGAACCTCGGAAGTTTTATACCAGCTTCTTGCAGCCTATGTAGAAACCTCATGACGTCCCTCCCCTCCACATCTTTCCCCATTTGCCCATTTCTGACTTGGAAGGGAAAAACTCAAAAGTCAAGGGTTTGTGGGTTTGTGAGAAACCCAGAGTCAAGCTACAAGGACTAGAGAAATGGGGGGAGTGAGAGACAAAGATGGAGATGGAGAGAGATCTTTAAGGTCTTGCTTTTGCATGAGCTGTGGACGCAGCCCCTGCTCAAAAGCCTCAGTCCTCTGCGGTGTGCACAGCCTTAAGCTCTTGTCCAGGTAAGTCTCAGGCAAGGACGAATGTCACATCAAGGAGAGCAAGAATCAAAGTTCCATTTAAGTATCTTCTACCTTCAAAACTGCTCTCCCTTAGAGCTGAACTAATTTAGGATGTTCCTTTGAAATGTGCTGTGACAGAGAGAGCTTCTTCCTTAGCTCTGTCATCCAGTCTCCCTGTCACGCCGCTTCCTTCAATCCTTTCTCTTCGCCATTTCCCCTGCGTGGGGCTCAACCAAAGGCCCCTGAAGGCTCTGCAAACAACGCAACACTGAACTGTCTCTGGCTTTCCCAGTGCTGCCTCTGGCACTCCCTGAAATGCATTTCTGTCCTTTCCTGTTTGCTGGCTGTTTGTGGACCATGCCTGTGCAAGTGCTGAATCTGTCTTCTCTCAAGTTTCCAGTGCACTGCCAATACTCTCCAAAATCCAGTCTGCATCCTAAAATATTCAGGTGGCCACCTGGGTTTGCAAGCTCCTCCACACCTCCCTATAGTCCTTTCTGGGGGAGGGAAAGGGTCCCCAGCAAGAGCATGAATGTCCATGCTGGGGTGCCTGTCACCTTCTGCCCTCTTCTACCCCAAGGACCAGTACACAAAAGCCCTGTGTGACCCCAGGACCAGGACTGTGGGTGCAGGCCTGGGCTGCTCTCAGCAGGGCATCCGGCAGGGCTGTGCCCTCTGAGTGCCCAAAGCCAGAACTATGCAACCTTTCTTGTGTCAAGGACTGGTGAAGCCTGTGGACCCTTCCTCAAAAAACATTTCTCCACGCTAAAATAAAATACACAGGTCTACAAAGGAAATTAATAATACTGAAATGCCGCTGCCCAAATATCTTTAAAGACCCAGATTGATGGTATGGTTACGTTACACGAGTGCTTCTTTATTAACGATTATAAATCAGGATCTAGCAGCGGGTCTAGTAACTTCTGTCGTTTTGAGAAGCAATAACCAGCATGAACAATATTTATGATATCTGCACCAGCTAGAATGTGATGTGAAAACCGCTATGACTTCTGCCGGTGACGAAGGTGCAGGCTCGGCCGCCTGCTGCGGTCTGCGGCCTCTCTTTGCCATGGAGGAAATGCTAAATTTTCAGTTGGAGGTGAATGAAAATGAAGATGTGATTCTCCCCCACGCCCACCTCCCAGGCCCCCTGCATTCTGCTTCTGTGCTCCTGTGCCCAAGCCTCCTTCTGTATCCCCAGCACCTGGCTCCTTCCTTCTCTGCAGCCCCAGGAAGGAGTGACAGGCCCTCAACTTGGAAGGTGTTGGGCTGGTGGGCAGCTAGTGGACAAATAGAAGGAGCTCAGTTTTTAGGGTTCCAGGCTTGGGAGAGAGGTACCATGAAAATCTCCTCCATTTGATTCTCAGAGGGAAAGTCACAACATAGTGTCCTGTAGCTCCAGCTTCTTCAGTGCAACCCAGGGGTGCCAGTCATACGGAGCAGACCCCAGATAACGGTTAGAGGAGTCTGGGCTTCCGAACGCCCCTTCCCCGTTAACCCACCCCGCCACACAGCAAAAGTGGAAATTAGAAGCGAAGGGGGCAGTTTACCTTCAGGCTCCTCCACGCTGCTGGCTGCAGTCGTCGGCGGCGCTACGGGGATCTCTTTGTGAGGTTCAAGAAGGGGGCGAGGGGAGGGGGTGGTGGAGAGAAAACAAGGTAAGACAACATGATTTTTTGACTTTAGAATGAGCCCAGCACAGACTCCTCCCAACTTCCTGGGACCCTCCCCTCCATTTCCCACTCCCTGGCTCAAGAAAAGTCAGAGGAACAGAAGCCGACAGCGGCATCCTGGGCAGGTGGTGTTTTTCTCCTTTCGCCTAGCAGGGGGCCGTGAAGGCAGGAGGGAGGCGGCAACACAGAGCCTGGCCTTGCCCCCACCCCCCGGGCCTGACATCAACTCAGCTCCACCCCTGGGGGGAGGGAGAGGGGCTTCCCCAGGCCACTCTCCTCATCGTGATGTGGCGACCTGGGCCCTGCTCATCTCTAAGCTCAACTCGCAGGTGGAGAAGGATCCATGGCAGGACGGCACACAAGGCGCTGGGAACCTGCCCAAAGGAAAAGGTTTCTCCCACATGCAGAGAAGTGTTGGCAGCACGGCCCAGGTTCCTACGGCCTCACCTCTCACGTGCTAAGGCATTTTCTTAGTGGGCAGCATGGGACCACGAGTGCAGATCCAAGGGCCTCATAAAAGCTGGTATGCTTCGTTTTGATTATTCTCTATCTAATACAGCAATTTGGCCAGGTGCAGGGGTTCATATCTGTCATCTCAACACGTTGGGGGCCCAGGGTGGGAGGATGGCTTGAAATCGGGAGTTTGCAACCAGCCTGGCCAACAAAGCAAGACTTTGCCTCTACAAAAAATAAATTAGCCAGGCGTGGTGGCACGCACCTGTAGTCCCAGCCACTCAGGAGGCTGAGGCAGGAGGATCCCTGGAGCCCAGGAGTTTGAGGTTGCAGTGAGCTATGATGGCACCACTGCACTGCAGCCTGGGCAACAGAGCACGATCCCGTCTCAAAAAGTATATATAATAATAAACATTTAAAAAGCAGTTGGTTCCTACTACCTGCCGGACCCCACCCTGTGCTCAAGAAAGGAGAGGCGGTTCATCCAGTCCCCACTGTTCATTGGTTCAGCAGCCTGGCACTGAAGCTCAGCCTTCCTCTTTCTGGACATGGCCAAACCATGGACCAGAAGTCCCCAAGAGGAAGGGACTCACTTCCCCTGGTGACCACGAACCCCACTGACTCTAGCCACCGTCTGACTCTTGGCGGTAAAACTGACTCCCAGATTCTAAACGAGCTAGGATTTGAGGCTTGGTGGAGGGACATGGGCTACTCAGGCCAGGAGGCAAATCTGAGAGGCACTGGAGGCATCTTCTGCTCCTTTAGGAAGAACAAGTGGGGGACACAGTCCTCAATGTGGGGTCAAATCTTGATCTCAGGCGACTGTATTAGCAACAACCACCCATAGGTGCTCTGTCGCAATGGGTTATTAGGAAGCTGGACCTAAAAAGGCACCTGGTCCCAGCAGAAACATCCCGGAGGCAACACCTGAATGGTCCAGTCTAATCCCGCAAGTCCACAAATGGAGCCGAAGCCAATGGCCGCAGAGCCCCTGTGACCACCAACCTCAGTGCCTGAGGTCAGCCTGGCTCTGGGACGCCCATGCAGGGCCCGTGGCTACCCAAACTGGGACAAAACAGGGCACGAGTCCCCCAGGCACGGTCTGGGACCTGTAGCTCTTCCCTTGGGAAGAGCACACGAAAATTCAGGATGGAGCCCCAGGTTGCCCGGTAGGGAGCAATGCTCTCGCCAGGCATCAGCCCGCCCTTTGCCAGAGGAGGGGAGAAGGCACAGGCTGGGAAGTGCGAGCTCCCAAGGGTTCAGCCTCTGATTCAGAAACACCAGCTCTCATGTCTAGGCTTGATCTTTCCACTTGGGGATTTGAAATGTTGGTTCTAACCATTTCTGAGCAACCTGAGAACTCCTAACTCCCTGAAGAAGGAAGACCTCAGTTTCCCCCCCATGTTTTCCGAACCCCCGATTTCCTCCCAGCTGTCTAAAAATGTTCACCTTGCAGAATGTGGATGGACACAAGGATTCTGACGAACTGTGAGGCTGACAATTGGAGGTTGTTGTGAAACCATTTCAACCTGCTCTGCCCTGGATGGGTGCTGAGCCCCCTCTACCGAGGCTTGGATCCTGGTCATTTGCTATTAGCAAGCCCCTGAGAACAGCTGTGCAGAACTCCTCAGGGTTGCTATCATCCTTCATTAGGGCCACAGGTGCGGTGCATGGAAGCCCTGCCTAGCTCCTCTCAAAGGCCCTGGGCTGTCCGTCCTTTCTGTTCTGAACCCACCAGGGGCAGAGGGAAAGCCGACATGCCGGCAATAGTGACAGCAGCACGCCTGGAATGGACCCACCCCAGATCCAGGGTCCAGGGTCCAGGTGGACAGTGAGAATGGGGCCAGTGCTGAGGACAGCGGCTTGCTTTCCCCCAGAAACAGGAGACCCAGTGTTTGTCAGCTAGACGGCCTCAGACAGGCTGGCTCTGCTGAGCCCCCAGTGGCTTCCGTAAGAACTTCTATGAGCTTGGGGGGTCTCCCACGTGGACTCAGTGAGCATGAGGCCTTGAATGCAGGAATGCACATTGACCACAGAACCCACTGAACGGACCAGGCACGGTGGCTCATGCCTGTAATCCCAGCACTTTGGGAGGCCAAGGTGGGCGGATCACCTGAGGTCAGGCATTCAAGACCAGCCTGGCCAGCATGGTGAAATCCCATACTCTATTAAAAAGACAAAAATAAGCAGGGCATGGAAGCATGCGCCTGTAATTCCAGCAACTCCGGAGGCTGAGGCAGGAGAATCACTTGAATCCGGGAGGTTGAGGCAGGAGAATCACTTGAACCCGGGAAGCAGAGGTTGCAGTGAGCTGAGATCATGCCACTGCACTCCAGCCTGGGCGACAGAGTGAGACTCCCTCTCAAAAATAAAAGAACCCACTGAACGTCAGTGACCAGCATCCTCAAAAGCTCACTGTCCCCCACAAAGCCAGAGACTTGAAAAGCTGGTGCCCCACACATACTTATGCAGGGGGCGATGGGCGAGCGGCTCTGCTGGTAGCCTTTGGCGCAGCGGTTGCAGGTGATACCCGTCACGCCGTCCTTACAGGGACACTGGCCGGTGGTTTGGTTGCAGGTTTTGCCAGCGGCGCCCACGGGGTGGCAATCACAGGCTGCAGAGAACACAAAATGGGAGGGTCAGACAAGGGGGAAGGGGCCAGTGCATGCCCCCCCCCAGAGCCCTCCCTACCCAGGGTGCCTCCATGGACCCTGCCCTAGAGGAAGAGCAGCAAGGGAGAGCAGGCCCAGCCAAGCCCAAACGCACTCCGGAAGCTCTGACACTGGCCACCCGCCTACCTGGAAACGGGGACTAAAAACTAAAATGGACCGACCTGAAGAGACTGCTTTGGCAGCAGGAAAGTAAAGTGCGGGAGCCCTTTTGGAAGCCCAGGAGGAAGGCTTTCAAATACCTTCTCGGGAAGGCAGAGCCCGCAGCCCTGATGGCGCCTGGGTGGAGGAGTCAGGATTTGAGGGTACACGTTCCCTTGATTGGGTCAGCCTATGCGTTTCCACTCCGTCCTCGACCAGCTCCCCGCCCCCAAGTTTTCTTGCCGACCCAGGACATGGGAGGAGTGGGGTTTGAGGCCTGATGAAGCTCTGGGGTTTGCCAGGTTAGAGGGAGTCACAGGGAGGGAGGGGTGGCTCCCCCAGCTGCTGCCCCCCACCCCTGACCCTGCTTTGCAGCCAAGGCAGGCTTCTGAATCACAAAACCCACACAGTTGCACTACAAAGGGTCACAGTGATCATTTAAGTTTAAAGGGCTTGATTAAATGTGCAAACAAAGACAGGAGAGGTAAAGGAAACTCCCAGAGCCCCACAGGAAGGGAACAGCCAGGCTGGGAGGTGAAGCAAGGCTGGGATTCTCAGGCCAGCAACTACGGCTCCACAGAGCAGGCCCCCCACCTTCCTCCTGGGCTTGAAAGGGTGGAGAGGTAGGGTTGCCCACCCCGTCATGCTTCACGGAGGCTCTGTCGCTGTGTCCTAAGGAGCCAATTCCAGTAAGAGTAGCCACGGGACCTCAGGAGGATGTCCCGCCAACACAGATGCTCCGGGCAAGAACAGCTATGCCTGTAGGCACAGGACGCCAGCGTTCCCTGCTAAGTCCTGCCTCCCTGAAGCTAGGCGGTGGCCTCAGAGCGGTGGGGAAGGGGAAGACCGAAGGAAGGAAGCAAATGTCCTGCCCACACCCTGCCCAGGAGGCTGGAGGTAGGGAGTCGTCTGCAGCAAGGCGTCCCGCAGCAATTCCAGGTGTCTCCTGGTGGCTGCTAATGTGTTCCTCCTCCAAAAGGAGGGGGAAAAAAAAAAACCCAAGAACGCAGGTGAGAGCAGTTTAAAGGAGCCAGATTAGAACTTCCCAGCAAGCACTGCTGGGCGTGAGCACGGGAGTCCGTGGCTCAAAACACGGCCTCTCCCAGCCCAGCCAGCCTCAGGCCCAGGAGTGGCCAATGAGGATAATTAGGAAGAGGAGGGAGGGAAGAAGGTGGAAAGGAGAAGAATGTGAGGAATTGTTTGAAGTTGTGTCTGGACATGCAAAAGCTCCTGGAATCACTTGGAGTGAGGGTCCCGGGACTGGGGGTGCCCCTGTCAGGTGGGAGGAGGGAGGGGGCACAGGCCCTGGCACAGGGGCAGCCTACAGGGCTCCCTGCCTGTGAAGCAGATGGAACTGCTCCAGTCTCGCTACTACTTCTCATAGATAGAAGGCCTTTTTTTTTTTTTTTTCCTTTTGAGATGGAGTTTCACTCTTGTTGCCCAGGCTAGAGTGCCATGGCACAATCTCAGCTCACTGCAACCTCCACCTCCCGGGTTCCAACGATTCTCCTGCCTCAGCTTCCCAAGTAGCTGGGATTACAGGTGCCCACTATCACGCCGAGCTAATTTTTTGTATTTTCAGTAGAAACAGGATTTCACTACGTCGGCCAGCTGGTCTCGAACTCCTGACCTCAGGTGATCTGCCCGCCTCGGCCTCTCAAAGTGCTGGGATTACAGGCATAAGCCACCGTGCCCAGCCAAAAGTAATGCCTTTTGCTAGGTAATCGTCTTTTTAGATGTACCCTAAATTCAAGTTCATTCTGTTGTCTTTTTCACTCAACAGTAAGAAAAGATCCAGCCTTGATGGCCCATGGAGGCGTGAGGAGGAGGGGAAGGGAGGAGGCTGGAAACGGCCTCTGACCTTTCCCTATGGCCTCTTCAATTCATCCATGGTAGGAAGGGAGATGGAGCATGGGCAGTGCCTCTAAGTCGGCCGTGCAAATGCAAAGGGCCACAGCACAGGCTCCTACCGCCTTCGAAGCCCCCTGATGCAAGGTGTGAGCATCAGGGGCTCAGGCCAGCTGACCTCCCTTAGCCAGCTGGTAATCCTAAGATTCATGCCAAGACATTCTCCCCTCCAAGCTGATGGAACACAGCTGTGGACCAGTAACTTCTGGATCCTTGGACTTGGCTGAAGGGAGGTCACCAAAGCTTGCTCGGTCACTGCACGTTCAGAGTCAAGTCACACGTGGACACCACCATTGGCCCAGGTGGTCTTTATCTTGGCAGCGGCCGACCCAGAGCGGACTCTGGGTGGAGTCAGGATGGTGCATTGTTCTGCCCCATGGCCCCTGACAGCTGATGACCTGCTCAGCTGCCTGGGCAGGCACCAGCTGAGGTCTGGTGGAGTGAGGGCCGTCCTGGGTAACGGCAGGGCCACTGTGTCGGCTGTGTGCGGCAGGCGCTTCCTAAGGCCCACCCTTTGGTCCAACACAAGCTGATGCTTGCTGCTAATGTGTTCCTCCTCCAAAAGGACCAAAACATTTCCAAATCACTCCAAATCACTCTTCTAAAATTTTGCAAGAATCTGACCTATCTGTCTGGTTTATGGAGGCAGCAGGCTGACTTGTGTTTCCACACCAGCAGATCATTGTTCTAGGAAGGGAGGCAATCAGGGTCCTACAGGGTCTGCCCAAGGCAGAGTATTCTTTAGCAGTAGCCGCCCCGTGCAACTCCTGCAAACTCCTTAGCACATCCATACTCTCTCATACGCGTCGAATCCCTTGGTCCTCGCAATAGCCCTCCGAAATGTGCATGACGGCACAGAGGAGACCACGGACCGGCAAAGAAAACTGCAGGAGAAGGCCGGGGGCCATGCAGAGAGGTAGAAAGGGCCTGGATCTCTGAGGGAACCACCCTTTCTAAATGGGCCCCTTCGTATTTCTTGTTCTGCAAGGAGAAATAAGCTCCTATCTTATAATACGAAGTAGCTTTTCTGTTACCTGTACCCAGTGCAATCCTAACAGACTTGCCTGGAATTCATTCTCATCCCCAGCCAAAGGACTCCAAAGTAAGAACTTTTCCTAAAAATTCACTAATCCAGATGGCCCCCATTATACCCTGTGTGCAAAGGGTGAGTTTCAAGGTGTAGGCAGAGTTGACAGATGACAATGCCACACTATGGTCTGGAAAGGGAGAATCTGACTGGCTGAGGCCAAGGGAGGGGTCAGGCCCTGGCCCTGAGGAAGAGAAGGTCAAAGTCACCTCACTGTAGCCCCTTGACCCTGAAATACACACAGACACAGACACATCAAAGTGCCTACTAGGCCGGGCATGGTGGCTCACACCTATAATCCCAGCACTTTGGGAGGCCCAGGTGGGTGGATCACGAGGTCAGGAGATCAAGACCATTCTGGCTAACATGGTGAAACCCCATCTCTACTAAAAATACAAAAAATTAGCCGGGCGTGGTGGCGGGCACCTGTAGTCCCAGCTACTCAGGAGGCTGAGGCGGGAGAATGGCATGGACCCGGGAGGTGGAGCTTGCAGTGAGCTGAGACGGCGCCACTGCACTCCAGCCTGGGCAACAGAGCAAGACTCCGTCTCAAAAAAAAAAAAAAAGTTCCTACTAACACAGAGAGACTCACGCATATTCCCAGAAACACACAGATACAAGCAGGCTCCTACTAAACCTCCCTCTCTCTCATCTACACACATTGACTCACAAACACACAGACTCTTATCTACAAACTCACCCACACACAGACATACTCAGATCCACAAAGCTACACACACAGACACAGACACACAGGGCCACATGAGGCAGGGAAGGGGAGGTGTGGAGTGAGCTGGGGAGAAGGTGGAAGTTAGGTGAGTGGAGGTCTTTTCCTTTGAGGGGAGGGGGGCGGTCCGGTGAGGGAGACAAAGAGAGAGCCTCCCTTATTCCTCTGAGAACGTGCTCTGGGTCAGAATATCTTCCACCACAGGAAGCCGCTGGGTGGCTCCCATGTCCCTGGAAGTCAGCCACTTTTTTCAGAGGGAGGTCAATCTCTTCCATGGCAGGTCACCCCGTGTGCACAGAGCAGGCAGCACCTGGCCATGGGAAACAATGTACCCAGGGATTTTTTCCATAAAGAGAAAGGTGAGGCCAGACGGAAGCCCAGGTCCCTGAGAATGCGGCAGGATCAGGTTTCCCATGAACACGGCAGGCTGGAGAGCCTCCCAGTGAAGCAGAGAACCCAGGCGGTCCTTGCTCTGGTCATGAGACAGGGACAGACAGTTCAGGTGACCCAGGTGCTTTCAGACAGGTAATAGGGGATCCAGGTCTGGCCTCCACCCTCCCAGTGAGCCTGGGTTAGTGCCTTTCTCTCTCTGGACCACCAGTGGCTCATCTGTAAGGACGGGGGTCTCCCTCTAAAGTCCCACTGAAGTGACTTACAACTTAACAGGCCAAGGTTTTTGTCTAACTGCTGGGTCCAAAGGAACCAGGGTGGCAGTGCTCACCCTTTGACCATTGCCTCTTCTGCTGCTTTCCTCAGTGTCTTGGCAAGAGGCCAGGAGAAAGGGCTCCTGTTGCAGGACACAGCAGGCCTTCCATACACCCTACTGCTGGCCCTGCCTGCACCAGCACCCGCCTGCATGGTGTCAGAATCTTGTTGAGATTTGGTTTGTCAGTGAAGAGAGGGGGTACCTAGGGACTTCTGAGAGCCCTGGCAAAGTTGACCTGGATGGCAGGTGGTTCTCATCCTCAGCTTCCTGTGCCCAAGTAGCTGCCTTTCCTCGCTCCCTCTGACACTCTCTGAAGGGATCACTGAGGCTCCTGGGCTCTGCCAGGGAGGACACGTACTCCTGAGCCTGGCACCCTCTCCACTGAAGCACATACTGAGGATTTCCAGAAGTCTGTCCTGGGCTCCTATCCAGACGTCTGGCTACTTTTCCTGAGGACTCTGGCTCCAGGGGCTCTTGGGGTCAGGTAGAATCTTCAAATGGCAGCAGTCCAAGGCCATGTGCCCATGGAGGACAGGAAAGCCAGCTTGGCATGAGCCCCTCTGGAGCAGCTTCAGGTAGGACAGGGGAGACAGGACAGCCCCAGCCTCCACCTTCACTTCAGATACCACCACGGCCACCACCCAGGCCTCTGGCCAGTCTTGAAGTTCAGCTTCTGGCCTGACCTTGTGCTATGGGCTAAACTGTGTCCTCCCTGCCACACACATGCTGATGTGGAAGCCCTAATCCCCAGTACCTCAAAGTTGGATGCATTTGGAAATAGGGGCTTTAAAGAGCTCATTAATTTAAAGTGAGGTCACTGGGGTGGACCCTGATCCAACATGACCGGTGTCCTTATTAGAAGAGGGCATCAGGACACAGACGAGTGCAGTGGAAAGACCGTGTGAAGACACAGGGAGAAGACGGTCATTTGCAAGCCAAGGAGAGAGGCCTGGAGCAGATGTTTCGGAACAAAACCAGCCCTGCTGACACCTTGGTCTTGGACTTCCACCCTCCAGAACTATGAGACATAAACTTCTGTTGTTTAAGCCAATCAGTCCGAGGCACTCTGCAGCCTGTGCTGACTAACACACCTGTGTGGAGCCTCAGGTAAGCATCTTCTTCTCCAGGGCCCTCCCAGGCCTGTCCCGTACTCATGAGAGGGAAGACTGCCCCACTACTCCACCAATGAACTCTTTCATCCCCTTGCTCCCTGTGGAAGTCACCAGCTTTGTGGGAGGAGGAAAACCTTCTCCATGGTAGGCCATGTCTCTGAGGGCACCCAAAACCCCCGCAGGCCAGCAGAGCAGCTCTCGGCTTCCGTGATCTCTAGAGCCCCTGCTGGCTCTGATTCTCAACAGGTCTCACAGCTCACAGACCATCTGAGGGCTGTTCTCAAAAGGGTACTGGCAGAGGCCTTGAGCAGGAAGTGCTGCAGGTCCTAACAGCCCTCGGAAGGCTGGCACGGGCTCAGAGAAGGGAGACCTGCAGTAAGAGGTTCTGCCAGGAGCCCTGCCCCCTCAGCAGCCCCCTCCTCACCTGTACAGCATGCAGGACATGCCCTCTGTTCCAGTCCAGAAGAAGAAAGGGCTCACACAGCAGGTGCTGAAGGCATCCCTCCCAAAGTCTGATGGGAAACTCCCTTCCTCGTCCTCACAAGACTTCCAAGGGACAGAGGAACACAACAGACAGAGAAACTACCCTGCCCTGAATCCCGGGACATTGCCCCAGCAGTGAATGTGGAAATCTTGTCAAGTTTCCCTAGGGAGGGCTGATCCCTGGAGCCTACTGTGAGGCTCCAGGTGACTCTAAGGGCTGCACCTGCCTATGGCCCTCCTGGGTTGTGGGGAAAGAGTCTTCTCTGCTTTGAGTAGGACCAGTCTGCATAAGTGGACACCATCCACAAAGAAAGTAGGGGTGGATGGGGCCCTGTGGACAGGCCCCACTGCGTGGGCCTGGCTGCTCTCTGGCTGCTGTGGAGGTCAGGGAGGGCGACTGCAGCAACATGCTTGGTGTAGTGAGGACAGTCCGCAGAGAGAGCAAGGGCCAGCATCTTCAGAGAAAAGCAGGATCCAGAGGCTCCCCAGGTCCTCATATCTCTTGTGGGTGTTACGCCTCTTGGGGGAAGCCTGGTGGGACCCCCCACTAGAGGTTGACACTGGAGAGATGATGTCAGGCACAAAGAGGTGTCCACGCACCCGTTTCTTCCCCACTCCCCAGAACAGGGGTGAAGGATCGGCAACCGAGAGAAGAAACATGGGAAAGCCAGCAGGGTGTTCTGGAATGGAGGGGACCTAATGTAACGTGGCAGCGAAGACACCAGACGGGCAGAGCTTTTGGAGGCGGGGTAGACAGAGAGGCCAGGGGAGGGGAGGGAGTGCTCACCCAGGGAGACTGGTCCCTAAGTGAGTTCAGAGCTTTGAGGTATGGGAGATGGGGAACAAGGAGGCCCAAAGACGCAGTGTCAGAGAGCCCTAGGGAAGGAGTTTCTTCTTATTGCTATTATTTAATTTGCATAGAATAAAATTCACTTTTTTGGTGAATGGGTTTTTATCATGTGCATAAATTCCTTTTTTTTTTTTTTGAGATGTAGTTTCACTCTTGTTGCCCAGGCTGGAGTGCAATGGTGCAATCTCGGCTCACTGCAACCTCCGCCTCCCGGGTTCAAGTGATTCTCCTGCCTCAGCCTCCTGATCTCAGGTGATCCACCACCCTTGGCCTCCCAAAGTGCTGGGATTACAGGCATGAGCCACCGCGCCCGGCCCTCATGGTGGTTTTAACCTGCAGTTCCCTAATGACTAAGGGCATTTCATGTATTTATTTGTGATCTGCCCGTCTTTGACAATGTTTCCGTTCAAGTGTTTTGTCCATGTTTAATTGGGTTGTTTGTTCCTTGTTGTTGAATTTTGAGAGTTGTTTACATATTCGGGATTCAAGTCCTCCATCAGATGTGGGATGTGCAAGTATCTTCTCCTCTGTAGTTTGTCTTCCAGAAGGAGCTTCTTAAAAGGTGAGCCTGGCCGGGGGTGGTGGCTCACACCTGTAATCTCAGCACTTTGGGAGGCCGAGGCAGGGGGATCACCTGAGGTCAGGAGTTTGAGACCAGCCTGACCAACAAGGAGAAACCCCGTTTCTACTAAAAATACAAAATTAGCCGGGTGTGGTGGTGCATGCCTGTAGTTCCAGCTACTCGGGAGGCTGAGGCAGAAGAATTGCTTGAACCCGTGAGGTGGAGGTTGTGGTGAGCTGAGGTCGTGCCATTGCACTCCAGCCTGGGCGACAGAGTGAAACTCCGTCTAAAAAAAAAAAAAAAAGGCTGGGCGCGGTGGCTCAAGCCTGTAATCCCAGCACTTTGGGAGGCCGAGATGGGCGGATCACGAGGTCAGGAGATCGAGACCATCCTGGCTAACACGGTGAAACCCCGTCTCTACTAAAAAATACAAAAAAAAAAAAAAAAAAACCAGCCGGGCGAGGTGGCGGGCGCCTGTAGTCCCAGCTACTCGGAGGCTGAGGCAGGAGAATGGCGTAAACCAGGGAGGCGGAGCTTGCAGTGAGCTGAGAACCGGCCACTGCACTCCAGCCCGGCGACAGAGCGAGACTCCGTCTCAAAAAAAAAAAAAAAAAAAATGGTGAGCATGATACATCAGTCAGATCACTTTTCTCCTTCCAGCCTTCCAGTGCTGAGTATGGAACCCACCTCCTCTTCAGACACCAAGGAGTTAACTACCCACCCCTTTCTCCCTCTCTTCTCTTCTGACCAAGGGCCCACCAAGCCCTTTCCTGTTTCCAGACTTTGGTTCTTCCTGGAATGTTCTTCCCTCAGCTTCCTTGTGGCTGTTTTCTCCCCACGCCCCAGGTCTCATCCCAGATATCCTGTTCGCAGGACGCCGCTCCAGGGCCACCTCACAGTACAGCTTGACCAGTTACGCTCTCCTTCCGCCCTGCTGCTTTCCTCCATGTAACTCACCACAATCCGTCATTATCTTCCTTTTTCTTGTTTTCTTTCAACTTTGAGAGTTGTTTACATATTTGGGATTCAAGTCCTCCATCAGATGTGGGATGTGCAAGTATCTTCTCCACATCTGTAGCTTCTTAAAAGGTGAGCCTGGCCGAGCACGGTGGACCAACATGGAGAAACCCCGTTTCAACATGGAGAAACTCCCGACCTCAGGTGATCCGCCCGCCTCGGCCTCCCAAAGTGTTGGGATTAGAGGCGTGAGTCACCGCACCCGGCCAAGATTTTTAAATTTAAAAAATTTAAATGCCCACCCCCTCCCGGTTTTCATCAAGAGAATCATAAAAAATATTTACATTCATTGATGATCAATCTCTCTCTTCTTTGTTTATTGTCAACTTCCCATCAAAAAGCCAGCCCAAGGGCCCGTGTCTAGCACGCAGTAAGCGCTACACAAACATGTGCTGAATCAAATGAACAAACAATCTTGTTGCTAATCTGGATGTAACTCAGGCCAATCTGCTGTCCTTTCCTGGTGGGGAGAGGGGGGCATTTTGCTGCCCCTTGCACATCTGGAGGAATGAATGAGGAGGCAGGCGGGACGACAGTCCCCTCACATCCTAGGTCATCTGCAATTCAATGCCCCTGCACTCTCCACTCTTACATTCTCTGTGTTAACGAGGGAGGGAAGATTGCTGAAATCTGAAGATAATCCCCAAACGTCATTTCAGCTGTCTGTGTCAACCTCCTCCGAAGCTATGCTTTCCTTTGCCCCCGCAGTTGCTAATGAGGCACAAAAGAATAAATGTTTCAAGTTGCACAACCTCTCCTTTCGCTGCCACTTTCGGATCAAGGTACAGATGGCAGGAAGTGGAGGGGGGAGGGGAGTCCCATAATCCCAAACTGGGTTATTTGACACTCCGTGATCTAGTTAACTGTAGTCATCCTGCACCTGTTTTACAGCCAAGGAGAAAAGCACAGGTCTTGCAAATGACTCCGTGTGTGTGTGTGTCACACGAACTTGGGGCAGGAAGGTAGGGCCATATGACACAGTGGGGAGGCGAAGCAGGAACCTGGGTCCTGTGTCTGTGCCACAAGTGAGGCAGCTCAGGCCAGCTCAGGCCTCCCATCAGCCCTAAGTCCCAGTCCAATCAAGGAGTCCCTCAGATGCTGCCTGGTCTTTCTTGGTACTTCCAGAGCCAAATCTGGATGTGCACAGCCCGCCCCCACCTCTCTCTGCTGGGTCTCCACAAGCAGCTGTCGGGCACATCTCTGCCCTTCGACTTGCCATCTTTGCTCCCAAAGCATGGAAATCCTTTATCGAGAGTGTGCAACAGCATTAGGCCCAATCCTTGGGGCCCCGCCCAGTCCTGTGGGAATTGGCTGCCAAGTCCACACCGGGGCTGAGCCCTTCAAGCAAGAGGGGCCGTTCTCTCCAGGGCCACCACTCACACAAAGAACTAAAGCAACCAGAGAGTCAAAGGAAGCGTCTCTGCTTTGTGTGTGTGCCGACAATGGCAGTGGGTTCTAGTTTTTCTGTTTTCCCTGACTTGCACAAATAATCCTAAGAGCTGCCATGTGTGGAATGCACGCTACATGCCAGGACGTCCTCCACATCATCTCATTTAATCTGCACCACAGCCCTAGGAGGGAGGAGGGGCTATGATCCCCATTTGCAGATAAGAAAGCGGAGGCTCCCAAGAGTAAGTGTCTTGCCTCCAGAGGTGGAACCTGGACTCTGGTCTGAATAACTCCAAGTTCCATGCTTTTCAAAGCTCTGCATCCCAAACCGTTTACTACCCCCGTGCCACCTGCCCCCGGCCCCACAAGTGCTCTCCTGGCAACAAAAGTCTGAAAGACACTATTTCCTCAAATAAAATTCCCTTAATGTTCTGGCCAAACCCAGAACTTCCATTAACTTGGGAGCTCAACAATCAGGAGCATTTTCTGCTCAAACACAGGAACCCCTGGAAATCCTCCAGGAATTTCTTTTTCTTTTTGAGACAGAGTCTCGCTCTGTAGCCCAGGCTGGAGTGCAGTGGCATGATCTCAGCTCACTGCAACCTCTGCTCCCCTCAAGCGATTCTCCTGCCTCAGCCTCCTGAGTAGCTGGGATTACAGGCACGCGCCACCAAGCTGGGCTAATTTTTGTATTTTTAGTAGACGGGGTTTCACCACGTTGCCCAGGCTGGTCTTGAATTCCTGACCTCAGGTGATGCACCCGCCTCGGCCTCCCAAAGTGCCGGGATTATAGGTGTGAGCCACCGTGCCCAGCCAATCCTCCAGGAATTTCTATGTGGCATCTGGAGATGAGAGTGGTCCTGAGAGATGAGAGAATTCACATCCAGGGAGGTGAAAACGTGGACTGGCCAAGGACGCCCAGGGAATAAGCACAGCTGGACCAGGAAGATTCCGTTTGGCACAGTGTGCCACATGGGCCGAGTCACAAGATCAGGGACTCTTTTCATCTATAAAGCCTGCAATAAAACCACCTCCACCTAATTTCCTGGCTCTACCAGCTTTTCTGAGTCACCAGATCACACACTTCACTGCTACAAAGAATTGTCCCATTGTATCCTTAGGTTCTCCTAGGAGGTTGACTACTTAAGAAGCAGGTGGAATGTGGAATGTCAAAGCTGGAAGGGATTCAGAGGCCAGCAGCCTGAACATAATCCCACAGATGAGGAGACTGAGGTCTAGAGAGGTCACCAGACTTATCTGACACCCTATAGACTTTGAACATGGAGACAAATATGTAGGTAAGGTTTTCGATGCCCATGTCTCCGAAGGGAAAAGATGCATCCACAGAGATCACAGTTGCAGTGAAACTCTTCCAGTGGGAATTCTGTCTCCCTAATGCTGTATCTAAGGTGTCAGTTTCTCCCAGTAGGTACTAACCTTACCTGGCCATAATGAAGGCCACTCCTTCCGTTGGGGTCTCTGTCCTCAAAGCTGGAGCCACTCCAGCCACTAAGTACCTTCCTGCCTCAGATGACCAACCCTTTCCCCTGTACCCACCCCCCCCACAAAAAAACATGAAAATGGAAATACAGGTAACAGAAATGTGACAAGGGACCCACATATTGAAATGGTGCCCCTGAGGCTTTTATAGGGTGGGTGGATGATGCCTTAGAGTCAGGAAAGCCCAGAAGGGTGGGGGCCTGGGAACTTTGCTGTGCTGTGAATAAATCCACAATTGACCAGATCTAAATATACATATTCACACACACACACACACGCATGCACTATCTATCTGGCACTGAGGACTGTCTGATCTTGTGCCCTAATCAGGCTGCACTAGCTAAGCTCCCAGCCTTGCCCTGTAAGACTCTTTTTTTTTTTTTTTTTTTTTTGAGATGGAGTTTCGCTCTTGTTGCCGAGACTGGAGTGCAATGGCGCGATCTCGGCTCACTGCAGCCTCCATCTCCCGGGTTCAAGCAATTCTCGTGCCTCAGTCTCCCAAGTAGCTGGGATTACAGACATGCACCACCACGCCCGGCTAATTGTGTATTTTTAATAGAGACAGGGTTTCTCCATGTTGGTCAGGCTGGTCTCAAACTCCCGATCTCAGGTGGTCCGCCCACCTCGGCCTCCCAAAATGTTGGGATTACAGGCGTGAGCCACCACGCCTGACCAAGATTTTTAAATTTAAAAAATTTAAATGCTCACCCTCCCAGTTTTCATCAAGAGAATCATAAAAAATATTCAAATTCACTGATGATCAATCTCTCTCCTCAAAAGAATAAACCTGGGGTCTCGGCTGCCTACAAGTCTTCCCTTAATGCCACCAAGAGCGACTCACCATCCTCATTTCTTATTCTCTGTGGTTCTCAGTGTCGGTGACACATTAGAATCTCCTGGGAAGTTTTCCAATTCCCAATGCCCAGATCGCATCTGGACCCATTAATTAAACCAGAATTTCTGGGGGCGGGTCCAGGCGGCAGTCTTTTCAAATCTCCCCAAGTGGTTCCAACATGCAGCCAAGGGTGAGACTCAGAGCCTAAGTTACAGGCAAATAATGTGACAGACAAATACTGCTGATGACGCCATACGGTGAAGGTGGAGAATCACGAATGAGAAAGTCATGGGGCGCGCCCAGCACACAGTGGCCCAGGGAAACAGAGGGGGCAAGACTGTGGTGTTCATTTCCTCCTTATTCTGCAACGCTTGACTGAGCTGCCGGAAGAAATAAGGGGTGGATGGAAGTAGCAAGAATGTCCTGGCAAACATGTGAGGATGACTGCATGCTTTTGCCCTGGCTAATTATTGCATCTTCTTGCTTGGGACTCAAGCACCATCCTAGCCTTCATTCAACCACACAAACTGTGGGCTCGAAGCGGGGAAAGACGAGAGAAGGAAACAGGCAGCTCAGTGAGATGGAATGCAGGCCCTTTGTACGGGGATGCTGGATGCAGTGGTTAATTTCTTAATTCTCATCACAATTCGGTTCACGGGAGACTCCTGGAATGTCTTTATCCATCACAGATGGTTTGGGAAAATGATAAATTAATATTGTTATCAATGGGGGCACGGATGAAATGGTTAAATAGCAACGTCGTCTTCGGTCGTCTTTGCCTGCTCTAAAGAGAAAGCGCCCCCAAAGTCCATAAAGAAGACAAATGGTAAACAAAACCTCCTGTCTTTTGACAGATTCCAAGACGAGTATCATTCACAAACAATTCAGCGGAGAAAAGGGAGAAATTTATCTCATCTGACTTTATATAGGACAACAGCTCGCACCATAACGAGGCCGTCCCAGTGCTGTGAAATCGCACTGAATAGCTGGAGAGTGCAGCCGCCTGTTCCCTGGGTACGTTTATTACAGTCCTTTGTACGCGCCAACCCTGCCAGCTCTGGTTTGCTTCTAAACCAGGGGAGGGGAGAAATAACCCAACAAATTTGTTGCTACGAAACTTCCCAAATGGGGCAACTACATAGTAACGTTTGGAATCTGATGCCCTTACTCCAGGCTGTTCTTGTCTGGGTCCAACCCTGCTCTACACTGGACAAGGTCCCCTAGTCAGCCAGCCAGTCACCAGCAGAATATGGGTGGCCTCGGCTCCCTGCCCACGCTCTGAGAAGTCGGGGGTAAAGAGGCCCCAGAGGCCATTCCCAAGCCAATTTGGGAGTCAAGAACCCCTGCCCTTTGCCCCTGTTTCCCTGTGAAATTCATCTGAAACAAAGCAAAGAAATGCAGCCCTTACCTGAAGCCCTTACCCCCCCCCCCCATGGTGGGGCTCTGGGAAGTCAATCTCAAAAGCTGGGGCCTAACCGGCCAGACACGGTGGCTCATGCCTGTAATCCCAGCACTCTGGGAGGCCAAGGAGGACAGATCACCTGAAATCAGGAGTTCAAGACCAGCCTGGCCAACATGGTGAAACTCCGTATCTACTAAAAACACAAAAATTAGCTGGTTGTGGTGGCACGCACCTGTAATCCCAGCTACTCGGGAGGCTGAGGCAGGAGAATCGCTTGAACCCAGGAGGCGGAGGTTGCAGTGAGCCGAGATGACGCCACTGCACTCCAACCTGGACGACAGAGCGAGGCTCCATCTCAAAAAAAAAAAAAAAAAAAAAAAAAAGCCGGAGCCTGGGGGCAGCACCATATCTACAAAACTTCAGAAGCCTCTGACAGCAAACTGTCAAAGATCAAATACTGGGGAAAAAGTGCTTCCACCCAAGGAACCATTTCCTTGAACCATCTGGCCCTGGGAACCCAAGGCAGGAGGTGCTCGTGGTGGTGGTGATGGAAGGGGGTTGACCGGGAGACCCCTGTGTGAAGATCTCAAGGGTACACATCCCTCTGGCATCTGAACTTCTCCTAAAGATGGTTCCCACCAAGATCTCAGGGTCTCTTTTTGGTGGGAAGTGTCGCAACTCCCGTAAGAGCTTGACACCAGGAAAGGAAAGAGCTGAGGGGAAAGATCTGGACTTTCCAGAGATGTCTTTCCTCACCAATCAGATGACTGGACCTCCTGAGTCAAATTTCTCCTCACTAATCAGAGAGCAGATATTTTCTCGCCAATCATGAAGCAGAGACCTCCGGGCAACACTTTTTCTCACCAATCAGAAAGCAGAAACCTCAAAGTGCTGTCTTTCTCACCAATCAGGTGGCATGTTTTTTAAAGTGTAGTCTCCTGTCACCAATCAGGCAACAAGTGCCTTGAAGCACTGTCTTTCTTCACCAATCAGATGGCAGTTTCCTTGAAACACTGTCATTCCTCCCCAGTCAAGAGGCACTAAGAGTCTCAGCCTTTCCTGCCACATTTCCTCAGTATAATTTGCCTGTGTCTTTCTGAGCAGAATCCATCCGTAGGTTTTCCCGTCCTGTGATTTATTCTCCCAGGGTTCCCACCAAGGCCAAGGCAGCTGATGTACAGGGCTGGGAAGGAAAACACAGCCACCTAGGCTAGCCACAGTGTTGGAAATCATAAAACAAGAACACATCCTCATCTATTTGTATCTGACCCTACTAGAAACCAGTAAAGGAAGGTGGGCAATAACATGCCATTCAGCAAGAGTGGCAGAGCCCTGGAGAATGGCCTGCAGGTTCCCGGGACCCTGTGGCTTCCTGACATCTCTCAGTCTGAGTGGTGAGAGGCTGCAAATAGCTCTTGTCCCTACCCACAGCAACAGGGGGTAGGTGGAGGTGACCAGGGCCCTGCCCCTTCTTACCTCTCTGGGAAACATACATTTCTAATCGGGCAGCAGAAACTGGCATGACAGGAAGTGACCAGTGCCCTTTCTCACTCAGACCTTCTCCCTCTCAGGCACAGGACTGCCCACCTGAGTGGCTGCTGTTGGTATAGTTTCTTGGCTGAACTCCCAAGAAATCTATGTGCAAGCCAGCTGTTTACAAGACCCCTGGCCTCAATTTCTTCTGCAAAAGAGAGACAGCAAACACTCTGGGCACAGGCAAAGGAGCTGGAGACCTTCCAACTATGTTCTCTGAAAGCCCAGAGCCATCTCTCCCGGGGCTGGTCCTGGTCACACCTTTCTGGCATTGCAGATGTTTCTCGGGCCCCTTTGCCTGGGCCACCTTCCCATTCATTCTCTGCTCAGTCTTCTGGGGGATTCTCACCTAAAACCGTGATTTTTTTAAAAACGTGGAAGCAGCCAAGCTACTTTTCTGCTCATGTTTCTCTTGGCAACCACCAGAGGCAGCCGTAAGTCCACAGACACAGAAGGACACCTTGCTTGAACTAGGGAGCCACTCTACTCACGCCTGTGCATTTCGAATCAAAGGGATTTCTCCTGGAGGAGACAGACTGGGACTGTTTATTTTATTTTGAGAAAAGTGTTCCACATAAGCAGGGCTGGGCTGGATTCATGAGCCCTGGGCTCAGAAGGGCACCAGCTTGGTTGAAACTCTGCTGCCCTTGTTTCAAAATTCTTCATAGCTTTGGAATAAGAAGCCCCCTACTTTGTTACTTTCTTTATTTTTTTTCTCCCGAGAAGTACGTTCTTTTCCTCCTCCTCCTTTCTTCTTCTTCTTCTTTTTTTTTTTTTTGAGAGTCTCACTCTGTCACCCAGGCTGGAGTGCAGTGGTGCGATCTTGGTTCACTGCAACCTCCGCCTCCCGGGCTCAAGCTATTCTCCTGCCTCAGCCTCCCAAGTAGCTGGGATGACAGGCGCGCACCACCACGCCCGGTTAATTTTTGTATTTTTAGTGGAGACGGGGTTTCATCATGTTGGGCAGGCTGGTCTTGAAGTCCTGACCTAGGGTGATCTGCCCATCTTGGCCTCCCAAAGTGCTGGAAGCCCCCTATTTTCATTTTGCACTGGGCCCTACAAATTATGTAGTCAGTCCTGCACACAAGTGCCCAACATCTGGTGGACTTCCTGTTAAGAAGATGATACTTTTGCTTCATCCACATGCTAAGCAGTGGCCACAGAAGGGTTTCTCTCCTGCAGCGCACCATCTGGGCCTGTCTGCCATGGCTCAGGACCCTGCCATGTCAGAGTCTACACAAGTCCAGGTCAGGACCCCACCCATGCTGAGGTGTTGCCCACCAGCCCTCAGAGGTAAATATCTTCTTGGGAAGCCATGTTCATGGCAGGCCCTGGCCCTAGGCCATAAGTTTTGGAGCAGGAAAGCCCTGGTTCCTGGAATTACCAAAAGCTTTTGTGGGGTGGGGGGCCCCACTTCTCACCCTCCAGCATCACTGAATTCCCTGGCATTTCATCAGCTTCTCTGAATCATCTGACCATTGCTTCATTTTTGTTGGTAGGAGAAAAACAAACAGCAGAAAGTTAAAACATTAGTGCTTGCTTCCGTGGACGAAAATAGAGTCTCCCGTCTCCTTTTAATTTTTTTTTTTTTTGGTCCTGAGAAGTAAAGCTATTTGCAGATGGATTAAATGTTCCTTCTGAGACCCTGCCCCTGAAAGTGCCGACCTCGCTGTGACTGTGCGTGTGCGTGTGCGTGTGTGTTTTGGGGGTGGGGGAGTAAGGGGCGGTGCGCACACACCCAAAGAAGTGCGTCTGCGTGCATTTGGTAAAAGAGAGTCCTTTGTCCCGACGGTAAGCCTGGCAAACATGACTGGCGGCCCTCTGGTATGCAGCACACCTGTGCAGAGGAGAAGCCCAGGAGGGGGAGGGAAGGGAGAGGTGTTGGCGGCTGCAGCCCTGCACCCTTGTAGGGGATCACACCTTCTCCTTTCTTCTCCTTTGAGCCATGTCTCCATCCCCCCTTTGTTTTGGCTTACACCTCCAAATACCAGAGAGGCCTTTGTGTGCGTGCGTGCGTGTGTGTGTGTGTGTGTGTGTGAGAGAGAGAGAGAGACAGAGAGAGAGGACCTCAGTAATGCCAATTTGTACACAGACTGCAAGAAAATAGAAAAGGAAGCGAAGAAGGAGCGAGAGGACTGATGTTCCCAGGGTCTCCCCAGCCCCCACCGCCCGCCACACGTCGCCCACCTTTGCAGGCCTTCCGGTGGCTGATGGGCTTGCCCATGTCGCGGTAGTAGCCCTCCTTGCAGTAGTGGCAGTGGCGGCCGGCGGTGTTGTGGCGACAGTTGAGGCAGACACCTCCGCTCTTGCGCCCCGAAAGCTTGTAGAGCTCCATGTTGAAGCGGCAGCGGCGGGCATGCAGGTTGCAGTTGCAGGCTGCAGGGGAAGACAGAGAGAGGTGTCAGCCGCAGGGGCGCGGGGAGGACAGGCACCTATGGGCGCCGAAGGAAACCCCACCCCTCAACTGCTCCCTTCTCCACTAGCAGAGCCAGGCAGGCAGACTTGGGCTCCAGGAGCTCCTCCTCGGCTCCTCCTGTGTATATCCATAGGCACGTATTGGGCACATAACAGTACCACGGCTGAGGTTCTCCCAAAATTCATATGTTGAAGCCGTGACCCCCAGTACCTCAGAATGTGACTGTATTTAGAGATAGAGTCTTAAAACAAGGCCCTCAGAGTGGGCCCTACGCCAGTATGACTGTGTCTTTGTAAGAAGAGGAGATGAGGACACAGAGGGACGCAGGGAAGCATGTGCACAGAGAAGAGATC
This sequence comes from Trachypithecus francoisi, assembly GCF_009764315.1. Taxonomy (NCBI): domain Eukaryota; kingdom Metazoa; phylum Chordata; class Mammalia; order Primates; family Cercopithecidae; genus Trachypithecus; species Trachypithecus francoisi. The sequence goes on from NW_022681466.1 coordinate 63,170,426, forward strand.
CCGTGAGGACGTTGCCAGAGGGCAGCCATCTGCAAGCCATGCAGAAAGGCCTCCAGAGCAACCAACCCTGCCAACACCTTGATCTTGGACGTCCAGGCTCCAGAACTAGGAGAAGTAAACGTCTAGCGTTTCAGCCCCCAGCCCATGGCACTTTGTTGTAGCAGCTGAGCAAACTACTGAGGCTCCTGCCACCAGCCCGGCCTCCCCTTCTCCCCCTCCTCCTCGTCCACTGGGGACTCTGGGGCCTGCACACCATCGTTCTTCCCACCTCAACCTGGCCAGCTTCTGGAGGCTGCCCAGCCCTGCTCTGGGGAGAGGACCCCCACATCATCCACGATGGCTCTGTTCCACCTGTTCCCTCCCCACGAGCATTGCTCAGGACTCAGCTCCCTTTCCCCGCCCAGCCCCGCACCCTCCTGGTCTGTCTCCTTCACCACTCATCATCTCTGTGCTCCCAACTCCCAAATCAGTATTTCCAGTTTCAGGTCTAGGGTCTCCACTTGAACCCAGAGTCACCTCCCCGACATCATTCACTCCTTGCCATCCTGCCCTCTGGTTCCCTGTGGCTTGAGCTGAACCTCGCAGGCTCCCCTCTGCATAATCAGCAGAAGCAAGATTTCTTTTTGTTTGTTTGTTGTTATTTTTGAGATGGGAGTCTTTCTCTGTCACCCAGGCTGGAGTGCAGTGGCCCGATCTCAGCTCACTGCAACCTCTGCCTCCCGGGTTCAAGCGATTCTCCTGCCTCAGCCTCCTCAGTAGCTGGGATTACGGGTGCGCACCACCACGCCTGACCAATTTTTGTATTTTTAGTAGAGACGGGGTTTCACCATGTTGCTCAGGCTGGTCTTGAATTCCTGACCTTGTGATCCTCCCACCTCAGCCTCCCAAAGTGCTGGGCTGACAGCCGTGAGCCACCACACTCAGCCCAGAGCAGGATTTCTAAGCACCAACCTGAGGGCGTCCATTGGGATCAAGTCAAAAGCACTCAGCATGGCCTTCAGGGCTCCAAATAAGCTGGTCCTGCCTCGCCCTCCAGCCCCTCACTCTTTATGCTCCAGCGATTCCAAACTTTGGTCTGTTTCTAGAGCCATGTGTGAGGACCCCGCGCCTGCCTCTCTGGAGCTTTGGACATGCTGTTCCCTTCCTCCCAGGACACCCCTGTTCTATCTGGTGCCTCTTTGTCATACCCCAGGTCTTGGTTCTAATGTTACTTCCCAGCCCCGCTCCACCCCACAAGCTTGGCATGGGCACCCAGCATGGCCTCACACAGCTTTCCTTGCGCCACATCATGATTGCCTGTCACCTGCCTCCTTCTTTAGGCTTCCAACCCCAGGGTTACTCCAGCACAGGTCTAGCCTCTTCTTGTTCACTCTACAACCTGGTTTCATGCTCAGTGTGTTCTAAATCACATTTGATGGAATTTCTAAAGAAATACATGTTGGGATTTCTGTTTTGTTTTTTGTTTGAGGCAGGGTCTCATTCTGTTGCCCAGGCTGGAGTGCAATGGCATGGATCTTGGCTCACTGAGACCTCTGTCTCCCGGGCTCATGAGATCCTCCCAACCTCAGCCTCCCGAGTAGCTGGGACCACAGGCATGTGCCACCATGCCCAGATAATTTTTTTGTATTTTTTGTAGAACCAGGGTTTCACCATGTTGCCCGGGCTGGTCTTGAACTCCTGGGCTCAAGAGATCTGCCTGTTTCGGTCTCCCAAAGTGCTGGGATTACAGGCGTGAGCCACCACACCCAACCTAAGAAATATATATTTAATTCATGCACTCAATAAACAAAAGCAGGAAGAGAAAGGAATACACTCCTATTTCCACCAACCACAGTTGCTGCAGAGATCTTTCCTTTTAGGCTTTAATTAACATTTGTTCAGTTGTGGAGCTATTTAATTCTTTCCTACAGACATAGAAAACATAGATCATACTTTTATACATCTAGTTTTGTGGGGGTTTTTTTTTTTCATAATAATGAACATTTTCTCGTGTCAAATACTGTTCTTCACGATGTTTAAAAGTCGCCTGGGCTGGGCATGGTGGCTCACACCTGTAATCCCAGCACTTTGGGAGGCCGAGGTGGGCAGATCTCTTGGAGTCAGGAGTTTGAGACCAGCCTGGCCAATATGGTGAAACCTCATCTCTACTAAAAAATACAAAAATTAGCCAGGCATGGTGGTTTGCACCTGTAATCCCAGCTACTTGGGAGGCTGAGGCAGGAGAATCTCTTGAATCTGGGAGGTAGAGGTTGCCATGACCACCACTGTACCCCAGTCTGAGCCACCGAGTGAGACCCTATCTCACAAAAATTAAAAACTAAAAAAAAAAAGTCGTCTGGCACTGCATTGTATGGCTATGCATAGTGGACCCCTTGGAGTCGGAAGTCGAGGCATTTAAAAGAAGGATCTCCCAGGGTTGGACAGCTATAGGCCGTTTCCCATTTTTCACTATTATAAATGTTAACTACCTTTGAACGTAAAGGTAACCACCTTGAACCACCTTTGAACATACATATTTGTGCTCTGCTCTGATGAGTGTTGTAGCGCAAATTTCTCTAGATGGAATTACTGGGTTGAATTTTGAATCTACATGTTTTTATATTTTTATTACTTTTTTTTTTTTTTTTTTTTTGAGATGGAGTCTTGTTCTGTAGCCCAGGCTGGAGTGCAGTGGCATGATCTCGGCTCACTGCAACCTCCGCCTCCCACGTTCACGCGATTCTCCTGCCTCAGCCTCCCGAACAGCTGGGATTACAGGCACCTGCCACTGCACCTAATTTTTTGTATTTTTAGTAGAGATGGGGTTTCACTACACTGGCCAGACTGATCTCGAACTCCTGACCTTGTGATCTGCTCACCTCAGCCTCTCGAAGTGCTGGGATTACAGGCACGAGCCATCGTGCCCGGCCCTTCTACATGTTTTTAATATTGGCTCCAAACCGCCAAACTGCCCTCAAGAGAGGCTGTATGGCTTATACTCCCACCAGCAGGATATGAGAGCTCCTATTTTACCACGTACTTGAAAATAATAATATGCATTTGGTATCAGCATTCTTTTTAAAAAATCTTGGCCAATTGGTCTGAGAGAAAACACACACACGCACACACACACACACGATTTTAATTTGCGTGTCTTTGATTACTAGGAGGGTTGGACATTTCCCCATGTATTGTTTTTCTATTTATATTTCTTTTTTGTGCATTGCCTGTTCATGCCATTTGCCCAGTTTTCAAATAAGGTGGACTTTTTTTCATGCTGTCTAGTGATCTTATGTGGGAGGATTAAACATCATTTGTCTTTTCTGCCATATAAGCTGTAAATATTTTTAACAGTTTCTCATTCACATGTTACTTTAATTTGTGATCTTTAGAAAAACATGTGCCTCTTTAATTTTTCTCTCTGATGTTAGGACAAGCTTCTTTAAGTGCTCTTCCTAGAGTCACTGCCAAGTCACTCACCCATTAGTCATTCCATTTACAAATAGAAGTAGACAGGACTCTAGAGAAAGCAGTGGGGGATGCTAGAGAAAAGACAGCTCCTACCCTGAAATCTGAAAGCAGCCAGAAGCCAAATTAGACCAGGGGATGAGTCCCAGAGCCTTGCTAAGTGTCCTCCAGCAAGTGTCCCCAGGGCTCAGTTCAACCAGGTGCAAAGTAAGAGGCTGCAGCTGCACCTTGCCCTCCTGTAGACGACTGTCACGCCTGCACACACTCACTCTCTTTGGACTCACTCTGCCAGACAAGGGTGACAGGGGCCTGCTCAGAGAGGTGAAATGACCAACCAGCCCAGGACCACAGAGCCAGTAAATGGGGGGTCCAGGATGGGAACCTAGGCCTTCTGGCTCCTGGTTCACTGGCTCAGAGGAAAGGACCCTTATCACTGGAAGTAACAGCTGGCCTAGACTACAGTCAGAATCTAGATCTTCCCTACAAGCACAGAAATCACAGGACCTGGAACACCTGCCTGGGGACAGGGATCTGGAAGCATCACCCAGGCCTCACTTCCTCAGGCCTCCCTTGTACCAGGAAAGGCCTGGTAACAGCATCATCCCATCCTTCTTGGAGGCAAACGTCCTCCTCCTGCATTTCTCAGCGGGGACTGCCCTAACCTCTGAGCCCTGTCTGGGAGCTCAACCTCCACTTTTCCCACCCCAAGAGGAAGCTGGGGGCTGGTAGCTCTCTTCCATATGCACCTTATGCCAACAAAAGGTTTTTCCTAAACAACTGGTCACACAAAAGAAAACTCTGAGGCGAACATCAAAAGGCAGGGGTCCCTTCCCTCCCCTTCTTCTTGGAGCTGTCAAGAGACATCAAGTGGCAAATACCCATGCTCAGACTTCTGCAAAGTATTTTACAGCTTGTTTTCTTTTCTCTTTGTTTTATTTTCTCTGCACAGATGGAAAAATGCATTGGGTGAAGCAGCTCACATCTGGATCCCTCAGCTCCACAGAGAGGCGTCACCCAACTCCCGGCCTGTCCCCAGTCCCTTCCTCGGAGAGACACCTTAATCCTTCATGCCTTCCTGTTTATCTCCTGCATCTCTTGGAGGCAAAAATATTGGGTATTAGTTTCATTATCAGATTTCAAGGCAGGGAGGAAAGGGCAGCTTTGTGAGAACAGAGAGGTCAGCCCAGAGAAAAGGGGGTTGGGGGCGGCAGAGACACTCTGAGGGACCAGCAGGGGCAAGAACAGAAGCCCTGCCTAGGCCTTTGAGGCTCTGCCTCTTATCCAGGGGTACCCCAGCCACCCAAAGACACCCCAAGCTTTGTGCCCCTCTTTGGCTATCCTGTGAGGATCACCAAGGATACATCACATGCGGCTGCATTTCAGACCCAGGGCATAACGAGGGTAAGGAAGGTAGGAGGGGGAGAGGCGCCACTTTCCAACCAGAAACCCAGTAGGGAGAGAGGCCCAAGAGGTGGGTTCCTATTTTCTTCCCCCATCAAAAAGTCCTCTAAGTCCTATTTCAACACATGCCTGTGGCCACTCCTTACCTCTCAACATTCCTGCCTTTCTGCCCCTCTCCCTCTCCCACCAACCTGGAAATGCCGAACCCCTTCTCACTCCCCCAGGTCAGATCAATTCAGTGCATATTCACAGTGCTCTAGCTATGTGCCCAGTTCTGTGCTACAGGCTATGTGAGATACACAGGTGGACAATGCACTCTCAACTATCCATGGGTTCCCCATCTAATGGAGGAAACAAACTCATGTCAGAAAATTATCTGATCAAGTGGGACTAATCTCTCGTTAACTGTGTTGGTTTGTTGAGGAAGGGATAGTGTTTGCTCTTATATCCTCCAGCCCACAGAAAGCCTTCATTCATTTTTGTTGTGAAAATGAGAGAGAGAAAGCAAACAAGAGAGAAGATGGATGGATGGATGAATGAATGGAAGGATGAAAAGGTGGATTAATGGATGGATGGATAGAGGGAGGGAGGGAGGGAGGGGGGATGGAGTTGATAGGTGGGTGGATGGAAGGATGGATGGATGTATGAATGGAAGGATGAATGGATGCATGAAATGGATGGATAGATAAATGGGCAGACAGATGCATGGATGGATGGATGGATGGATGCATGGATGGATGGATGGATGGATGGATGGATGAATAGAAGGATGAAAAGGTGGATGGATGGACAGATGAATAGATGGAGGGAGGGAGGGATGGATGGATGGAGTTGACAGGTGGGTGGATGGATGGATGGATGGATGGCATGAATGGAAGGATGAATGGATGCATGAAATGGATGGATAGATAAATGGATAGACAGATGCATGGATGGATGGATGGATGGATGGATGGATGGATGGAGTTGATAGGTGGGTGGATGGATGGGTGGATGGCATGAACGGAAGGATGAATGGATGCATGAAATGGATGGATAGATAAATGGGTAGACAGGTGCATGGATGGATGGAGGGAGGGAGGGAGGGAGGGATGGATGGATGGATGGATAGAGTTGATAGGTGGGTGGATGGATGGATGGATGGATGGTATGAATGGATGCATGAAATGGATGGATAGATAAATTGGATAGACAGATGCATAGATGGATAGATGGATGGATGGATGGATAGGTAGGTGGGCAGGTAGACAGGCAAACAGGAATGTATAGAGACAGTTAGATAGTTAGACAGGTAGGGCAGACAGAGGATTTACTGCCTGAACCACTCCCTGACAAGGCATGGCCTTGTGACATCTGATTGTTGCTTTCAACTACTTTAACTCATCAATTTAACCTCTGTCTGCTCAAGTAGACTGCTGTGCTTCAGAGAGAAAAACCCACATCTAAGTCCCCTGGACCCTTCCTGGAACTCTGAGTAGTGCCCTTGCCCACAGAGACTGAATTTGCATCCATTGCTTTAGATGAATTTACCAAACCATAGGTGTTGGCCTGCCCCAAAAGGCCCTGACGAACTCACTCTCAATCCTATCAGGACTACACCAGGCCCAGAAAGCATCCAGCCGTCATTGGTGAGCAGTTTCCAGACCATGTCTCTCAGGGACTCTGGTCCTGACTCCCCCAGACTTCACATGGCCCAGGGGCTTCTCACTGGAGCAGGAAGGCCATTTGGTGATGGGTCTCCTCAGAGGCTCTGGTCTGGGCCCCCCCGGTACCCCACGGCAGCCCTCCAGCACACAGGATCACCATGTCCTCTCCCTTTCAGAGTGGTTCTCTTGAGAAGACTGACCGTGTTATCTCTGCAGCATAATAGCTGAATTCTCCAAAAAAATAAAAATTAAAAAAAAAAAACAAAAAAAAAACTCACATAGGCACCATCGCAGGCTGGAGGCCCCAGCCGTTAGCTGCCTGCGCACTGGGACAGGCACTCCTCTCAGATCTGTCATGATTGTTGACACATGTCCACATGTCCAGGCCACATGAGCAGGCTGGGGCATGGCAAAACCTTGCAGGGCTGGGGGCGGGCACTGCTTCCCTTACCAGCTCCTCTGCTAGGTAAGTCCATGGCTGCTGGGTAAGGACCAGGAGACCTACTCAGCATGTGCAACTCACAAACTCCCTGAGGGAGATGGGGCAGTGGTTCTCAACCGGTGGCAATTTTGTCCCCACTGGACATTTGGCAATGTCTACGGACATTTTTGGTTACCACGACTGGGGAGGGAGGGGCTGTTTGCATCCAGGGGATAGAAACCAGAGAGGTTGCTAAACTTCCTACAATACACAGGACAGTCCCCCCACAAACGGAGTCTGCCAAATGTCCACAGTGTTGAGTTTGAGAATTCCGGGGTTAGGGAGATCATGACGCCCGCCGCCTCGGGGTATGTAAATATTTATTCCCCACAGCCTAAGATGTTGTCCTCTAAGTGCAAACTCTGAGGCTTAGAAAGCTACGCCAGGAGGGCCAGGCGCGGTGGCTCACGCCTGTAATCCCAGCACTTTGGGAGGCCAAGGCGGGTGGATCACCTGAGGTCGGGAGTTTGAGACCAGCCTGACCAACGTGGAGAAACCCTGTCTCTACTAAAAAATACAAAATTAGCCGGGCATGGTGGTGGGCGCCTGTAATCCCAGCTACTCAAGAGGATGAGGCAGGAGAATCACTTGAACCTGGGAGGCAGAGGTCGCGGTGAGCCAAGACCATGCCATTGCATTCCAGCCTGGGCGACAAGAGCAAAACTCTGTCAAAGGAAAGGAGAGGAGAGGGGAAGGGAGGAAAGCTGCTCCAAGAGGTGACTGTCATTAACTCCTTCAACAAAGCTTTGACTGAAGCCTTTAAAAGGGCCAGGTGCTGGTGTGACAGATGCAGGCAAGATGGAGTCCTGTACCAGGGTGCTTCCTGTCTCAGGGGGAGGTGGACAGTGGTCTAGTAATTGCACTGTTTTCAACGGTGACCACAGCTGTCAAGACTAACACTCAAGGAGGCCATTCTTCTGAATCTCTCTGGAACAATGGGGAGAGGACAGGGCCTGAGGAAAGTCAGAGTACAGACGGCATATTCTGCCAGCACTGCCCCAACTATAACGTGCCTACGGTCACCTGGGGATCCTGTGCAAATGCAGACTCTGATGGGGAGGGATGGAACTGAAACTCAATGGAAAAGAAACCAGTTGGGACATGACCCACTGTGTGGACAGAGAGCCTCTGCAGGGAGGTAAAGGGAGGTTTGACCGCAGGGGTCTGTGATGGCGCAGTGGGCAGAAGCCTGGTTTCAAGCGAAACTTCTCCTTAAATGACTGGTTCAGAATCATAAAAATACTTGAGAGTTATTTTTAAGACTTTGAGGTAGTCTGTATTTCCTTTATTACTTTGCTACTCCATTTGGTATGCTATTTATTTAGAAATTGTTCAACTGCTGTTTATAAATTTTAGGTATTCCGCCCCCAGTGTGTTTTCCTGAGCCCCATTTTCAGCGTCTCCTGAAATGGCTGGGTTGAGCAACCCTGGCTGCCCACACACCTAACTCCTGCCCACACCTGGGAATCATTCTGAGCCAACCTTGCAAAGGGCTCCTTTAGGGAAAGGGGCCGAGGCAGGACTGGGCCAAGCATTTCTGGGACTCACAGTCCTTTGTGTCTACAGGTGAGCTGGGCATAAGAGAAACGATCAAACACGTACATACATTTATAAAACAATCCGAGCCCAGACTTAGGTTTTACTTCACTACTAGCAGATCTGGTAGGGCATGAATTTATCGAAGCATTCAACAAGTATTTACTGAGCCCCTACTTGGTGCATTCTGGGCACCATGCAAGGTGCTGGGGACGTCACAGTGAGCAGAACAGCCATGGTCCCTGCCCTGGCAGGGTCGGTGGAGATACCTGGGCATGCTAAAGTCTGGTTAATGCTGCTGCTGCTGTGGCCTCACTCCTAGGTCCACCACTATCCCCCAAACACAGGCTTAAAGTTCGTCACTGGAGGCATCAGCCAGCCGGACACAATGCAGCAGTGACCAGCTAGAGGGAGTCACGAGACTGGACGACCCCCACGAGGACCGTGAGGACGTCACACAGGAGTAGTTGGTTCCGCTCAAGGCTCTAGGGTTTGCACTCATTGAGGATGCCTCGTTTCAACCATTTTAAAAACCACTGACAAACCTCTCCTAGGTACGGCCAGAACTGCACAACTCGCGTGTGTGAAAGAAAACAGTCAACAGGCAGAGTCAGTCCATGCTGGGCATGAGAGCCAGGTGAGGTAAGGATGTCCCATGGGACTCTCTGGAGTCCCAGAGACCATGTGAGGAAAGATGTGGCACTTCAAGATGCTACAAGGACGCCCAAACAGGACCCGCTTCTGCCTGACTGCCCATGCATTGCAGTTCAACAAACACGAACGGAGACCTTGGAGACCACTTCATTCAACAAACACGAACGGAGACCTTGGAAGCGCCCAGCTCTGAGTGGGAAGCACGCCTGCCATAGGGCTGGCGTTGCTGCATTTTCCTCTCTCAACAGACCACGGCCCCCTCTTCCTTCTCTTGAGCTGTGGTTTTTTTTTTTTTTTTTTTTTTTTTTTGAGACGGAGTCTCACTCTGTCGCCCAAGCTGGAGTGCAGTGGCCAGATCTCAGCTCACTGCAAGCTCCGCCTCCCGGGTTCACGCCATTCTCCTGCCTCAGCCTCCCAAGTAGCTGGGACTACAGGCGCCTGCCACCTCACCCGGCTAGTTTTTTGTATTTTTTAGTAGAGACGGGTTTTCACCTTGTTAGCCAGGATGGTCTCGATCTGCTGACCTCGTGATCCGCCCGCCTCGGCCTCCCAAAGTGCTGGGATTACAGGCTTGAGCCACCGCGCCCGGCCGAGCTGTGGTTTTTAATTCAGGCAGCTACCACACCCCTCTCAAGGCCCCCACCTGTGATGCTTCTCCAGCCTGGGTGCACAGATTCATCAGCATTCCCTCCTAAGACACAGGGAGCTGAGACAACCCCCGGAGTTTCTTTTTCTTTTTTTGAGACGGAGTCTTGCTCTGTCGCCCAGGCTGGAGGGCAGTGGCAGGATCTCAGCTCACTGCAATCTCTGCCTCCCAGGTTCAAGCGATGCTCCTGCCTCAGGCAAACAAGTAGCTGGGATTACAGGCGCCCGCCACCACACCTGGCTAATTTTTTTGTATTTTTAGTAGAGACGGGGTTTCACCATGTTGCCCAGATTGATCTTGAACTTCTGACCTTAGGTGACCTGCCTGCCTAACTGCAACCTCTGCCTCCCTGGTTCAAGCAATTCTCCTGCCTCAGCCTCCCAAGTAGCTGGGATTACAGGCGCCCACCACCACGCCCGGCTAATTTTTTTAGTAAAGACAGGGTTTCACCATGTGGGCCAGGCTAGTCTCGAACTCCTGACCTCAGGTGATCCACCTGCCTAGGCCTCCCAAAGTGCTTGGATTACAGGCATGAACCACCGCATGTGGCCGCCCCCCAGAGTTTCTGATTCTGTAGGCTGTGCGTGGGGCATGATGATGGGCACCTCACAAGCTCCCAGGTGGCGCTGACGCTGCCCATCTAAAGGCCATACTTTGAGAACCACTAGTCTAGATCACGCGGAGGAGAAAAAAGCTACCGGAAGACAAGAACCTAGGATCTCACAGTGTAGAGAGGCAGGGCATAGGCGAGTGTAACTATTACTAATCAAGATCAAACACAATGGCTACAACCTCAGAAGCAAGCGAGACGAAAGACAGCTTGGGCCTGATGTGGGAAGCCTGGACTCTAGCTCTGGCTCCACGACTCCCCCAGGTATGTGACCCTCGAAAGCCCACGGGGCCCCTCTGAGCCCATTCTCCCATCTGAAAAATGAAGACATCTGGGTCTGATGATTTCTACGTTCTTTTCTGGCCCTAAAAGTCTAACTCATGATACTCAAAACTCCTGCAGGGTAGGGGACAGATCACAGACTCACATCAGCATGGAGGCCTTTGGGAGGGGACCCTGGAGTTCAGAAGTGGGGTGCTCCAGGCTAGGTAATGATGCTGTAAAGAAGCCTCAGGGTGGGACTGGATCAAGCAGGTGACAGGGCTGTGGAAAGGACACTCAGACCACCTCCAGGCAGCGGGTAGATCACAGCTGGGACTCGCCATGGCCCTGGGGTGGTGGTGAGAGGATCCTGCAGGCTTCTCCCTTGCTGCAAGTGGAGGTATGGGAGCCTTTCCAGGGAAACCATCAGAGGGGTGTAGCCAACAGGACTGATGACCACCTGGGTCTTTCAGAGAGAATGGGTGTGCAGGATCCTCTCCAGGGAACTGGGCAGAGGAAACGACTTTGGGGGAGAAGAAAGGAGTCTATCCTTTGGGCATGTGGTGGCATAGCAGGGGGATTTAGCAGAGGACAGTGAGCAAGAGTGTGTCCAGTGTTAGGTTCCTGCCGGTGGGTTCGTGGTCTCGCTCACTTCAAGAATGAAGCCGTGGACCTTGCTGGTGAGTGTTACAGCTCTTAACGGTGGCACGGACCCAAAGAGTGAGCAGCAGCAAGATTCACTGTAAAGAGCAAAAGAACAAAGCTTCCACAGTGCGGAACACGACCCGAGTGGGTTGCCACTGCTGGCTGGGGTGGGGGGTGGTCAGCTTTTATTCCCTTATTTGTTCCAGCTCATGTTCCATTTCTGTCCTATCAGAGTGCCCTTTTTTCAATCCTCCCCGTGATTGGCTACTTTTAGGCTCATTGGTGTGTTTTACAGAGCACTGATTGGTGCATTTTACAGAGCTCTGGTTGGTGCATTTTACAGAGCGCTGATTGGTGCGTTTTACAGAGCACTGGTTGGTGCATTTTACAGAGCACTGATTGGTGCGTTTTACAGAGCACTGATTCGTGCATTTTACAATCCTCTTTCTAGCTACAGAGCGAGCACCCATTGGGGCGTTTTACAATCCTCTTGTAAGACAGAAGAGTTTTCCAATTCCCCACTGGACCCTGGAAGTCCAGCTGGCTTCACCTCTCAATAGGGACCCTCTGTGGTCAGCCTTGGAGGCCCCTGAAGCCAAGTTCTCCCAGAGAGGAGCCCACACACTTAAGTCTCTTTCAGAAACAGGCCTGTGGGGCCACGCCATTTCGTTTTTAGGGTCCAATTTGAAAACAAAATTTCTGTCCACCCTCCTTTCCCCTTCCCCCCTACCACCTGTGCTTTATCTCTGATACCAGAAATGCCGTGGAAGAGCGGTGGATCAAGGTGGTAAGAAAAATGAAAGAAAGTGGGAAGTGTTTTGGAACCTCAGTGCCTGGACTCACAGTCGGAGTGGGATGGGAGGCCGGAGTTCCCGGGCCTGCCAAAGACAGGCTTAAGATGGTTTCTGATAAAGTCCCGGGAGATAAGTGGCCTGTGTTTGTCGAGGGCTTAGGGAGCTTTAGCCAAGTCTGAACACAAAGGGGCCTTCTGTCAACAGTCCTTCAGGCCACTAATAGGGCTGAATAAACACGACAGTAACAAGTTCTTCACACCTGTGGGGCTTGGGAAAGGCCCCAGCCCTTTGTCAAGACGTCAGACAAAAGGGCTGCTAGGAGTTTGCCTCCCGCCCCGCAGCCAGACCCTCTTAGGCTTCTAGGGGAAGGGACTGGGGTGGGGGGCAGATAAGTCTTAAGTCCGGTGAGTCCTGTCTCCTTCTTCAAGCAGAAATGTCCAGGGGAGACCAACTGATGAAACAGGCTGGCGGCGAACAGACAGGAGAGGGCATTTCGTGGGGTCTGGGATCAGGGCCACGGGCAGGATTAAGCACACGGAGGTCACAGGCTCGGCTCTCCAAAAACCACGGCCCAGGCCCTGTGGCTCTTTCTCCCACTGTGCCGGGCACCCAGCCCCCCCACAGTGGACAGCGGGGGCCGTCCCCCAAATCTGCTTGACTTTGTCGTCATTTTTTCCACTGTCTTTTTTTTTTTTCTCTGTAAACATCTTAGCCTTTTCTATCCCCTGTCCTTTTTTGGCTGCCATGCCTCCCCCTAAGGCTTTGAAACAATCCCTTCCTAATGAACATCTCCCAGGCCCTTGCTGCAAAAGAATCACTCAGGGTTCCTCCCGCACAAACATCCTCCTCTCTGCCTGCCCGGCGGGCCAGCCCCTCTCTTGGAGGAAATGCCGAGGAGGCTTCGGTAAGCCCTGAGCAGTCATCAGTTCTTTGTCTGCTGCGTTCCTCAGATCCTCCCTCCACGTTCCAGTCCAGAGCCTCTGCCCCAGGCAGCGGGTGGGTGCTCTCCCTACCACCTCCTTCGGGGACTTCAGCCCGGCCCTCTATGTGCCATGCGCACCTCCAACCAGCCCTCCACTCCAAACCCCTCTTCAGACATTCCCCTCATTTGTCACTGCCCTGTTCTGGAACCTTCCATGGCTGCCCACTGTCTATGAGATGCAAACTTTCTTGCCTTTCAGGACAAAAACAGTTTCACAACGGAGGTCCAGAGACTGGGGGTCTTGCTCCTTACTTCCTTATTTATTTATTATGTATTTTTTGAGACGGGATTTCATACTCTTGTTGCCCAGGCTGGAGTGCAGTGGCGTGATCTCAGCTCACTGCAACCTCTGCCTCCGAGTTCTAGCGATTCTCCTGCCTCAGCCTCCCAAGTAGCTGAAGATTACAGGCGCCCACCACCATGCCCAGCTAATTTTTGTATTTTTAGTAGAGACGGGGTTTCACCGTGTTGGCCCGGGTGGTCTCAAACTCCTGGCCAAGTGATTCACCCTCCTTGGCCTCCCAAAGTGCTGGGATTACAGGTGTGCGCCACCACGCCTGGCTAATTTTTGTGTTTTTAGTAGAGATGGGGTTTCACCATGTTGGCCAAGCTGGTCTTGAACTCCTACCTCAAGTGATCCACCCTCCTCAGCCTCCCAAAGCGCTGGGATTACAGGTGCATGCCACAGCACCTTGCCCTGCTCCTTCCTTACAATAGGACCCTGCATGAAACCTCACCCCATCCCACCCACTCCTCTCCAAGCTCCAGATCTATCAGCAAAAGAAGGAAGGGGGACAGTGTTCTAAGGGCAAATCCAGGGTCTTGGGGCTGGTGCAGCCTTCCAGGGTTGCCTAGTTTACCCTCTTGTAGAAGAAGAGATAAGAAAAACAAGGTCCCAAGAAGCAAAGAGATGTTGCCAGGGACCTGGCAATCGTTAATGGTGACTAACTTTTCACCAAACTAATTCAGAGCTCTTTCCAGACCCCCAGCAGCATGGTGAGGGTGACATGGTCTCAGGCAGAAAGAAGCCCGATAAAACCCTGTGGCTGCTGGAATTCATTCCTGAAGGCAGAGAAGTTTCAAACTGGAAGAGGCTGTCTGAGCAAAGTTCTCCCGGAAGCTTTTGTTGCCATGAAATTCTCTTTGCTCTGTGACTTGTCCGCCCTGCCCAGATGTCTGGTTAGCAGCTCGGGGGGTGGCGGCAGGGTGTGTGTGTGTTGGGGGGGGGTTCCTTCCAATCTCTCTTCCCCAGAGGTGGTGCACAACTCCCTGTGCTTTATGAAATGGACACATGAGGGCTGCTTTGCCAGCCAAGCCGGCCAAGCCTGGCTCCTGGCTCCCTGGAGCCATTTCCCATCTGTAATGGCTCCCGTCACTAAGCCAGGCACTTGCCAGGCTGGATTCAAGGCGGGACTCCAGGGCAGTGGGAGAGGTTGGCGCAAGGGATGCTTAATGACTTGCAGTTGATTCTGTTCTCCTAACACCAAGCAGCAAAACATGCAATTCCCGGGACACTTTCTCCAGCCCTTTGTTCCCCACTACCCCCACGGGCTGTATCCCTCCCTGCTTGACCTTTATTTAATTCATCTCTTTAGTTAACTTTGACTTGGTTGTAAGCTCCAGGGACCAGCCCAGACTGCAGCCGAAACTATTGCAGGGTTCGATACTGCACACCAGACCCCCGTGTGACCAACAGATTGAGGTTCCTGCTCGTGGACAGGGACAGGGTAAAACCAGGGTCTCAATCTGCACACCGGACCCCCATGTGCCCAAAAGAAACCAGTGTCCCAATGGGCCACTCCAGGACAACACCAAAACGCCTTCTCAGTTTCCTAATTCACTCTCCAAGTAAACTCAGGTTGCCAGGTTGAGCAAATAAAAATACAGAACACCCAGTTAAATCTGAATATCTGAATTGCACAAATCATTTTTAGTAAAAGTATGTCCCAAGACTGGCATGGCAGCGCTACCTCCAGCACATACCAGATCCCTATCCAGCTTGTGCTGTGCCTAAGATGTATGATTTCACGCAACGGTTTTTTATCAATGGCCACTCTAATGTCCTCAGAATCCACAAGTCCTAGAAGAGGTTAAAAGGGCTCCTCAACTCAACAGGTCCAGGAGGGAAGAGTGCTGTGTGGGTTGTTCTTAACTCAAAGGGTTGTCTGATTCTTCAGTTCCTATTTGCTTAGCACCAGCTTGTCCCTACCTTATCATTTCCGTCTCTCAATCTGCTGAACAAGAACAGAAATCCTGCTCCCAGGAGCACGTGGAGATTCGCGGGAAGGGAAATGACCCTGCCCATCGGATGACCCAGAAACTGCTTTCCAGTTGCAGGGCCGTCAATGCCAAGCAGACAGACCATGCCCCTCTGCCCCTACCCAGCCTCTCAAGAGGCCCTGTCACTCGCTAGCATACCCCCACTTCACATGCAAAAATCGCCATGTGGAACCAATCGCACTCCAGTTCCAGGAGACACAAGGGGGAGGAAGGCAAGTATGGTCAGAGTGCCCCCAAATGTCTACCCAGACAAAGCCATTTTCATCGTGATATGCTTCGTGGTGAAAACGATCAAAATCTGAACCCCAATTCTGAATCTAGTTATTTCAATCAAACCACTAGGTACAATTCATTTAGAGCTCAGTAAAGTGTCTATGAGATTATAATGAAAGATTTTAGGTGGCCTACCATCAAACAGAGGATAAGACAGGGAATAGCAGATTCCACCTGGCCAGAGGAGCTAGACTGGGCCACCCCTGGGAGAGAGTCACTTTGCCATCTCTGGAGACATTCCAATAGAGGAATACGGTACAGGAGACTCTGGCTCTGGGGAGGAGGTGGAATTAGACGGATCAAGTCCCTTCCAACTCGGAGAGCCTTAGAAGACACACTTTCCTCCTCTGGGATGTCAGATCCTTACAGGTTTGAGGCTAGCATTGGCCTTGCTAATATTCTTTTTTGAGATGGAGTCTCGCTCTGTCGCCTAGGCTGAAGTGCAGTGGTTCGATCTCAGCTCAGTGCAAGCTCTGCCCACGGGTTCACACCATTCTCCTGCCTCAGCCTCCCTAGTAGCTGGGACTACAGGTGCCCGCCACCATGCCCGGCTAATTTTTTTTTTTTTTTTTTGTAGTTTTAGTAGAGACGAGATTTTACCGTGTTAGCCAGGATGGTCTCGATCTCCTGACCTTGTGACCCGCCCGCCTCAGCCTCCCAAATGGCCTTGCTAATATTCTTACACATGAGCTAGTGGGAGGGATGTCCAGTCTGCAAATGACCCTTAGTTCTTGCGGGGAGGGACTGTGCATGCACGTGGGAAGGAGAAGGGCAGTAGAGCTTCCCTGTGGGCAAATGTGGGAAGAATCCAAATGGTCCTTCTGGAATGATGTCCTGAGTTATCTGGTACAGCCAGGGAAAACAGCCTGGGGACAACTACAAGCTCTTCCTCCTGGAGAGATAGTGGCTCTGCAGCTGAACATCTTCTGAACAGGCCTTTGGGGTTCAAAAACTTTAGGGCAGACTGATCTTCCACAGAGAAGTACCAAGGCAGCTGTCTATGGCCAACATCTCCACACTGATGCCCGGGTATTACCCAGAAGTACCAGCTACTGAGTATTTTGGACATCTCCTCCACATATGGGGACAATAAACGACCCCAGTGGCTTGCTGGCTCGGAAACTCCCAGGCAAGAATCCAACAAGGGACTGACCAAGAAAGGAGAGTCCTGCGGTGAATTGGCCCCTTCACTTTCCTCCTTCAAATTGTTTTGAAAGCCAATAGCATGGGCCAAATCCCTCGCTCACTAGCAGTCAGAGACATTGTCCCGCCTCACTCTGTCTCAGCACCCAGACGGCATGGCTGCCAGGAGCCTTCGGGTGTGTCTAAAGACCTATAGGTCCCCTCCAGCCCTGGTCACCAGCAGAAGGCGATGGGAGGTAGGAGTGCATTGGCTGCTTGTTTCAGGACTGAGGACCAAGCAAGGTGGTCCCCTCCTTGAGACCTCACCCCCAAATTGGGCCCAGAAGGAGTGAGGGATTCTGGGAGCTCTAAGAAAGAAAATGCAGAGAACAATGAGATGAGCAGAGGGCAGGAGGTGGGAGCTGAGGACAGCCTTCAAAGCTGGGGTGGTTCACACCTGCCACTTCCACTCAGCCACCGTAACAGTGACACATGACTCACCTGGAGCAGTCTCTGTGCACCAGGCACCCCTGGGTCATTATGCTTCAAACCTCCTCACGAACCCTGGATCCTAGTGTCCCCTCCCTGCACCTTACTCAGCTGTTTCCCTCCTGTCTCTGTCCATACATGCCTGCACCACCACTGAAGGTACGGCAGGAAGAGAACTGAGGGATGTGCTTGAAAGGGCATGAGGGCCTCGCAGGGGTCTCCCAAACCCTAGACAGCTCAAGCTGCCCAACTTGTGACTTCAGAAACAGTCTCCTTATCTTCTTTCTTCCAGCCCCCAGAGGCTTGGATGGAAAATGAATAAAAACACATCTGTTCTTCTAAATACCCCACACCTTTTTTTTTTTTTTTTGAGACGGAGTCTTGTTCTGTCGCCCAGGCTATAGTGCAGTGGCTGATCTCAGCTTACTGCAACCTCTGCCTCCTGGGTTCAAGCGATTCTTCTGGCTCAGCCTCCTGAGTAGCTGGGACTACAAGTGCCCAACACCATGCCCGGCTAAATTTTGTATTTTTTGTAGAGACAGGGTTTTGCCATGTTGGCCAGGATGGTCTCGGACTCCTGGCCTCAGGTGATCCACCCACCTGGGGCCTCCCAAAGTGCTAGGATTATAGGCATGAGCCACTGCGCCTGGCCAACACCCCACACTTTACAACTTTACTTTCATCTCATTAAAAGAAGCCAGAACATAAAAAAAGATGGAGACACTGAGGGCTGAACACACACTGGGTGAGGATGGCACTCTCATATCCCCATTTCGCAGATGAGAATGTCGAGGCCCTGGCTGGGCTCACACAGTTTACGGGAGTGACAGGGACTGGACACCTGGCCCACTCTGCTCAGAAGCCTGGCCCTTTCTTCTCTCCCAGCTGCAAATGGGGCGGTGGGGGATTAGTCCTCCCTAGACCTCCACCCTGTGACTCGGTTGGTTTTGTGACCAGAATAGCTCTATTTAAGATACACACTGGGCCGGCTGGGGCTGTTTTATGACATTAGTTCCCCTCAGGTAGTCTTTGAAAATGTTTTCCTTACCCTAAAATTAGGGGGCTTGGGAACCAGACAGGTTCCTAGTACAAGTCGGGGTTGGAGGGAACCCACATGTGAACGCCCCACATGTCTTGGCCCTGGTGCTCCTGGCTGCTGTGGATGTGGCTAATTCCCCGGGCGTCCTCTGTAATTCCACTGTAATGTGGATTTAATTGTCCCCAAAGCAGGCCATTCGTCCTTTATTGTGCAGTAAATTTCCCTCCAGAGTTCGGATTTCATGCGCCTGCCTCAGCTGGGGAGCCGGCCAGCCTTGCGGGGAGGCATACTGTCCTCGACACCGACGCCCCCCTCCACCTTCTGGCCCTCCCTGGACCTGGAGCTGGAGACAGCTCTGGGGCACAGACCACAGACCAGTGTGTCTGCCTCCTTCAGTGTGCCTCTCCAGGGGGTCCTGGGGTCCCTCCCACTCTTGAGGAGGCAGGGACACTGGTCTGTGGTTCTGTCTGGAAAGCAAATTAACTTGACAAATGCAAACAGGCTGAAACAGTGGGATTCATTAGGCAGGAGTTGGACCGCATTTCCTCCATGTGCTTGCTTCATGTGCTTGCTTGTTTTGTCAGCAAACCCCACTGAGGCAGGGAGGCAGGGGAGCGAGGTGCTAAGAGGGGGCCTGTTCCAGCCTTCCATCCACCTGTGCGGCCTGCGCCAGTCACCCCATCTCTCCTTGTCCTCTTCGCTATTCAGTGAAAGAACAGTAATTACAAGCACCCTCTATCAGATGAGATAAGGCCCATAAAACACTTCGCCCAGGGCCCACACCCTCTGGAAGCCTCGGCCTCAGCTTTGGTACAACTTGGAGGTGACAAAGGGGAGCCAAGAGCCGATGCAGGAGTTCAAATCCCGTGTGTCTCAGGCTAGCACTGTGCACTTGACCTTGGGTGTGTTTGGTCACCTCTATGCCTCAGCTTCCTTATCTAGGAATGAGGACAGTAATGGTGCCCAGCTGTCAACAGCGGTTGACCCAGGAGAACGGCAGCTGACGTTATGATGGTCACTCCTGATAGCTACGGGAGACCTACTAGATGCTGGACACATGCGGCTACAGGAGGGTCTGTGCCCTGGATGGGTTCATTATGGGGAGATGGATATTAAAGAAGGTAACAGCTGGGCGCGGTGGCTCATGCCTGTAATCCCAGCACTTTGGGAGGCCGAGATGGGTGGATCACCTGAGGTCAGGAGTTCGAGACCAGCCTGGCCAACATGGCAAAATCCTGTCTCTACTAAAAACACAATGATTAGCTGGGCATGGTGGTGTGCGCCTGTAATTCCAGCTACTCGGGAGGTTGAGGCAGGAGAATCGCTTGAACCCAGGAGGTGGATTTGCAGTGGGCCGAGACTGTGCCATTGCACTCCAGCCTGGGCAACAAGAGCGAAACTCCATCTCAAAAAAAAAAAAAAGAAAGCAGGTAACGGTGTATTTAGGATCCCATGCCAGGGGAACGTCACAAACAGGGTGACCCAGGGGAGAACCTTGGCCTCTGCAGACCTCAGCCCCTGAGGAAGTAAAGCTAGCTCATTGCAAAGGGATCTCCCAGTTAAGACAGACTGTTTTAGCACAGGCGTGACATGGTTTGACCCATAGCCACCATTTTAAGAGATTCTCGTTGCGACAATCTCTCCTTCCCAGAACCAAAACCATCTAGAACACAGTCAAAGACAACACAGAAGAAAGGACACCTCTCTGAGAAGCCAAAACAGTTGTCACCAGCAGAGTCCCATCCCTAGATTGTCCTTACTCTCCATTTACACGGAATTCAGGAGAGAGAGCCACAATTTGATCATGAGGTAGAAGATAGAGAAGGCAATGCAAAAACCAAAAAGAGCACGGCAAAGTGAGGATGCTGGAGAAGGCGCAGGCGGCCTGGCATGTCTCAATATTCCCCTGTTGCAGGCAAATAAAACAGCTGAGATATATGGAATGGAGGGCATGATGGAGTCCCTAGAGATGGTGCCATGTAGCCCTTACATTACAGCCCAGCAAAATGCACCCCCGTGAGCTCCCAGGGGATCCCTCTCCCCACCCAGGGCTCAGGCTGGTCCCCCTCGTCCCAAGCTCGTGCCTCCCAGCTTCCTGGCCATGCCTCTGCTTTCTCTCCACTCCTCCCCTTGCTGCCATCCAACAGCATCCACTTGAATAAACAAACCAGGGCCCCGGGCTCTGGAGTCTGTGGCCCTTTATCGCTACCTTTTTATCCTCTACTCCCATCCAGACAGACAGCCCTTCCACAAAGCTACATAGGGCAGATGGACACTTCCAGAAAACCATGACCACCAGTCTCCCCAGACAGCCGCCCTTCATCCCTCATCACCTCCAGGTCTTAGCTCATCTGTCACTTCCCAGCGAGTCTTGCCCTGACCATGCCACTTAAAACACCAAACGCACACCCTCCTCTGCTTCCCTTTTCTTCACTGCACATAACCTCTTAGAGTGTATGTGTACTTTAAATATTGATTGTATTACGTCATCTGACGGCAGACACGGACTTTATGTATTGATTTCATTACATCAGCTTATAGCATCTACATACTTTACATACTGATTTTGTTGGTTGTATTATAGCACATGCATACTTCCTATACTAATTTATCTACTGTGCTTCTCTCATCTAGAATGTAAGCTCCATAAGGGCAGACTTTTTGGTTGGCTGGTTGGTTGGCTGGTTCACAGATTAATCCCAGGGCCTAGAGGAGTGCCTGGTACATAGTAGGTACCCAGTAATATCTGTTAAGTCCATGAATGAATAAATCGGTCCTTGAGATTTGTCACTTTCACCTACCTCCCTACTTCAAACCTTCCCCGCCCTCTTCAAACCTCCACCCACCTCCTAACATCTTCCTTCTCCAGTTCCACACTCCAAAGGTAACCTCCTATTCTCAGAAGAAAAAGGAAGCGGCCAGACAAGAACCCCGGCCACCTGCTGCTGGCTGAGCCTGAGCCTCCTGGTGAAGGTGTGGCCAGCAGCAGGTTGCACACCTCCGCTGTGTAAGATGTGCAGCAGGTTGTACATCTTCTCTGCCAGCATACCTTTCTTCCCCGATTTAGGCCCATTCCTCCAATTGTTGTTAGTTTCCTGAGATGAAATCTGGTTCTGTCGTCCAGGTTGGAGTGCAATGGCACGATCTCAGCTCACTGCAACCTCCACCTCCCAGGTTCAAACGATTCTCCCACCTCAGCCTCTCGAGTAGCTGGGATTACAAGGGCCCACCACCACACCCAGCTAATTTTTGTAGTTTTAGTAGAGACAGGGTTTCACCATGTTGGCCAGGCTGGTCTTGAACTCCTGACCTCAAGTGATCTGCCTGCCTCAGCTTCCCAAAGTGCTGGGATTACAGGCGTGGGCCACTGCGCCCAGCCCCAACTGTGTTTTGGGTCTGACCCCCTCTTGCCTCTTCAGGAAACATAAACCATCACCTCTTCCTTCTCTCTTACACATACAGCCTCTTCCTCTTGTCCCCTTTCATCCCAACTCCTATCCTAGTTAACACGCTCAGACTGCTCCCCTCTTTGCAAGGCCTCCTCCAACCCCACATCTCCCTAGGTACTGTCACTCCCCAGCTTCCACGGTTCTGTCTTCCACTCACTTTTCCGCCCACTCAGGTGTGCCTTCTTTGCCCCGTTATCCCACCAGGATGCCCACACTAAGGCCACCTAAGTCTGCTATATTGCAAATCCAACCCATGTTGGATCCACCTCTCTCACTAGGCCCCTCGGCAGGCTGGACGGGGTTCACCGCAACTCTTCCGCAGCTCTCTCTTCCTTTGACTTTCCTGGCAGCACATATGCCTGGTTTTCTTCCTCCAGGGCTGCCTCCCTTTCATGCTTGCCCTTCTCTCCCCACTCATTAAAGCTGGCATTCTTCCAGCTGCACTTGGGCCTTCTCTCCTCTTACTTCGCTATCTCCCTCGGTAATCTCCCCCAATTCAATGATCTGTCTTCTCAGAGAGAAATGACTCCCAAATTTATATCTCCAGTCCCCAATTCTTCTTTGAGCTTCTGATGTGTCTATCCAACCACCCACCCCACATCTCAGATTGCTCAAAAGCACTTCAAACTTAATGGTGTCTAAGATCAAAGCCATGATATTCCCTCCCAAATCCAGTTGTCTTCCAGGAAACGATGCTTTCATCTACCCACACGTGCAAGCTGGAAATCCAGAGTCACCACTGTCACCGCCCACTCCCCTGACCCCATTACCTAATCAATCCATCACCAAGTGCTGCTTACTTTTAATTCTCTCCCAAATCTCGCTACTTCTTTCCCTAGTCCAAGTCACCATCATCTTCAACTGGCACAGGGGTCACAAACGTGGGCTTTCAGCCTGCCTGACAGCTGGCTGGTGGTAATGAATTCTAGGGAGGGACCACCTTTTCCCTCCTGTGCAGGACAAAGGTCAGAACACACTGGTCTCTTCACTCTCCCCTCCTCCATGACAGGTTCATTTCTCACTGGCCCTTACGTCGAGAGTGCAGTCCTTTAGGGTTGACATTTTGCGTGGCCATCTCCTGTTGGACTTCCCACTGGGGGTGGGGGAAGCCCTGCCTTTATCTCTGGCCTCCTGAGTCCCATAAGCTGTTGAACAGGGGCTCACTGTCGTAGGGGTCTGACCCACACCTGCACACGCACATCTGGCTTCGGTACTTGGTCACCTCCATGAACTCTGCTTTTGCTTTGGGGAACTCAACAGATGCCAGCTCAGGGTGCATTTTTTAATTTCAAGTTTATGTTTTTGTTTATTTTTCAAATAGTTCAGCCTGTGCTTTGCTTCTGTTGTTTTCAGAGGCAAAGCACCCATTCTGCCACAGCACCAGGGCAGGGGGTGCAGTGACCGCACTGCAGGTAACACCATTCTTACTTTACAGCTCCTGCTCTGTGCCACGGTCCTCACAATGACCTCCGCCTTTCCTGGTGGCCCAGAGCACACACAGCTCACACCACCCGACAGTCTTTCAGGAGCAAACAGCTCTCCTAGGCAACCTGACAACTGGTGTATGTATGCTGGCTTCAACTCTCCAGTGTGGCCACCGACTATTAAACTGCAGCTAACAACTCATTTGCAGGTCATGAGACCAGTTTAGTGAATCATGGATAGCATTAAAAAAAAAATAGAAGCAAACTGAAAGTATAAGAGGGGACCACAGAGTAAGGGTTGATTAAACTTTTATTTTGGATAGACAGATAAATGAATGGATGATGGATGGATGGACGGATGGATGATGGATTGACGAATGGATGGATGATGGATGGATGAGTGGATGATGGATGATTGAATGGATGAATGGATGGATGGATGGATGGATGGATAGATGGCTGAATGAATGGATGAACAGACGAATGGATGGATGAATAGATGGATGGATGATGGACGAATGGATGGATGGATGAATAAATGATGGATGAATGGATGGATAGATGGCTGAATGAATGGATGAACAGATGAATGGATGGATGAACAGATGGATGGATGATGGATGAATGGATGGACAGATGGCTGAATGAATGAACAGATGAATGGATGAATGAATAGATGGATGGATGGATGGATGAATGCATGGATGAGTGGATGATGGATGGATGATTGAATGGATGGATGGATGAATAAAGGATGGACGGATGGATGGATGATGGATGAATGGATGGATGGATGAATAGATGGATGAATGATGGATCAATGGATGGATAGATGGCCAAATGAATGGATGGATGAACAGACAAATGGATGGATGAATAGATGGATGGATGATGGATGAATGGATGGATGGATGAATAGATGATGGATGAATGGATGGATAGATGACTGAATGGATGGATGGATGAATAGATGATGGATGGATAGAGTACATGGATAAGTGAGTAGGTAGGTAGGTAGGTAGATGAATGTACTAGATAATAATTCATAATAGTAAATACATTTTTACTGTGAGTCACAGTCCTAAAATGTTTAATGTAAATTCCACAGCGTATAGTTATGGTTAGTCCCTGAGGACGAGGGCCATGTCTTCTTTCTCTCCTTTTCTCTCACTGAAGTTAAAAGCAAGCTGGGCTCATAGCAGGCTCTTGGTAAGCACTGAGAGGTGTTATATTAACTGAGTTTCTGGAGATGATGAGGAAATCTTTGGAAAACTGGAGCCTCAGAGGGCAGCATGGACTCCTTCTCTTGGAACTGAAGCCTGTGGGTCCCAGCAAGCTCTGTGCCTGGACCATGCCAGGGTTCAGGGAAATATGGTTTTCCTTGGTGCATTGCCTCAGAAGGAGCCAACGAAGCTAAGGGAAGGTACCAGGTATGACTTCCTGTTAGAGTCTCCCTCTGCCCTCATTCTGCCCACTTTACACCCCCATGGCATCAGGCCTGGTCCTGCCCCAACTCCTTCCTCCTGTACCTGCTCCATAGCTGGTCAACAGGCCTAAAGCACCTCATTTACTGTCTGATCAGAAAGCTGCCCCAGCTCCACAGAGCCCAAAGGACATGTCTAGATTCCCAAGTTCAGCATTCAAGGCCCCCACAACCTTCCCAATCCCTTGATTGGCATCACCCCCACGAGCCCCTCCATGAAAGACTATGCTTGGGCCTTGCCTACTTAGTCCCTTTCCCCCAAAGACCTTTTAACTAAATCCCCTCCTCCATGGTGTCCACAGACTTGCCCCAGGATGGCCTTCCCAACCCCCACCACATGCCACACTGGAAAATGGTCATAGGAGAATAGCACATTCAGGGATGCCGGAGGGGACTTGCACCCTGGATATATCTGCTCACTGCTGGTGGCCCCAGCCACTCAGGCCCCACCCAGCAGCCGGGGACCAAGGGGACTGGTGACCCTGAGCCACCTTGTGAGAAGGTCACCCGTAGAGGGGTCCTAACCAACCACCCAGACTCTCTTCAAGCCCCCATTTTCAGCCCACAGGTCCCAGGTTCACCAATCCCCCACTCCCCAGCCCTGACAGCCCTGCCCCTCCCTGGTACCTAACGCAGCTGCCTGGCCTTATCTCCTCCAGTCTTTGACTCCCCTGTCTGCCCCACCCCTGCCTCATCGCGGCACCCGGCACGCAGCTGTCAGCACGCCCAATAAGTAGGTGCAGATGGATTGACGGACAAGGAGATGCCAGAGCCCAGCTGGGAGTGAGGGTCTGTCTGGCTTCCGTCTCCCATCTACGCAGGGCACTTGGTGACAGCGTGAGGAGAGTGGGGGGACAGGCTGAGGTCAAGGAGAGGCAGCATCTGGGGTCCGGCCACTGAGCCCCGCAGAACACCAACCCCCTGGAAGTTGCACATTCTCGTCCTTCTTCCAAGCCCGCTCCTGCCGGGACACAGCCTGAGAACATCGCAGACACGTGATCTGGAGAGACGGAGCCCCCACCACTTGTCTCTGCTGCCCCATTATGAGGTCTATTTGAGCTTCCTAGGCCTGGGGCAGTATCTCACCACTAAAATTTATGCAAATGAAATAACGAGCAATTTGGGGAAAGGAATGAAATGCAGCGCAGTGATCCAAACCACCCCAGACACCCGCCCAGAGGGGTTTTCAAGTTGAGCAATCATTCTAAAGACGACTTAAAAGTCACTCGCTGGAAAAAAGACATGCCGGGGATTCCTGCAAACTAGCAGGCCCTGTGGTTTCAGAGGGCCGCTCTCACCTCATGGTGGGACAGGGGAGGCTGAGCTGGAGGCAGAGCACATCTGGTTGCACTTCAGGACTGGGCCAGCGGGACTTTGGTAGAACCCGCCCTGAGCTCACTGCAGGCACATGGGCCCTGGCCTGGGCATCCCGAAACATCCACCTCCTTCCCGAAATCAGACACAGGAAAAACGCCAAGTCCAGCCGGGAAGGCCGGAAATGCCAGAAGTGCCCAAAATGCCCGTCAACTGGGTTTTTTTTTTTTTGAGATGGAGTCTCACTCTGTCACCCAGGCTGGAGGACAGTGGCACGATCTCAGCTCACTGCAACCTCCACCTCCCGGGTTCAAGCGATTCTCCTGCCTCAGCCTCCCAAGTAGCTGGGATTACAGGTACGTGCCACCACACCCAGCTAATTTTTTTTTGTATTTTTAGTAGAAACGGGGTTTCACCATGTTGGCCAGGCTGGTCTCGAACTCCTGACCTCAGGTGATCCACCCGCCTTGGCCTCCCAAAGTGCTGGGATTACAGGCCTGAGTCACCATGCCACGCTGCCCGTCAACTCTTACAGGTACAGACAAATGCCCCCCTCCCCCCAGGCATAGGGCACTCTGTGCATCTGTTCATTAGTTCATTCATTCACGCCACAATCTTCACTGAGTGTCCACCCCATGTCAGTTCTATTCTAGGCGCTGGGCATACCGCAGGAATCCAATATTCGCTCAGCAGACATTCACTGCCCACTGGCTTCGCATCATAACTGGCATGGGGTGGGGGTGGGAATACAGAACCAACAGGAGACGTGGCCGCTAGTCCCCGGGAGTTCGCAGCCTGGTAGGAGCGGGGGACAATGCACGAACAAAACTCAAACTCCAGGCAATGACGACATGGGACAAAATGCAGAGACAATTTCTAACCCAGCCATCGGAGAGGTCTTCATGGAGGAGGTGTCATTTGAGCCAGGTCTTAAAGCATAGACAGGAGCAGGGTGTATGGAGGAGGGGAGAAAATGGAATTCCAGGCCAAGACAATGGCATAGGAAAAATGGAGACCACCACCAGGAATCCGGAGTGAGGGGTTGCCTTCTGTATTTTTCTCAACGATCCACGCACACCCCTTTTTGTGCACTGAAGTGATGGGGGCTGTCAAGGCGCCCCCTCTTTCTGCCACGAGGGAGGAGCTGGGCAGGAGTGAGGAAGGAAAGGTCTGAACGCTCTGACTGCAAAGAGCCTGAAATTGTGGCAGGAGGAGAGGTGAGGGCTTGATCTCTGGTCCTCTCCACAGTGTGTGTTCCTAGCTTGCAAGGCTAGGACAGGACAGGGAGGAGGGCTTCATAAAGACCAATTTCTTCAAAAAAATAATAAAAGAATGAAGCACATACACACAAAGGAAGCATAATATTACAATCTGATAAAGCTAAGAGCTGGCACATGGGCGTCTGTTACACTATGCTCTTTTCTTTTTCTTCTTTTTTTGTCTTTGTTTCTTTTTGAGACAGAGTCTTGCTCTGTCACCCAGGCTGGAGTGCAGTGGTGCGATCTTGGCTCACTGCAGCCTCCACCTCCCGGGTTCAAGCGATTCTCTTGCCTCAGCCTCCTGAGTAGCTGGGATTACAGGTGCATGCCACCACAACTGACTAATTTTTGTGTGTATGTGTGTGTATATATATATATATATATATTTTTTTTTTTTTTTTTTTTTAGTAGAGACAGGGGTTTCACCTGTCTAGGCCAGGCTGGTCTAGAACTCCTGACCTCAGGTGATCCACCTGCCTTGGCCTCCCAAAATGCA
The DNA here is from genome assembly GCF_009764315.1 of Trachypithecus francoisi. Taxonomy (NCBI): domain Eukaryota; kingdom Metazoa; phylum Chordata; class Mammalia; order Primates; family Cercopithecidae; genus Trachypithecus; species Trachypithecus francoisi. Next base: position 63,198,157 of record NW_022681466.1, read on the forward strand.
GGGATTACAGGTGTGAACCACCGCACCCAGCCACATTATGCTCTTTTCTTCACAGTGTTATTATCCTCTACTCTGAAACATTTCAGAATAAAGTAAAAGCTAGGCTCCGTTTGGTTTTGTAAAGACTGAGGTGTGAGGAGCAGCATGCGCTCTGCTGCCCCCAGCCGCTGGTCTGGTGCTGGAACATTTCCTGCCCATGCTTTTCAAGCCGTGACTCAGTTTCCCCTCAGTGGGGACTGACTCTAGGAAGATTCCAGAAAGCAGCCTGAGTCATCGCACCAGGGGGACGTGAGGAAATGGGCTTAGAGCTTCCCAGGCGGGAGTGAGGAGGATAGGTGTGGAGTGTGAGTAGGCACGTGCATACAGACATGTTTGGACTGGGAGTGTACATGAGTATGGGCTGGGCTCAGTCAACATGTGTGAAGAGGAGCTCAGGGAGTGAATGGTGGACTCAGGGCTAGAACCCTGGTCTCCTAAATGCCCCTTCCAATGGCCTGGAATGCTGGAAGCCAGAACAGATTGCCAAGAAAGGGCTCTAAGGACAAGTGTCCCACCGTGCCTACTCCAGGGAGCCCTAGAACTTCAACCTGGAGATGAGACAACAGCTAGGAAGAAGGCTCCAGTCTCTACAGAAAAAGCAGACTCCACACACCGGCTGAACCCAACAATGCTGGGCCATCGTTACAATTCAGGGGGAAGTCAGTGGGCTCCAAGCAGCATGGATCTCAGTCAATTCTCTGCATTCGGGACTTGGGAAAGTCTGATGGTCAAGAGGACTAAGCGGTTGACCCCGACAGTGGCGAATGAACTATTGCTGGGAACAGGAGACAAGCTGAGAATAGGAGGAAGGATGTCCAAAGGCTCAGAGGCCAGAGGAAGCCATGCATGAGAACAACGTTAGTGGGGTCTGGTTGGCAGGAAGGCTGCACGGGGAGCAGCAGCCAGACACGGGTTCAGGACTATGCGAAGAGGCATTGGGTCTGGGGGGCACATTCAGACCCAGGTGGCAGCTACTGTCAGACATTTTCCAGCAGAACAGTGACGCTCCTGTAGCCAGTACAGGGCAGCCCAGACAGGAGATAAGGGTGGAGATGGGAAGAACTGGCAAGGTGAGCAAAGACAAAGGAATGGGGTAGAGAAGGGAGGATGGGCCGGGAGCATCAGGAGTTGGGGGACAATGTGCCTTACCAGGTCCTTGGTGTGGATGGGGACACTACTGTCCAGGTATAGCACTCAGAGAATTTGGCCTGAGTGTGGGGGTTGGAGGTATCAGGGTGCATGACGATGGGGGTGTCCATTCAGGAAGCAGCAGCCCCTGGGTCTGGAACTCAGGGACAGGCCTCCCAAACAAGACCACTGAGTTCTGGAATAAGCTTTCTCACCTTTCTCAAGACCCAGAACCAAAGGAAGGGCAGGAGGAACACACTTCATTGAGAAGCCCTGGTAGGTTCATTTCAAGTCTGCAAATACCTAGAAAGCAACAGCCATGGAAAGACCTCAGGCCTGAGGCTTAAACTCAGTGGGCTCTGTGATGAGTGACTGTCTCTGCACGTTCACCTCGCACCTAGAAGGGTCCCTAGAAGGGCAATGGGCAGCCAACATCTGTGCCCTGAACCTTTGGAACCCCTGAAAGCTCAGGGCTGCCCAGAGCAGAAACACCCATTTATTCTCATGGTTCTCATGGTTCCCCGGCCACATGTTAGACTTACCTGAAAAGCTTTTTTAAAAAGTGTGGTCCCCATCGCAAGAACAGAAAACCAAACACCGCATGTTCTCACTCATAGGTGGGAACTGAACAATGAGATCACTTGGACTCGGGAAGGGGAACATCACACACCGGAGCCTATTATGGGGAGGGGGGAGGGGGGAGGGATGGCATTGGGAGTTACACCTGATGTAAATGACGAGTTGATGGGTGCTGATGAGTTAATGGGTGCAGCACACCAACATGGCACAAGTATACATATGTAACAAACCTGCACGTTGTGCACATGTACCCTGGAGCTTAAAGTATAAAAACAAAAAAAAGAATCACAAAAAAAAAAAGTGTGGTCCCCACCCCAGAGACTTTGATTAATTAGTGTGGAGAGAGGCCCTGATGTGAGTAGTTGTTAAAGTTCCAGGTGATTCTAATATACAAGGACCATGCTCCCAATCTAGTCAATCACCAATTTTCCAGGAAGGTCCAGAGAGGCAGATGCAACCCCAGCCGGGCGCAGACACTGGAGGGAGTGCTCTGGGGGGAGAGAGGGTGAGCACCCAGTTATCACTAAGAGGGGCTGGCAAGAAATCAGTCATCTGGGGGAAAAGGGAGAGCTATTATCAGCCCCAGGAACAAACGGGTCCTGGCCAACATATTCTAAGGGGATCCTGTTTATGAGATGAGTGGGGCTTTTAAACATTCAATGAGGGCCAGGTGCGGTGGCTCACGCCTGTAATCCCAGCACTTTGGGAGGCCGAGGTGGGCAGATCATGGGGTCAGGAGTTCAAGATCAGCCGGTCAACACAGTGAAACCTCATCTCTACTAAAAATACAAAAAATTAGCTGTGCACAGTGGCGAGCACCTGTAATCCCAGCTGTTTGGGAGGCCAAGGCAGGAGAATTGCTTGAACCTGGGAGGCAGAGGTTGCAGTGAGCCGAGATCACACTACTGCACTTCAGCCTAGGCAACAGGTGAGACTCTGTCTCAATAAATAAATAAATAAATAAAAGGTGGGTGCAGTGGCTCACGCCTGTAATCTCAGCATTTTGGGAGGCCAAGGCAGGCAAATCACGAGGTCAGGAGATCAAGACCATCTTGGCCAACACGGTGAAACCCTGTCTCTACTAAAATACAAAAAAAAATTAGCCAGGTGTAGTGGTGCGCGCCTGTAGTCCCAGCTACTTGGGAGACGGAGGCAGGAGAATTGTTTGAACCCGGGAGGCTGAGGTTGCGGTGAGCCGAGATCATGCCACTACACTCCAGCCTGGCGACAGAGCAAGACTCTGTCTCAAAAAAAAAAAAAAAAAAAAAAGCAAAAGAAGAAAAGAAAAACATTCAATGAGAAGGTCCCTGCACAGAATGGAAGACCACAGCCCATTTGCTTTCCAGCCAGGACAAGAATTACACACAGGCCCTGGCTCCCAACGCTGCATGGTTGCCACAGGTGTAGACACTAACTGCTGAGTAAACCTAAGGCCCCAGCTCAAACACAGCAAGTCACCTGGGAGCAAGGAGGAACGATGGCCCTGTTCCTGCTGGGCTGCCCAGATCCTTCCTCAGCAAGCCCTTAGGCGAGCACTTGACCTCCTGGTCGTGGCGCAACAGGTCCTGTGAATGAGAATCACAGCCAAACGACCTCTCTGGAAGCCTGGAGCTGCCTTCCCTGAAGCCTCCAGTAGATTCTTAACAGGCCAAGGCAGTGAGTGGCATCCCTCAGACTCCTCCAGGGACAGCTGGCGATGTGCACTGTCAGAGATCCCTGACAGGGAAAGGAGAAGGACTAGACAGTTGCCCAGGGCTTGGGAGAAGCTGGCAGGGCTCTCGGTGGCTCGCAATGGGTGAAGGTGTGGTCAGCCATTAAGGTGGAGGGGAAGAGACCTCATCTCAGGCTGTGAGCATCTATAATCCGTGCAAGGTTTTGGCCAGAATGCTGAACCAACAGCATTTCAAATACTCCAGGCGCCACGCCGGGCCACATTCAGCTCATTTTGACCCTCAGTTAAAGGGAATTTTGTATTACCAGTGTGGACGTGTCATTCTTTTCTTTTTCTTGTTTTCTTTTTTGAAATGGAGTTTCGCTCTTGTTGCCCAGGCTAGAGTGCAATAGTGCGACCTGGGCTCACCACAACCTCTGCCTCCCAGGTTCAATCTCCTGCCTCAGCCTCATAAGTAACAGGGATTACAGGCATGTGCCACTGTGCCTGGCTAATTTTGTGTTTTTAGTAGAGACGGGTTTTCTCCATATTGGTCAGGCTGGTCTCGAACTCCCGACCTCAGGTGATCCACCTGCCTCAGCCTCCCAAAGTGCTGCGATTACAGGCGTGAACCACCGCACCCGGCCGGACGTGTCATTCTTTTCCTTGCTGATTTATTAAACATCCAGGACAGCCTCATGCCAGACACAGTGCTAGGGCTAAAAGGTACAAAGATGAACAGGGTGTGGCAGCTGCACGTGAAAAGTTCATATTTGAGCAAAAGAGTAGGCATGAGAAAGGGAGTAGGTCCCTGCTAGAGAAGATGGATGTACAAGGTGTGCGTTGAGTAGAAGATACAAGGCTGGTGAGAGATGCATAGGAGTTTTCCAGGATGTCAGGAGTGAGGACATTCCAGGCAGGCGGAACAGCAGAAGCAAAGGTTTGGAGGTGGAAACATGTAATGTTCATGAAAGTACATGGCTCGTTAGTAGACAAAGTGAGAGCAGAATGAGCCCAGAGTGTGAGCATGAGGGGTAGAGGAGAAGGTGCTCAGGCCGTGGCCAGGTGACGAGGGATTGGATGAGTGCTTTGAAGAAACCAGCCAGGAATCTAGCCTTTCAGAGGCCAAAGTGACATGGTCTAACTCCTGCGTGGACAGAGACTTGAAACAGAGGCTGAGACAACCAGTCATTCATCAAACAGGCATCAAGGCCATCCTGGCTAACACGGTGAAACCCCGTCTCTACTAAAAAAAAAAATACAAAAAATTAGCCGGGCGTGGTGGCGGGCGCCTGTAGTCCCAGCTACTAGGGAGGCTGAGGCAGCAGAATTGCTTGAACCCGGGAGGTGGAGGTTGCAGTGAACCGAAATTGTGCCACTGCCCTCCAGCCTGGGCAACAGAGTGAGTCTCCTTCTTAATAATAATAATAATAATAGCATGAGGGGCCAGCATGGCGAAACCCCGTCTCTACTAAAAACACAAAAAATTAGCTGGGCATGGTGGTACATGCCTGTAATCCCAGCTACTTGGGAGACTGAGCCCAGGAGGCAGAGGTTGCAGTGACTAAGATCGCACCATTGCATAGTAGCTTGGGCAACAGAGCAAGACTTCACCTCAAAAAAAAAAAAAAAAAAGCATCAAGGGAATACCATGGCCAAAACACAGACAAACCAAGCACAGTCCAGCCCTCAAGCAGGGCAGAGGCTAGTGGAGGAGAGGCCAAAATGGACCATTTAAAAGTAGGATACATGCCGTCCGTCCGTCCTTCCGTCCGTCCGTCCGTCCTTCCTTCCTTCCTTCCTTCCTCCCTCCCTCCTTCCTCCTTCCTTCCTTCCTCCCTCCTTCCGCAAATATTTCTCAAAAGCCTATGCGCCAGGCACAGGGGATGTGACAATGAACAAAACAGACAAAAATCCCTGTTTTTCATGATTGAAGAGAAACAACGAACACAGCACATTAGGTGACCACAGAGTGTGTAAGATGAGGTTAAGTGTCATGAAAAAATCAGGCAGGAGGCCGGGCGCGGTGGCTCAAGCCTGTAATCCCAGCACTTTGGGAGGCCGAGACGGGCGGATCACGAGGTCAGGAGATCGAGACCATCCTGGCTAACATGGTGAAACCCCGTCTCTACTAAAAAATACAAAAATCTAGCCGGGCGAGGTGGTGGGCGCCTGTAGTCCCAGCTACTCGGAAGGCTGAGGCAGGAGAATGGCATAAACCCGGGAGGCGGAGCTTGCAGTGAGCTGAGATCCGGCCACTGCACTCCAGCCGGGGCGACAGAGCAAGACTCCGCCTCAAAAAAAAAAAAAAAAAAAAAATCAGGCAGGAGAGGAGGAAAGGGCATGCTGAATGTTGGAAAAGGTGTTGTGGTTTTGTATAGGGTGGTTACAGAGGCCTTGTTGAGTCAATGACATGAAGCTAAAGAAGTTAAGGTAAGATGTGAGCCATGTAAACACAGGGAGGGGGAGCATGTCAGGAGAGGAAACGGCCAGTGCAAAGGCCCTGAGGTAAGAGTGTGCCTGGCAGAGAGGAGAAAGAGCAAGGAACAGACACAGAGAATTAGGGAAAGTGCGGCCGAGGGGTGTACACAACCCAGCCTTAGGCAGAGGGGGAACAGAGCAAACTCCCTGGTGGAGGAGAGTCTGGCCTCAGTAGCAACTTGAGAATAAAGCACTCGAGACTCTAAGAGAATCAAGCGAGAATGCGTGTGATAGGTCAGGACGACCATCACGCCACCAGGCTTTGCAAGGTGGGGAGATGGTGTGGAGCTTGGGACACCATTCAGATGTGGGCTGAGGGCCTGAATCAGGGTAGGGCAATGAGAGAGGAGGAAGAAACCGTTGGAGGGGTCCCTAGGCCGACCTGGGGCTGAACACCAGCATGTGAGGAAGAAGGAATTGTCTGGGATGACGCTGGGGTCTTTAGGGTGTCCAAGAGATATCACGAACCAAGGAAGAAACCCAGAGTGGGGGCGGGTCTGGAAGAACCGACAGATCTGGCTCTGAGTGGATGAGTTTAAGGGGCACCCAGGGGAAGGCTGCCCAGGAGGCAGCTGGCCACCCCCGGTGGGGCTTTGGAGAACAAAGAGGTCTCCAGAGAAGACTGTGAACTCCGCGGGATAGTCACGGAGCGTCTCACAGCTGATCTTTAATACCTCCCCCAGTAGTTAGGAAAGGGAGGGAAGGAGTGCACCTGAGCAGTTACCACCTGCGAGCAAGGCACGGGACTCCTGCTACCTCCCTTAGTCCTCAGGATGATTTCCACCTGACAGCGGAGGGGCAGGGACACAGCTGGCCTGAGGGACCCACGGTGCTGGGATGAAACCCACACTGGCCTCTTGCAAAGATTCTGCCCTGTTCACCTCACATCTGCCTCGGGGAGGTGAGAAACCCACACCTATGAGCTGACTGCTGTCAACAGGTAGAGAACAGGGAGACAGCCACTGACTACCCTGACCCAGGTGTCACCAGGCTCCCCTGCACGTGTCCCAGCAATCCCTCGATGGCTTTCAGGCACCAAGACATAACTTCAGAGGGTCCCTGATCACCAGCATGCCAAGAAGCCACTCACAGATAAGGCCCCTTCCTCCAGATCCAATGCTTGGGTGGCTGGAAGAGGCCTACACACCATCACTGGCCTGGGGAAGTCGCAGCTTTCAGACTCTGTTGGGCTGAGATTTTCCATATTTCATCAATCCCGAGTTGCACACGTTCCCACACCTTGCCAGGTCTGGGACCACCAGACAGGAAGGGTGGCTCAGGAGTCACCGGCTGCACACACTTGCCCACACCTGCAGAGGGGGAGACGACAGCCGGGAGGTCCAGAGATAGCGTGCAACTCTCTTGCATGCTGCGTTATCCACATTCCAAATGGCACGGGAGGCGACAGTGTGGAAAACGGCATCCATAACTGAGAAGCAAACGGAGATTCAGGGGAGGCAGATGCCAAGGTTGAGGATTCCTGATTTCATTTATACTTTCCTTATGACATACGCAGAAGCTTTAGCCTGAACAGAACCTTAGATGGGATGAAACTCAGTCTGTCACTCAGAATGCTGGTGCTCAAAAGGACCGTTTCCTCCCCAAGAGGAAAAGCAATCAGGCAAATAAGGACCAGTGAGCCGAGGCACTCAGACCAGAGCCAGACGGAGACTCACAATTCAGCAGCTCAGCTGTTCCAGCTCCACCACCTCCCCTCGGCTGTTCCCTCTGCGTGGACCCGGGCTCTGGGGCTTTCCAGGTAAAGTACCTTTTAATGAGGCCAGAGGAGGCCCAGCCTCCCCAGCCACTCGGGAGCCTCGGAAAGAGCAATTCCCTGAATGGCGTCCCCAGCAGACCCTCTCTAAACCCAGTCCCACGCTGGCTTGGGTGTTTTTCAATTTCCTCAGGTCTGAGTTCTGCAAAGACGTAATTGAGGGTGTTAATCTCGCCCTCTCTTTTTGCTGGCGGAGGCAACGAAAGTAAGAGCTGCCTTGGATAGCGTTACCACGGAGAGGGACTCAGGGATCACAGAGCCTAAGTCCCGATGCTGCAAGCAAAGAAACGCAGGCCCAGCCTTGGGTTACACAGGGCAGCACTGGGGAACGAGCTGCAGGCTCCTTGGTTCATTTTAAAATGCTCTTTCTTCTGTTCTGCAACACTTGGGATAAACGGCAAATGGGCTTTTTGCTTCACTCCGGGGACCATTTCTTTTTGTTCTCTCGGTGCATGGAAATCCTACGAAGATTCTGATTTTTGCCACTCTCTGTACTCGGGTTGGGTGAACGCTAGCCAGGCGGCCCTGAGAATGGAGCCAGGAACCCCTCAGAAGGGGCAAGGGGTCTCCCTCGGCCCATCACAGGCACCCGGTATGCCAAGGATCCTGGAGTTGTCTTCCTCCCACGATTTGAATCCAGGGAAAACCACCACATTCAGCTTTCAGTTTAGACAGAAAAAATGAGTCCAAAAATGGTAGTGTGAGGCAAGAGGGCACGTGGGAGAAGATGAGGTCCAGTCTCACTGCTTTGCTCACCGGGACAAGGAGAAGTGCATGGGCCAAACACAGCTGGAGGCTAGGGAAGTCCCAATCTTTGTCCCTCCAACTGGCTCCCTTGGCTCAGGGCTGGCTGCCAGAAGCATCATCATCATTACCTACCCCTCAACACTCCTCCCTGCTTCACAGGTGGAACACAGGAACAGCAGAGGTCGGGGCAGCCTGGGATGTTTTTTTTTTTTTTTTTGAGACAGTCTTACTGTGTTGCCTAGGCTGGAATGCAGTGGCACGATCTGAGCTCACTGCAACCTCCGCCTCCCAGGTTCAAGTGATTCTCCTGCCTCAGCCTCCCAAGTAGCTGGGACTACAGGCATGCACCACCACACCCAGCTCATTTTTGTATTATTATTATTTTTGTTTTTCAAGACCGAGTCTTGCTCTGTCGCCCAGGCTAGAGTGCTGTGGTGTGGTCTCAGCTCACTGCAACTGCCTCCTGGGTTCAAGGGATTCTCCTGCCTCAGCCTCCTGAGTAGCTGGGATTACAAGCGTGTGCCACCATGCCCAGCTAATTTTTCTATTTTTAGTAGAGATGGGGTTTTGCCATGTTGGCCAGGCTGGTCTCAAACTCCTGACCTCAGGGGATCCACCCACCTCAGCCTCCCAACGTGCTGGGATTACAGGCGTGCATCACCACGCCCAACCAGCCTAGGATACTTTTAGAGGAACCTGAGTTCTCTCTTTCTGAGTCCTAGAATTAGCTCCAATCCAAGCCACTCATGGCTGGTCTACCAATAGAATCATTGGTGGTGGCACATGTTTTCTCAGAGGACTTTCTAGTTCCCCCAGCTGAGCTGCAGGAAGCCTGGGTACCTGGTAACTTGCCTCTCCAGCCCCCTGTGCCCACCGTGGCTTTTAAGACCAAGCACCCAGTGGACGCTGAGTGTGTCCAGGGCTCCCCAGCAGCAGAGCCTGGCCTCTTATCCTCTGAACCTGCCACCACTCCAACCACCCCTCACTCCAGCTGCACCAGGCTCCCCAGTGCCACAAAGAAGGACCAGGCAGCCATCGTGCCCGCCTTCATCACAGGATCTGTGTCCTCTAACGAGTGGCACTAAGCTCCTCAGTCACCTAATCCCCTGAGAAGGACTCACAGGTCATTGCTTTCCTTCTTTTGGCTCCCACAAACAACCCACCTAGTTCCGGTGACACTGCCTTCCACATGGATCTCACAGGGAGCCACTTTGCACCATCACCTCTCCTCCAGCCAAGCCCCCGTCATCTCCCACCTGAAAACTTCCAAGGCCTCCTGGCTGTTCCCAGTTTCTACCCCTGCCTCCTACAGAGCAACCAGGACAATCTTATTAAAACACAGCAGGTTCATGCCATCACCCAGCTCAACACACACCCCCTTAGCTTCCCTTTACACCTGGAATAAAATCCTAACTCCCTGTCCTACTCCCCAAAGTCTCACTGCTGCCCACTGCTCTGATCCCATGTCCCTGGGGCCTCCCTGATCCATGCACGGTTGCCCTCTCTCAGGCGTTCCCCAGGACATGCATGAGACACATGGTACCCTGCTGACAGCCTCCCTTTTCCCCTCAAAGTGAAAATGAGCCCATGAGTCCTTCAATCAAACACCATCCTGGCTCCCCATTGCCAACTCAGCCAAATACAGCGCCCTCAAGTTGGTATCTGTAACTGTCCACACTGGGATCCCCTCAAGGCCACGACTCCCAGTATGCCTGGTTTGTTCCCCCTATCTGTGCTTGACTCCACTGATTCCCACCTGTTCCTCTTTAGCCACAGCTCTCCTACCCATCCTCAGAGCCGAACTCCAAGCCCTGATTTTTCCAGAACCTTTCCCCAACAGCTGCCAGCCACACTGAGCCAGGGCAGAAGGGGCCAGGCAGGAGCACCAGCCTGGGGAGACCAAATGCAGCGTTCAAACTCCTTCGATGTGCCCAGCACTTTCCAAACTCTCTCTCCTCTCTCTCTCTCCTCTCTCTCTCCTCTCTCTCTCTCCTCTCTCTCTCTCTCTTTCTCTCTTTCGAGATGGAGTTTCACTCTTGTCACCCAGGCTGGAGTGCAATGGCACGATATCGGCTCCCCGCAACCTCCATTTCCCGGGTTCAAGCGATTCTCCCGCCTCAGCCTCCCGAGTAGCTGGGATTACAGGCGTGCACCATCACGCCTGGCTAATTTTTTCTAATTTTTGTAGAGACGGGGTTTCTTCATGTTGGTCAGGCTGGTCTTGATCCCCTGACCTCAGGTGACCACCCGCCTCAGCCTCCCAAAGTGCTGGGATTACAGGTGTAAGCCATCACACCCAGTCCTATCTCTCTTTTTATTTCCTTTGCAAACCAAATGATAATGAGGTAGGTCTGTGTCACCCACTGCTCAGGATCCTATTCAGTTCGTTAAGTGCTATGTTGTTCTCTAATTCTTTCTTAAGGATTTCTCTTGTCTCCACCCCATGCATCCTCCATTCAGTCATCCTGACTCTGCTTCTGCAACCAGGTTGGCTGGGGACCATGCCTGGCCCTGTCCCTTGTCAGCTAGACAACCTTTGACAAGTCCCTCAGGCTCCCTGAGCTTCAGGTTTCTCATCTGTGAAACAGACAAAACGTTTAATGTAAAGGCTCTGTGAAGATTAAATCAGATAATGCGATAAAGATCCCAGCACAGTAAGGGATGGTAATAACCCCCATCAGTATCATCACTTAATACACATTTATGGAGCATCCACGCTGCAGAAGGTCATGTGATCACGAATATAAAAAAGGATGAAAGAGCTGGGCATGGTGGCTCACGCCTGTAATCTCAGCACTTTGGGAGGCTGAGGTGGAGGGACTGCTTCAGCCCAGGAGTTTGAAGTTGCAGTGAGCTATGATTGCACCACTGCACTACAGCCTGGGTGACAGAGTGAGACCCCCTCTCTTAAATAAATAAATAAATAAATAACCCTCAAATAGGTTCCAGCCTGGGCAACATGGTAAGATCCCATCTCTACAAAAAAATTTTAAAAATTAGCCAATCAGCCAGGTGTGGTGGCTCATACCTATAATCCCAGCACTTTGGGGGGCCTAGGCAGGCGGATCAACTGAGGTCAGGAGTTCGAGACCAGCCTGCCCAACATGGTGAAACCCATCTCTACTGAAAATACAAAAAATTACCTGGGCATGGTGGCGGGCACCTGTAATCCCACCTACTCCGGAGGCTGAGGCAGGAGAATGGCTCGAACCTGGGAGGCAGAGGTTGCAGTGAGCTGAGATCGCACCACTGCACTTCAGCCTGGGTGACAAGAGCAAAACTCCGTCTCAAAAAAAAAAAAAAAAAAAAATTTAGGCAAATATGGTGGCATGCAACTGTAGTCCCAGCTACTCAGGAGACTGAGGTGGGAGGATCACCTAAGCCCACTTGGTTGAGGTTGCAGTGACCCATGATTGTGCCACTGCACTCCAGTCTGAGTGACAGAGTAAGACTCTGTCTCAAAAAAATAAAAGGTGGATAAAAGGCCCTCATGTAGCTCCCCATGTGCTAGAAGTATACAAAAGAACACACACACACAATAACAACAGAGTCACTGCTAACATGTAGCATGTGCCAGGCTCTGTAAAATGCACACACATGCCAACTCACTGAATCCTCACATCACTCCAAGAAGTATTATCCCTGTATTACAGATGAGGAAACTGAGGCACACAGAAGCTAAGCAATCCATCCAAGTGTCATAGCAGAGGCGGATCGGGGTATAAACCGATGCGGTCAGATCCCAGGGTTTTGGGAGCTCAGTCCCTTGGCTCTGCCGCCATGGCTGACCAGGCAAGGACAAGCACTGCAAAAACACGCTCCTGCCAGGCACAGTGGCTCAAGCCTGTAATCCCAGCACTCTGGGAGGCCGAGACGGGCGGATCACAAGGTCAGGAGATTGAGATCATCCTGGCTAACACGGTGAAGCCCCGTCTCTACTAAAAAATACAAAAAACTAACTAGGCGTGGTGGCGGGTGCCTGTAGTCCCAGCTACTCGGGAGGCTGAGGCAGGAGAATGGCGTAAACCTGGGAGGCGGAGCTTGCAGTGAGCTGAGATCCGGCCACTGCACTCCAGCCTGGGTGACAGAGCGAGACTCCGTCTCAAAAAAAAAAAAAAACAGGTTCCTTTTAATTCCCCACAGCGTATCTGTCATCCTCTATGACATGGCACGAAGTAGGTAGGTGCTCGGTAAATTAAGCTGTGACTTCTCACTAGGAGGCCTATGTAGGATTCCCAGTTCGCCATCAGAGCCCCCCATCCTCGTCACTGTCATCATCGTCATCACTGTCGGAAAGGAAAGCACAGCTGAGTGTGGTCTGAGTGTGGCCCAAGCCCATATTAGGCCCTGCACAAGGTGTGGCCAAGCATCTCTTGGAAGTCTGGGCAGACCACCCAGCCGGCTTCCCACCCACAGGCCTGCTCAGAGTTCAGGAAGTGGAATCCGGAGAGAAGCCGGAGGGAGGAGGGCACACCACGACATGTCTGTCCAACCAACTGTCATGGCAACAGCCCAGGGACGGAGCGAGGAAGCCCCAGGTCCTCTGCCACATTTCCACCCTGAATTCCCACCTCGGCAAGGAAAAAACAAGGATTATGCCCGGCACACCCAATTATGGAAGAAAAGCGTCTAGGAGTCAGAGAACATGAGTCAGCAGAGTGAGGCTGCTGATTTTTAAGAAAAATGGATGTGATGATGAGATGTGGTCATGGAACAGAGGGACCTGGTGATGCAGACCCAACCTTTCCTAGGTGGCAGGCACTGCGCGACGGTTGGGGTCAGGGGACAGGCCAAAGGTTGCTAAGATGACCTGAGCATTTGCTGGTTCAGAAGACAACGCCACTGTACTCAGGATCCCTGAAGAAAAACTCTAAAAAAAAAAAAAATACAGGTGACTTACTCTCACCAGCGAGGACAGTAAACGCTCCCAGTGTTTTCAAAGATCTGGTATAACAACATGAATAACCCTTCACATTTTTCATGGTGTTTTACCACTCACAAAGCCTCCAGACATCCTAAAATGTATCATGAGACTACAAGAACCAGAACTGTGATAGGAACCAAGAGAAAACTTAATCAAACAGAAAGTTCAAAATGAGACCCCCCGAAATGGGGAAGGGGGGAAATGGAGAGAAAATGACACGCCAGGTAGTAAGTGGTGTAACCATTCGAGAAGAACAATAGTTATACTTGACTTTCATAGCATGTACCGAGATATTTAAATGTAAAAAGTGAAACTGTCAAGATTACTGGAAGAAAACGTAAGTGAACATTTATGTAATCTTAGGATCAAGAAGGCCTTTCTGAAGCATGATACCAAAAGTAAAAACTGTAAAATACATATCTGATCGATGACAACTTTAACTTTTATATGTCAAAAAGCACCATACATTTTTAAAAGTCAATTACAACCTGGGAGAAATAACTGTAGGACAAAAGATGGATGACAAGTTACTATCTTTCATATGCAAAGTGTTCGTCTTTTTTGTAAAACTTATTAATGCCCCCACGGGTGATTCACAAAATATAAACTTGTGAAAAATAATCTTTCTTGTTAATTATCAAAGACAAATCAATGAAGACAATCCAATATCACTTTTTATCTTCCACGTTGGTCAACAGCTTTTTTTAGAGTAATTAATATGCAATATACCTGAGGAAATAAGGAAAAAAATTCACACTCTATAAACTGGTATGGTTTTGAGGAGAGCAAGATACAACACGTATCAAAAGTCTTAAACATGTACTTATTCCTTGAAGATGTACAGTTGTACATCTAGGAATTTATCCTAAGGGGACACCGAGAATGGCACAAAGATCAACTTAAAAGGGCACTCAGCCCAACAAAGCTTAGAGTGGAAAAAATCTGAAAACAACAAAATGTCCACGTTTAAATGCCTGAATAACTGAGTCATGGTACACCTACAAAATGCAATGCAAACACTATGCGGCCATGCAAAACTACAAAGCGGACTATTTAATGGAGTGGAAAGATGGCAACAATGTATTAAGTAGAAAGAAGTACGACTGCATAGAGTAGAAACACACGCAAATAGGAAAAGGTCTACCATGCAATAGACACACCACAGGGTATTAACATCCTCACTCTGGCTGGTGGGATAAACTGTTATTTGCGTTTTCTTCTTTTTGTCCTAATCTATATCTTATCATTTTTCTACACCAAACAGAGCATGAAAAATACAATAAGAGCATAGTTTATTAAGCAAAAACAAAAGCACAAGATGAGGGGCTGGGGCGATGGATGCCTTTTTTTTTTTTTTTTTTTTGAGATGGAGTCTCGCTCTGTCGCCCAGGCTGGACTGCAGTGGCCAGATCTCAGCTCACTGCAAGCTCCGCCTCCCGGGTTTACGCCATTCTCCTGCCTCAGCCTCCCGAGTGGCTGGGACTATAGGCGCCCGCCACCTCGCCCGGCTAGTTTTTTGTATTTTTTAGTAGAGACGGGGTTTCACCGTGTTAGCCAGGATGGTCTTGATCTCCTGACCTCGTGATCCGCCCGCCTCGGCCTCCCAAAGTGCTGGGATTACAGGCTTGAGCCACCGCGCCTGGCCCTGGATGCCTTAGCAACCCAACCACTCCTTGGTGTTTAATGCTTCCCGAGACCCACCCTTCCACTAGGTCAAACTTCATACCACCCCTTTAGTCTGGTCAAGAGTAGCGCTGGGAAATAAAGACATTGCCCCAATCCCAAAGCCTCTGATTCAAGTCACCATTTGCTAGTTATGAACCAAACTGTAGAGGATTCTAGAGTTTAGGGGAGTGTTGCTGCTTTCAAAAAAAATGTAACTCAGAAACTAACTCCCCAGAACCCCAAATGCATACAGAGAAAGACAACGTCCCCTCTGCACTGACCAGATCATATTCCAGCTCTCCTGTATCAAGAAGGGCACTGGCAAATTGGAGGGTATTGGGGGAGGTGGCTGAGACAACGAGAGCTCTGAAAAGGTCACAGGAGGACTGATTTGAGGAAGTAGGTGTGGGATTGCCTGGGGAAGAAAAGGGGGTGTGTGGGGAGGCTCTTTTTTGGAAGTGGGAGGGCAGCTGTGGTATCCAAGGGGTCAGTTCAGCTCCACTCAGGGACGAACACGTTACTGACCAGAGCTGCCACCCCTGGGCTGGGGCCTTAGTGCAGCTGACCAGCTGACAAGGTGGGGTACGCTCCAGGCCACATTCCTAAGGAGTGGGGTACGGACAGCTGCATGGCTCACAGGCACAAAAAATGTGGGGAGAGGCAGCGGGGCCTCTGCAGAGAGCATGTGGGTGAGCGCCAATAATCACAGTGCCAGAATAATAGTAATCCTGCATATGCACAGAACTGCCCAGAGGTCACAGAGAGAAAAGGAGCCCCGGGGCTGAGCGGGGGAACTCACCAAGGACGCACACACTGAGCAGGCACAGGTGAACAGAGAAGACAGGGGAGGAGAGCAAAAATAGGATGAGGTGCAATTGCCAGATACTATACTGTGGAAGGAAAAATCAGCTACCGCCTCCCCGCCCCGGCCCCCTGCACATCAAGGAGAGGGAGCGGCCGGGGGAAAAGAAGTGAAAGTCATGGGGAACTTGAACCTGAATGTACACAGCCTCTAGGAAAAGGAGGAGAAAACTATCTTTTGGGAGGAAATGGGAGTTTCATCCCCAGTGAGGGGTTTCATGAACAAGCGGCTGCAGGGATTTTTAATGATGACATCCAGCTCTCCCCTCAACGGGTCCATCCGCTTCCTCCTTTTTCCTCGCACCACACAGCCCTGTATTGAGACAGGGGCAGCCCTCCATTCTGGTCGCACCACTTGGGATAACATTCACCCTGAGGCTTAGTCCTTGAGGTCCCTGATGGTTTTCTCTCCCCAGGGGGGCCAAAGATGTACCTGAAATGCTGAGGTCAAATCAGAGCTGAGTTCAATCATCAAAGACTGAAGTGACTCTTGGGAAAACCTGAGTATTTTTAAGCAAAAAGAAAATGGAAAGGAAAGCTTAATATGAAGCCGAATGGCCACCTGGATAGCAAGCAGCTTCCTGCTGTACAAAAACAACATGGGGTTGATGTAAGCACCAGACCAGGTCGCTATGACACTGGGAAGGGTCTGGGGAGTCTCCCTGGGGCCTCCACCAACTCTGCCTGCATCAACCCACACTGCCACCAGCAGCCTCTTGGGGGCGCTTGCAGATGAACAGGATCCAGACACTAAGCAGCACTGAAGTCATCACCAAAGGCAGCCAGATGTGGGCAGCAGGTGTACCCCACCACAGGGACTTGGGGGAAAATCAGATCAGAAAGGGTCAGGTGGCAGTGTGACCTGTTGGGGGGGACGGCGGCAACCATCCCAGTCTCTCCCCAAGTAGGGGACTATCTGAAGAAAACTAAAGAAAATGTGAAGTCACCATGTTCCCTCATGCTTGGACATTTATTCAGGGCCCCCAAAATCCTTAATGTGGGGGAGAGAAACCTAACTTGACAAGTCTTGGTACTCTCCCTAATAGGAACTTGCACAGCATTTCCCACGTGCAAGGCACTCCTTCCAAGCACTTTTTTTTTTTTTTTGAGACAGAGTCTCGCTTGGTCACCCAGGCTGGAGTGCAATGGCATGATCTCGGCTCATTGCAAGCTCCGCCTCCCGGGTTCACGCCATTCTCCTGCCTCAGCCTCCTGAGTAACTGGGACTACAGGTGCCTGCCACCACGCCCAGCTAATTTTTTTTTTTTTTTTTGTATTTTCAGTAGAGACGGGGTTTCAGCATGTTAGCCCAGATGGTCTCAATCTCCTGACCTCATGATCCGCCCACCTTGGCCTCCCGAAGTGCTGGGATTACAGGTGTGAGCCACTGCACCCATCCAGACAAGCACTTCTAAGAACTAACTTGTCAATTAAAACTGCGCAAAAGACCTGTATAGATACGTCTCCAAAGAACATATGCGAATGGCCAGGAAGCCTGTGAAAAGATGCTCACAATCATTAGCCATCGGGGAAATGCAAACCAAAACTACAGTGAGACACCACATCACACTCACTAGGATGGCTAAAATCAAAAAAAAGCAAGGCCAGGCACAGTGGCTCATGCCTTTAATCCCAATACTTTGGGAGACCAGGGCAGGAGGATTGCTTGAGGCTGGGAGTTCAAGACCAGCCTGGGCAATATAGTGAGATTGTGTCTCTACAGAAAAATTTAAAACCTAGCCAGGTGTGGTGTAGCATGCTTATAGTCCCAGCTACTTGAGAGGCTGAGGCAGGAGGATCACTCATGCCTAGGAGTTTGAGGCTGCAGTAAGCCATAATTATACCACTGCACTCTAGCCTGGGTGACAGAGACCTTGTTTCTAATAAATAAATAAATAAGCCAGGCACGGTGGCTCACGCCTGTAATCCCAGCACTTTGGGAGGCCGAGGCAGGTGGATCACCTGAGATCAGGAGTTCAAGACCAGCCTGGCCAACATGGTGAAACCCCATTTCTACTTAAAATACAAAAACTAGCCAGGAGTAGTGGCATGTGCCTGTAATCCCAGCTACTCGGGAGGCTGAGGCAGGAGAATCACTTGAACCCGGGAGGCAGAGGTTGCAGTGAGCCGAGATTACACCATTGCACTCCAGCCTGAGAGACAAGAGCAAGGCTTTGTCTGAAAAATAAATAAATAAATAAAATACATTTTTAAAAAGACAAATAATAACAAGTGTTGGCAAGGATGTGGAGAAACCAGAACCCACGTGTATGGCTGGTGGGAACATAAGATGGTTACAGCCACTTTGAAAAACAGTCCAGGCCGGGCGCGGTGGCTCAAGCCTGTAATCCCAGCACTTTGGGAGGCCGAGGCGGGCGGATCACGAGGTCAGGAGATCGAGACCATCCTGGCTAACACGGTGAAACCCCGTCTCTACTAAAAAAATACAAAAAAATTAGCCGGGCGAGATGGCGGGCGCCTGTAGTCCCAGCTACTCGGGAGGCTGAGGCGAGAGAATGGCGTAAACCCGGGAGGCGGAGCTTGCAGTGAGCTGAGATCCGGCCACTGCACTCCAGCCTGGGCGACAGAGCGAGACTCCGTCTCAACAAAAAAAAAAAAAAAAAAAAAAAAAGAAAACAGTCCAGCAGCTCCTCAGAAAGTTAAACAGAGTTATGTATGACCTGGCTATTCCACTTCTAGGCATATACCCAAGAGATATGAAAACACATGTCCACCCACAAATACTCACAGCAAGTATTGTTCTTAATGGCCAAGAAACGGAAATAACTAAAATGTCCCTCACCTGGTGAATGAATACACAAAATTCAATATAGGTCTATGATGGAATATTACTCAGCCATGAAAAGGAGTAAAGTACTCATAGACGCTACAATCTTGAGACTGGATAAACCCAGAGAATATGATGTTGTGGGGGAAAAGGTCACACATAAAAGGTCACATATTATATGATTTCATTTCTATGAAATGCCTAAAATAGGCAAATCCAGACAGACAGAAAGTAGAGGAGTGGTTGTTCAGTGCTGGAAAGGGGGGTGGGTGGGAGGAAATGGGGACTGAGTGCTGATGGGAGTGGAGTTTGTTTTGGGGTGATAAAATCTACCGTGGTGATGGCTGCACAACTCTGAATATACTGAAAACCACTGAACTGTATATTTTAAATGGGTGAATTATGTGGCATGTGGACTATATCTCAATAAAGCTGTTAAAAACACACACACTTCATCCTCACATCACTTTGAGGTAGACACTGACATCCCCCTTTTGCAGGTGAGGAAACTGAGGCACAGAGGGAGTCAGTAGCGTGCCCAAGGTCACACATACCTGGAAAATGGCAGAGCCTGGATTTGAGGCCAGGTGGCATGGCCCCATGAGCCACGCTCTTGAGCATTTCTAGAAATTGCTTGCAGCCCTGAGATAGGGCACCTGTCCCTTTTCACTTCTAACATGAGGGGAACAAAAAGATGGCAGATGGTACCTCTCAGCCCTTTCCAACAAGCAGAGACTCTTTTTCCTACTGTGGACTCTGTCCTCCACCCACCAATGGGGTGGTGGAGGCAGGGGATGACACGTTGTTCACATGGAAGCTTCTCTTTTTTTTTTTTTTTTTTGAGACAGAGTCTTGCTCTGTCACCCAGGCTGGAGTGCAATGGTGCAATCTCGGCTCACTGTAACCTCCGCCTCCCAGGTTCAGGCGATTCTCCTGCCTCAGTCTCCCGAGTAGCTGGGACTACAGGTGTGCACCCCCTCACCTGGCTAATTTTCGTATTTTTAGTAGAGACAGGGTTTCACCATATTGACCAGGCTGGTCTCGAACTCCTGACCTTGTGATCTACCCACCTCGGCCTCCCAAAGTATTGAGATTACAGGCGTGAGCCACCACGCCCGGCCCACATGAAAGCTTCTTGAGGTAATGCTTTACTTGGTCCAGGTGCAGACCCAGGGCTAGTGACCCTGTGAACCGCCTGTCCTCATGTTCCTAAAGAGCACATGTCCAACTACTGGCGTCATCAGTCATTCTGCAAGTTTCCACCCCAAGGCTGGGTCCTTCCCGGGGAAGCAGAGTGTCCTCTGCCATCCTCCCTCCAGTCTGCGGCCCCTGCCGCCAGGCAGCTCCTTCCCCTGGCTGCCAATACCCATCTGCTTTATGTCCTCTCTGCCTCCCTGCCCCGTCTCTCGGCTTTCTCTCTATTCACGCGCTGTTTCCTTAGACGCTGCATTTTTTCCTATAACATCATGTCTGATCCAGACTTTCCTAAAAGCACCCTTTCACGCCTCGCAGCTTCCCCGGGTGTCGCTCCCGGAGGCGCCCCTCCCCGCCCAGTGGGGCCATCCCAGCCCTCTCCCACCTCCCTCATTCAGGGAGCCACAATGCACATTTTCATATCAAAAGCCACCCCTTGTACCTCGGCCACAAATCCTTCCTGAAAGCAGACAAGATATCCGACATCAACCGTTAATAGGATGTGCTCCATGCTTACAAATATTTCAATCCCATACTGGTCCTTTCAGAGCATGGAATATGCCTCCACCGTTCTCTGTCCTGTCTACCTTCTAAATAATACCTTTCCCATCACCTTTGCTGGAGAAGAGAAGAGTTATTTTCCCACAAGTTCTGTGAAAGGACAGTCAGTCCCCAAGCAACACAAATGAGCTCTGTACTGAGAGGCAATTGGAAGCTGACCTTCTGGGCCCTTTCTAGGTGACAATGAGAACGTGATGGATGGCAGTGTTTTCTGGGCCCGGTTTTCAAGCCGAGGCAGGCACCGTCTTCCGCAGCCCTGCTATCTACAGAAAGGCCTGGGATTTTAAGCTTTGTCAGTGAAATAAGGGGAAATGAGAGAGATGTGGGAAGAGAAAGAGGGCAGGGAGAGGAGGGAGCCTCAGAAGGGTGACCTCCACCATGACAGCTGCCCCTCCCCAGGTCACAAAAACAAACAGTCATCAGAGACCCCAGAAATCACCCAGTTCGACTTCTGGAGCAAAAGATGGGTAGGCTAAGGCCCAGGGATGAGAAAGACGTGATGAAGACCACACAGCAAGCTGGTGGGTGGGTGGGTGGCTCAAAACTCCGTGGCTGCTTCCTGACCCTCCCGGGGGCTCTGCCCACCCCACCACGCTGCCTGCCCACGCCAAGAGGCACCTGTTCTGCGACCCCCATGGAATGTTCTGCAGAGTCACTCGCCTCTGTGGACAAGGGTCTAGCTGGCCCACAGCGGCTCCTCCAGGAACAACAGAGCCCTGGCCAGGACCAAGAGGCAATGTGTTTGGTTAACCAAACAAGATGACGACACCCACAGGCGGCTTTCTGGGGCTCTAAGAAGCTGCCACAATCTGCCCCCAGGAGAAACAAATGCAGAGAGGTTGAAGGAAAGGGCCACCCAGCCTGCCCCTGGGGCCTCCGCCCCTTCGGCTCATGTTTGTTTTGTTTATGAGAGGAAAATTCTCCAACTGTTCATAGAGGGCGAAACACGAAGTCCCTTCCTCCACAGCCTGGGAGACGGTGAGTCCGCGGCTGCTGTGGCCTCGCCGGCCCTCCTCCACCGTGCGCAGCTGGCCAAGAGCAGCAAGGCCCGTCCAAGGCTGCTCCGGCGCCTCCAGAGACTCTGCCACGGCCCCATCCGTTCGTTGTCTCTGGGGGCTGCGGCCCCGGGAAATGTCAGAGCCGTTTGTCCCCACCCCGGGTGGAAGGATGACTCAGGACACAGACCTCGGCTCTTGCCTGCCCTCTGCTTTCCTTCTGAGGCCTCTGAGTGTGTTTGTGAAGCTGGTTTTTAAATTAACTCCAGTGAACACAGTGGGAGGGTTTAGAGCATTTATCAAAGCCCTCTCCAGGTTTCAGCCGGGATCTGTCCAGCTCCAGGAACCTCACGTGGATGAGGACACTGGTCCAGCCAGGAGCCTGGCTTTCTCTTCCCGACAATGAGCTCTAAGAAGGAAGGCCTTTAACTGGTGAGCAGGATGCCTGCATCCCCGGGAGACCCTGGAGAATGCATGTGAGGCTGACGCCAGCATTGCGGGTCTTTGGTGAACACCTCAAAACCACTTCCATTGCCTACTTGCTCACCCCAAAGAGTTGAACATCCTTGAACTCACAATTTTGTCTCTCTCAAAGGCTTGAAGTTACTGCATCGGTTTCAACGTGCTGTCTGTCCCATCCAAATGAATGAGCTCAAGTTCACTAGTTTTTCATTCACCCACTTTCACAGTTCTTTCCCTCAAAGAGCTGAGGCAGAAGGAGAGGGGAGCTGTCACAGAAGAACTGACGAACAGGAGTTTGCACAGGATAGAACTTTCTACTGCTGCCCCGGCCTGGCGCCCCAGCTGCCTGCCCCATCTTCCAAGCCTACCACTCATCCACCCAAGAAAAATGCAGGTGCCATCTCACACAAGTCTCCCATCGTGTCAGGTTCTAGAAATACAGACTGCCCTCAGGTGGTTCACAATCCAAAGGCAGAGATGAACAGTCAGATGGGAAAAGCAGTTTCAAACCAGGAGCTATGAGAGAAAAGAGGAAGAAGTGCTGCCCAGCAGTTTATACTGGTAACATCTTTCATCCCACTTTTATTTATTTATTTATTGTTATTATTATTATTTATTTTTGAGACACAGTCTCGCTCTGTTGCCTGGGCTAGAGTGCAGTGGCACGATCTCAGCTCGCTGCAACCTCCTCCTCCCGGGTTCAAGCGATTCTCCCTGCCTTAGCCTCCCAAGTAGCTGGGATTACAGGTGCCCGCCACCACGCCCAGCTAATGTTTGTATTTTTAGTAGAGACAAGGTTTTGCCATGTTGGCCAGGCTGGTCTCGAACTCCTGACCTCAGGTGGTCTGCCTGCCTCAGCCTCCCGAAGTGTGGGATTACAGGCATGAGCCACAGTGCCCGGCCTCCACTTTTATCTTTTTTTAACTCAAGTAAAACATCAATGTATTATTTTGCAAAAAATTCAAACACTACAGAAATAGATGCATTTTATAATTAAAAGTAACTTTTCTATACCTTATACACCCTAAATACTTTAATAGAATCGTGCAGAACTTTTTCTAAGTAAGCACATGCACATTTTTTTAAAGTATCAGACTGGTCATACACTTGAATCTTGCTTTTTTTCCTTTACTCCTTTTAAGTCAATAAATAATATACAATATCTGAATAGCTGAATCGTATATATTTCTTTTCTTTTCTTTTCTTTTCTTTTCTTTTTTGAGATGGGGTCTGGCTCTGTCACCCAGGCTGGAGTGCAGTGGCATGATCTCGGCTCACTGCAACCTCCGCTTCCCAGGTTCAAGCAATTCTCCTGCCTCAGCCTCCCGAGTAGCTGGGATTACAGGCACACACCACCACACCCAGCTAATTTTTGTATTTTTAGTAGAGACGGGTTTCACCATGTTGGCCAGGCTGATCTCAACTCCTGACCTCAAGTGATCCACCCACCTCGGCCTCCCAAAGTGCTGGGATTACAGGTGTGAGCCACTGCTCCTGGCCTGAATCATACATATTTCATTTTATGTCTACATTAGAGTTTATTTAGCTCATCTCCCATTGTTGGACATCTTCTTTTTGCTGTTATAAACAACACTGCAGTGAACATCCTTGAACAAAATCTGCCTCTTATTCTGTACCATATGGATTTTGATTCTACAGTTGGCTTTTCCCTATACTCTTTCCCTATATGACATCTTTATTTCTGACATCTCACTCGCTGCCTTCTAGTCTCGGACTGTCCTCTCCTGAGCAAAGTCGGCTTGGATTGCCCAAAGGAAGTGTCTTCCTGCAATCAGAGGGTGCCAATCTCCTGACATGTTCTCCTGGAGCTCGCTGTATAATCATTTTCGGAAGTGGGCTCTTTCAGATACAGCTGATATTCATTAGTTGTGGTATTTACATTCTATCAAGTTGCTGTGAGTAGTCAGCAAATAATGAACCACTGCTCTCAGGGAAAATACAGGGCTAAGTTCCTGCGAGCCTTTAGTCACAACACTTTCGCAAACTGGTCAGTATGTACCCTTGTTTCATGTGTGTTTCTGCTTTAAAAATACCATATATAGGCCTGGCGCAGTGGCTCACGCCTGTAATCCCAGCATTTTGGGAGGCTGAGGCAGGTGGATCACGAGGTCAGGAGTTCAAGACCAGCCTGGCCAAGATGGTGAACCCCCGTCTCTATTAAAAATACAAAAATTAGCTGGACGTGGTGGCAGGCACCTGTCATCCCAGCTACTCGGGAGGCTGAGGCAGGAGAATCACTTGAACCTGGGAGGCGAAGGTTGCAGTGAGCCGAGATCACGCCACTGCACTCCAGCCTGGGCGACAAAGCAAGACTCTGTCTCAAAAAAAAAAGAAGAAAAAAAAATTCTGTATACAAAACATATCGCTGATTCACCAGCATGGAACTCACAGCCAAAAGCATTACAACTTCTTACCTGAACAAATTGTATCTAACACATGTTTTCTCTGTAAAGCAAATCACAGTCGTTTTTTTTTTGTTTTTTTGTTTTTTTTTTTTTTTTTTTTGAGATGGAGTCTCGCTCTTTTGCTTAGGCTGGAGTGCAGTGGTGTGCTCTCAGCTCACTGCAAGCTCCATCTCCTAGGTTCACGCCATTCTCCTGCCTCAGCCTCCCAAGTAGCTGGGACTACAGGCGCCCGCCACCACACCCGGCTAATTTTTTATCTTTTTAGTAGAGATGGGGTTTCACCGTGTTAGCCTGGATGGTCTCGATCTCCTGACCTCAAGTGATCCGCCCACCTTGGCATCCCAAAGTGCTGGGATTACAGGCGTGAGCCACTGCGCCCGACCGCAAATCACAGTCTTCTTGAGCTTGGGGATGTTGGACAGCACCTTAGTACTGTGGAAGGCGGGGGTGTGCATTTTAAACAGCAAAATCACCAAAAAGCAGCATCAATATGTGAAAATTGTGGCACCGAGCAGACATTGAAAAGACACTTGTTTACAGCATGAGAGCTAAAATAACCTCGCTGGGAACACGCACACCAGGTAACTCAAATTTTTTCACCTCTCTGTGCTCATCGGGAATGACCATGAAATGGCCCTGAGTATTTATTTTGGGGTTACACAAATTTTAATGAATAGGTGAAGGAAAGGAATAGTATTGCTGAACCTCATTATCTGTAGATTCCATAACTGTGGAAACGTACTTGATTTCTCTTTACTTATCTTCAAAAAGGCAGGATCTACAGCAGCTGCCCACAGACTATCCTGTCCTTGGCCCCATGGAGACTCCCTTGCAGAGGATACAGCCACAGACGCAGCTTCACAGCAGTGGGGCGGATTGATGGGCACAGCTAGGTTTTGCCTGGCTTGTACCTGTTCACCCAAGAGGCATCTTCCTTGAACCCCCATTGTCTGTTTTCTGGGGACTCTCAATAGATGAAAAATGTGAAAATCCACAATGGCCGTTGACCACTGAATTTTAGGTCAATGGTCAACTAAAATGTTCAGTTAACCACTGAACAGCATGGGTTTGAATTATGTGGGTCCACTTACAGGTGCCTCTGCCACCCCTGAGACAGTGAGACCAACCCCTCTTCTTCCTCCTCCCCCTCAGCCTATTCAACATGAAGGCAATGAGGATGAAGACTTTCATGATGATGCATTTCCCCTTAATGAATAGTAAATATATTTTCTTTACGATTTTCTCAATAACATTTTCTTTTCTCTAGTTTATTGTAAGAATACGGTATGTAACATGCAAACTATGTGCTAATTGACTGCCGATGTTATTAGTAAGCCTTCTGGTCAATGGGCTATTAGTAGTTACGTTTTGGGGGAGTCAAAAATATCCAGATTTTTTACTGCAGAGGGGTAGTCAGTGCCTCTAAACCCCCTAAGTTGTTTAAGAGTCAGCTGTATTGGCTCTCCTCTCTGGAGGAACTGTGCCTCCCAGAAGAACCTGCTTCTCCCAGATGCATTTTTCTTCCTTGACACCCCCTTCACCTCTCCTACCACCACCACCACACACACCTACACTTCACTTTTAGGCTAGCTATTCTCTGAGATTCATAGCATTTGCCTAGTCTAGTGGGTCAAATAACGACCCCCAAAAAATATGTCCATCACCTAATTGCCTGTAAACGTGACCCTACTTGGAAATAGGATCTTTGCAGATGTAATTAAGTCAAGGATTTTGATAAAAGATCATCCTGGGGAGGGCATGGTGGCTCACTCCTGTAATCCCAGCACTTCGGGAGGCCAAGGCAGGCAGATTATGAGATCAGGAGATCGAGAACATCCTGGCCAACATGGTGAAACCCCGTCTCTACTAAAAATACAAAAATTAGCCAGGCATGGAGGCGCGTGCCTATAATCCTCCCAGTTACTAGGGAGGCTGAAGCAGCAGAATCACTTGAGCCAGGGAGTCGGAGCTTGCAGTGAGCCGAGATTGCGCCACTGCACTCCAGCCTGAGCAACAGAATGAGACTCCATTTCAAAAAAAAAAAAAATCCTGAATTTAGGGTGCTCCCTAAACCCAATAATGGGTAGCAGAAAAGGGAAAGACACACTCAGAGGAGAAGGTCGTGTAAGACAGAGGCAGAGGCCAGAACCATGTGGCTACAAGTAAAGAATGCCAGGGGTTGCCCGGCAGCCACCAGAAACTGGGAGAGAGGCAAGTAGCAGATTCTCCCTCAGAGCCTCCAGAGCAAACCAGCTCTGCTGACACCCTGACTGTGGAATTCTGTCCTCCTAAAATAGGAGAGAATACCTTTCTGCATTATTAAACCACCCACTTTGTGGTAACTTGTTACAATGGCCCTAAGAAGCGAGCACACCTAGATAGAAAAGAGGCAGGAAGCCGGGAACGGTGGCTGACACCTGTAATCCCAGCACTTTGGGAGGCCGAGGCGGGCGGATCACAAGGTCAGGAGATCAAGACCATCCTGGCAAACATGGTGAAACCCGGTCTCTACCGAAAATACAAAAAATTAGCTGGGCATGTGGTTGTGGGCGCCTGTAGTCCCAGCTACTCGGGAGGCTGAGGCAGGAGAATGGCATGAACCCAGGAGGTGGAGTTTGCAGTGAGCCGAGATCGCACCACTGCACTCCAGCCTGGGCAACAGAGCGAGACTCCGTCTCTAAATAAATAAATAAATAAATAGAAAACAGGCAGGAGGGGCTGGGTGCAGTGGCTCAGGCCTGTAATCCCAGCACTTTGGGAGGCCAAGGCAGGTGGATCACCTGAGGTCAGGAGCTGAAGACCAGCCTGGCCAACATGGTGAAACCCTGTTTCTACCAAAAATACAAAAAGTATCCAGGTGTGGTGGCAAGCGCCTGTGATCCCAGCTACTCAGGAGACTGAGGCAGGAGAATTGCTTAAACTTGGGAGGTAAAGGTTGCAGTGAGCCGAGATTGCACCACTGCACTCCAGCCTAGGCAACAGAGCAAGACTCTGTCTCAAAAAAAAAAAAAGAGGAAGGAGGTAGGGGAAGGAGAAGAAATTCTGCTCACCCCACCTCACCAGGCAGCACCTCAAAGGATGTCGTCAAGTTTTCTTGCGGATACACATCCTGGATACTAAGTCAGGTTGCACCTGGTGGGGAAGCATCATTCTGCATTCGTTTAAGCACTTGATGAAGCAAAAATCAGGTCAGAGGATACAAAGGACGGCAGGGGAAAAGGACAGGAACAGACTGGGAGAAAATAATGGCACCACATACAACAAAGGACTTGTATCCAGAATATACAAAGAACTCCAACAAATAAATAAGAAAAAGACAACCCAAGAGAAAAGACACACACTAGCTATGAATATGCATGTCACAGCAAAGGAAACCTAAACAGCCAATAAACATATGAAAAGATGCTTAACCTCACCAATAATCAGACATATGCAAATTAAATCAACAATGCAAATGCAAATTTAAACCACACACCATCGGAATGACAAAAACACACTAGTCTGACAATACCATGTGTCAGCCAGAATATGGGCAGATGAAAATTTCCATGTAGAGCTGGTGGGAATTGCTGCAATCACCTCGGAAAACAATTTGACAATATCTAGTAAAGCTGGAAATGACCAATTATGCCTCTTGGTATCTACTCTTGAGAAATCTCATTCATAACCCCAGGAGATATGGACAAGGCTGCTTACTGCAACATTGTTTATAATAGGAAAAGACTGAGGAAAAGCTGACTGGCCATCAACAGAAAATGGATACATTGTGGCTTGTTTATACAATGGCAACCATATATTGCTTATAATGAATGAAACGGAGTTCTACCTAGTAACATGGATCTATCTAAAAGCACAGCAAGTCAGGAACTGGAACATCTGCTAAAATATCACTTAGATAAAGTAACTCACAGACAACACTGGATTGTGCAAAGATGCATACATGTAATAAAAGTGAAAAATAGAGGAAGATAAACTGACTATACTATTCGTTTCTGGGAAGAAATTGAATGGAGCTAAAAAGGAAAATGAAAAGTATTTCAAACTTGGCAATGTTCTCTTATTATTTAAAAAAAAGGTCAAAAAGAAAAGCATTGCAGGCCGGGTGCAGTGGCTCACGTCTGTATTCCCAGCACTTTGGGAGGCCAAGTTGGGAGGATCACGAGGTCAGGAGTTCGAGACCAGCCTGACCAACATGGTGAAACCCCATCTCTACTAAAAATACAAAAATTAGCCGGGGGTGGCGGTGCGTGCCTGTAATCCCAGCTACTCGGGAGGCTGAGGCAGGAGAATTGCTTGAATCCAGGAGGCAGAGGGAGGTTGCAGTGAGCCGAGATCGTGCCACTGCACTTCAGCCTGGGCAACAGAGGGAGACTCCGTCTCAAAAAAAAAAAAAAAAAAAAGGAAAAAGAAAAATATTGAAGAGAAAGATGTAACTATCCTGTGAAGGAGAATATTGTAACTTCCTAGAGAGTGGGCAGATAAGACAAAGTGTTCTAACAATGCTGAGGACAGAGAGGACCACCAGCCAGCCTTGGGACACCTTCCTGAAGGAGTGGCACCAGAGCCTTGAAGGATGAATAGGCAGGATTTGGAGATGGACCTGAGGATGCCTTCTATACCACCCCAGATCTGCTTTCCTGGCATTCTGGACCAGTCTCACTTGCTGTGTCTACTGAATAATGTTTTCAGTTCTCGAATCTTAATATAAACCGTAAATGACTTGAACACTCTATCTTTCAGGATATAATGACCTGTACCATGGGGAGGCTGTGGATTATATGATGAGCATCCAAAGGCTGGAAAGCAGAAAACCCTCCCCAAACTTCCTCACAGTAGCCTCTGCACGTGACTCCGGCTCTGCCGATTAGACTTCGACGTGAAGCAGTAGGGAGAGGGCCAGGGCACGAGGCATCCCCTCCTGGGGTGGACTGTGCCAGGGTCACGGTTCTGTGGCTGGTTACATGATAACAGCCCCACCACCTGGTTCTGTTAACAGAACACCACCGGTTCCTGATTGAAGCAGCCCTTGGTGATCTGTTCAGGGAGTGGGTTGGAGAGTTTGTTCCTGAAAGCTCAGCCTAGAGTCTTTTCTCCAGCCTTCCCAACAATTCTGAGAGTTATCCCAATTCGCATGAATCCCTTTCTCCTTGAATTAGTGGATTCAGTCATTTGTAGAACCCTAACTTACACAAGTTCACTGAATGTTTCTTTGTGCCAACCCTATAATCCTTGATTACATTCTTTTTACTCATGAGCCCACAGTCCCTGAGCTAAGCAAGATTTCTTACCACTGTGATCAAACTATGTTTGACGAATGAGGGAGCCAGTGAATAGATGGGTTTAAAGCATTTATGACATACAACAGAAAGAAAATTTAGGAAATGTTATCCAAAAACATATCAGGCCAGGGTTTGGCAAACTTTTTTCTGCAAAGGACCAGAGAGTAAATATTTTGGGTCTTAGGGCCATGCAGTTTTTGTCACAATGACTCAACACCGCCACTGCAGTGTGAAAGCAGCCATGACAGTACTTAAACAAATGGGTGTGGCTGTGTGACAATAAAACTTTATTTACAAAAGTAGGTGGCCAGCCAGATTCTGCCCATGGACCACAGTTTGCTGACCACCACCCCACTATAGGCTAAAAATATAATAAAACAATTACCAGAATGACCCCAGCCTGTGGAGAAGTTTCCAGCTGAATGAGCCAGGGTCTAACTCAGTGGTTCCACGTTCACACAGGGTTTCTCCCGCACCCCCAAACTTTTTTTCTTTCTTACAATGTATAATCTGGAAACAGTCATAACTGGGGAGTAAGTGTCCACAGGTCTTTCACATTTTTTGCAACAGCATAAATCACATTTTATCTGAGCATCTAAGATTCCTTTCTCTCAACTGACTGAGGGGCACAGAATTTCCACTTCAGTCTTTAATTAAAATACAATTAAAACACAAAATGCATATGGAAATTAAATTGGTACAGACGTTAGTGTTGGGATTACAAAATGTCTCAAAACAGTTTCACATATGGTAATAATAGCTAGACAAATTTGGCACTTAAAGGATAACTTCTGCCTCAGAATCAGAGAGTTGGAGAGTGTCACAAATACAAATGTACTACAGTTTTACCTAATACCCCAAGTGTAAATAAGTATGCTGCTGGGGTCACATGGGGCCTTGACCCAAATTCCACCCCCTTTCTTTTTTTTTTTTTTTTTTTTTTTTTTTTTGAGATGGAGTCTTGCTCTGTCGCCCAGGCTGGAGTATAGTGGCACGATCTCGGCTCACTGCAAGCTCCGCCTCCCGGGTTCCCGCCATTCTCCTGCCTCAGCCTCCCGAGTAACTGGGACTACAGGTGCCCACCACCTCGCCCGGCTAGTTTTTTGTATGTTTTAGTAGAGATGGGGTTTCACCGTGTTAGCCAGGACCCCTTCTTTTATCTAGATGAGGGACCATGAGTACGTTATCTTTCTGCTGCTCGGCTTCCTCAGCTTTACATGCGATCAGTATGTGGTTGGTGTGACAAAGGAAATAAGCTAAGTTAGCATGGGGTATGGATCCCAGTAAGTGCAAAATAAAGGATCTCTGCTGTGATGATGATGATGATGGTGACGACGAAGATACAACAAAAGGTTTTGAAATGCCATTTTGGGGCTGGGTGCAGTGGCTCATACCTGTAAACCCAGCATTTTGGGAGGCCGAGGTGGGCGGATCACAAGGTCAGGAGTTCGAGACCAGCCTGGCCAATATGGTGAAATCCCGTCTCTACTAAAAATATAAAAACTAGCCGGGCATGGTCGTGGGCACCTGTACTCCCAGCTACTTGGGAGGCTGAGGCAGAAGAACTGCTTGAACCCAGGAGGTGGAGGTTGCAATGAGCTGAGAGTGCACCACTGTACTCCAGCCTGGGCGACAGAGCGAGACTGTGTATCAAAAAAAAATAAAAAAAGAAGAAAGCAAGAATTGCCATTTTGCCAGACGGTGAATCAGTGGTCAGAACCAAAACTACATATAGGATATTCCACTCCATGTGCTAACTCCGAGGCAGGCCTACAACTTCACAGTTCAACCATCGCTGGGTGATAATAACTCACACAAAAATTCTGCCCCCAAGATACAAAACACAACCAGATTCGCCAAGGCACAAATCCTGAGTGCCTAGAGTCAGGTACAACTGCTCTATCTCACCTGCAAGGCAGGTGAGGTAGTGGGCTGGAAGTCCTTCTCTGCAATTAACCACCTGTGTGATCACAGAGAAGTCACTTCCCATCTCTGGACCAGGAAGTGTAGTTTATTTAGCGCTTCTCCAGCTTTGATGTGCAGATTCTGATTCAGCAGGTTCGGGATGGGGCCCAGGAGTTTGCATCACTAATAAGTTCCCAGGCGATGTTGATGCTGCTGGTTGGTGGCCACGCTTTGGGAGTAGCTGGTCCAGATGGTCTCTTGGTTTCCCCACTCCCCATCCCCACCCAAGACTGGCATTTCTTTTTTTTTCAATCAGAATACCAGGGTGTGTCTGCTCACCATTCATTTCCTCTTCCTTCCCTTCAACTCGCCTCCCTCTGTCTTTATGCTGCCTATTTATCCAGCTCACCTGCACATTTGGGGGAATTTAGGGGAGGGGAGGATTCCCACAGTTCCTAAAGAACCAGTGACAAATTGACTGTACTCTATCAACGGCATGAGGTCAAGGAGGAGAGAAAGACAGACAGAGACAGAGACAGACAGAGAAAGAGAGAGAGAGAAAAAACAGATCTCAAGGAACCAATCATCTTTCAGAAGCAAATCCTGTTTCTCAGCTAAGCGCCCTCACTCCCACCCCTCTCCCCACAGGAGCCGGGGATAATATCACGAACACTGAAGAACTCCCACATTTTGATAGATTTATAACAAAGCCGTCTCCGCAGGAAAAATGACTCTGGATTAATGCCTCCTCCATCCACCTGCCAGCTGGGAGCATTCTTTTCTCAGCTCCCAAGTGTTCCTAAGCCTTTTAAGGCCACCACTCACACACACACCAGGCTCCAGATACCTTCAGAAAAGACCTGGAGAGGCGACAGGCCACCTAACGAATAAGCCTGGGGTGGGGCAATGCGAAAGGAAGAAAAGCTGGACTTCCTAGGACTGGGCAGACAGAGCAGACCAAGCTGACCCAAGGGGGCTGGCCCGGGAAGTCCGGCCCAGGTGTGATGTCTTCCTGCCGGCTCTTCCTAAAGGCCAGGTGTCAGAGGGCAGCTTCTCTGGGAATGTCCCTGCTGGGAAGGGGGTTAACACCACGTCTTTTCATTCTGAAGTGGACGCTCAAAACAAAGCACCGGTCCTTGGACTGCCGGGTCTCTCACAGGCCCCACATGGCCAGCGGCCTGCTCCCACAGTGAGACTCAGCCATGGGTCACCCCACCCCTGCCCCACTCAGAGGCACTTGCCATCATGGGGGCCTCGGCCTGGCACAGGAACACTTCGTAAGTGTTGAGGAATCTGGCTCTGACTCTGAAATGTCCTATGAGCAGCAGGCTCCTGGCTGTCAGGTCAGGACTGTGGCCAACCTCACACTCCCTAGAATAAAGCCCACGTGGGAAATCCTGCCCTTTCGTGGGCCAAATCGCCTCGCCTAAAGTCTCCCTGTCTCCAGGACCTGACGGGAATGCTGTGCAAGTTCAGAAAAAGGCCAGACCAGGGTGTCTCTGCTAAAAAATGCAAAAAATTCGCCAGGTGTGGTGGTGGATGCCTGTAATCCCAGAGACTCGGGAGGCTGAGGCACAAGAATTGCTTGAACCCAGGAGGCGGAGGTTGCAGTGAGCCAAGATGGTGCCACTGTACTCCAGCCTGGGCAACAGAGAGAGACTCCATCTCAAAAAAAACAAAAACAAAAACAAAAACAGACAAGTACTGTATGATTCCACTTATAGGAGACACCTAGAGTAGTCAAGTTCATACAGACAGAAAGCAGAATGGTGGTTGCCCGACGTCAGGGGAGCAGAAATGGAGAGTTGTTGGACATTCGGCTTTGACGCGCCAGCAAGAGAGAGTGGTTTCATGCCAGCTGGACCAAGCACCCTCAAATGTGTTGGGCCTGCAGGTCAGCCTTGTGCCCAGCAGGGCTGACCCTATTGCCACCTCCAAGGTCACGCTGGGTCCTTTCCACGTTTTCCAGACCCCTCTGCTCTGCCCTCACAGCTCCCCTGCTGGGCTCCTTCCTAGGTCCTGAAGCACAGGAAGCTTTGTGCTGCCCATTGCTTCTGCTTGTGTGTCTTTGTCTGTGTGTATGTTGCGTTATTACTTAGAACCATCTGTTGCAATCACCTATTGTTGTATTATGGTAAAATGCATAAGAAATTTACCACCTTAACCATTTTTAGGTATACAGGTCTATGGTGTTAAGTACATTCACATTGTTGCACAATCATCACCACCTCCATCTCCAGAACGTTTCCATCTTCCCAAATTGAAACTCTGTACCCATTAAACACTAACTCTCCATTTCCGCTCCCCTGACGTCGGGCAACCACCATTCTGCTTTCTGTCTGTATGAACTTGACTACTCTAGGTGTCTCCTATAAGTGGAATCATACAGTACTTGTCTGTTTTTGTTTTTTTTTTGTTTTTTGTTTTTTGTTTTTTTTTGAGATGGAGTCTCTCTCTGTTGCCCAGGCTGGAGTACAGTGGCACCATCTTGGCTCACTGCAACCTCCGCCTCCTGGGTTCAAGCAATTCTTGTGCCTCAGCCTCCCGAGTCTCTGGGATTACAGGCGTCCACCACCACATCTGGCTAATTTTTTGCATTTTTTAGCAGAGACAAGTTTCGCCAAGTTGGTCAGGCTGGTCTTGAACTCCTGACCTCAGGTGATCCACCCACCTCGGCCTCCCAAAGTGCTGGGATTACAGGCTTGAGCCACAGCACCCAGCCTAGTACTTGTTCTTTTGTGTCTAGCTTTTTTCACCAGGCATAACAGCTTCAGGGTTCATCCAAGTTGTAGCATGTGTGAGAATTTGCTACCTTTTTAAGGCTGAATAATATCCCATTGTATGTTGTATTAGTCCATTCTCAGGCTGCTAATAAAGACATACCCAAGACTGGGTAATTTATAAAGGAAAGAGGCTTAATTGACTCACAGTTCAGCATGGCTGGCGAGGCCTCAGGAAACTTACAATCATGGCAGAAGGGGAAGCAAACATGTCCTTCTTCACATGGTGGCAGCAAGGAGAAGTATAGGCCGAAGAGGGGAAAAGCCTCTTATAAAACCATCGGATCTCATGAGAATGTACTCACTATCATGAGAACAGCATGGAGGTAACCTCCCCCATGATTCAGTTACCTCCCACTGGATCCCTCCCACCATACCATGGGGATTATGGGAACTACAATTCAAGTCGAAACTTGGGTGGGAACACAGCCAAACCATATCACATGTATAAACCACACTGAGTTTGTTCATTCATCAATCCATGGACATTTAGGTTGTTTCCAACTCTCAGCTCCTGTGAATCATGCTGCTATGAACACGGGTGGTACAAATATCTGTTCCAGTCCCTGCTTTCAATTCTTCTGAGTATATACCCTGTCAATCACTTTTTAGCTTTTTATTGACATATAAAATTGGTCAGAAAATTGCTCACAAAGCATACTGTTCATGGAATTTTCACAAACTGAACACATCCATGTGGATCAGCCTCAGGCCAAGAACCAGAACATTATGCCCCCCACACTCACCATCAGAAGCCACCTCATGCCACCTCCTCCACAGTCACTACCCTCCATCCAGCCACGGTAGCCAATATTGTGACTGGCAACAGCATACACTAGCTTTGCCTGGTTTTGCACTCAATATAAATGGAATCATAGAGTATGCATCAGGATTCTTTTACTCAACATTATGTTTCTGAGTTCTGGCCACTTGTTGCATATAGTTATAGGCTATTCATACTTATTCCTGTGTAGCATTCCACTGTATGACATATCACAAGCTATTTTTCTATTCTACTGTTGATGAGCATTCATGGATGGTGTCCATTTTGGGGCTACTATAGGAGTGTTACAACGAACACATGTCTCTTGGTAAGCATATGGGCACATTTCCAATGGGTATATACCCAGGAGTGGAATTGCTGCGTTATAAGATGGGCACATGTCAGCTTTAGTAGAAGCCGCTGATATGGTTTGGCTGTGTCTGCACTCAAATCTCATCTTGAATTGTCGTTCCCATAATCCCCATGTGTTGTGGGAAGGACCAGGTAGAGATAATTGACTCATGGGGGCAGTTTCCCCCATGCTGTTCTTGTGATAGTGAGTTAGTTCTCATGAGATCTGATGGTTTTATAAGGGGTTCCCCTTCACTGGGCACTCATTCTTCTCCTTCCTGCTGCCATGTGAAGAAGGACATGTTTGCTCCCCCTTCTGCCATGATTGTAAGTTTCCTGAGGCCTCCCTGGCCATGCTGAACTGTGAGTCAATTAAGCCTCTTTCCTTTATAAATTACTCAGTCTTGGGTATTTATTAGCCATGTGAGAATGGACTAATACAGCCACAGAACTCTTTTTTATTGAAATGTTTATACTCCTGCCAGCAGAGTATTTTATCAACACCTGATATTCTTCGTCTTTTCCCATTTTAGGCACTCTGATAGTGCCTTGTGGCTCTAATTTGCGTTTTCCTGATGATTAACAAAGTGGAGCACTGGATCATGTTTATTATTTTCTCTTATGTTTTTGTTTTGTTGACATGGTCTCTCTCTCTCTCTGTTGCCCAGGCTGGTGTGCAGTGATGGGTGCAATCATAGCTCACTACAGCTTCCAACTCCTGGGCTCAAGCAATCATCCTGCCTCAGCCTCCCAGCAGCTGGGACTACAGGCACCACCTGGCCAAATTTCTTATTTTTTGTAGAGATGGGGTCTCCCTGTATCACCCAGGCTGCTCTCAAACTCCTGGCCTCAAGCAATCCTACTGCCTCAGCCTCCCAAAGTGCTGGTGTGAGCCACCACACTGGGCCACCTCTTATGTTTTAGGTGCAGTTCACAATCCCCCAATAAGAAGGCAAGGCAGAGATTAGGAAGTAATCCTGGCTTGTGCTGTGTTGTATAAGACAAGGTTAAAATCCCCACCCACCTGACCAGGTTGCTGTCATGGGCCCTGGGCTGGATGAGTCTCAGCTGGTCTGCTTCTCAGTCACTGTGTTTGCTCATAACAGGGTCCCAAGGACCAGGACTTCTGCCAAGAGTGCCAGACGTCACAAGGTTGGCAGTGGCGGATACAAAAAGCCAACAATGCCATAAATAAAAGTGTGCAATTCTTCGGAACAACAGTTTCTCTTTGGGACATACATCTCAAACAACAAGGGGAATTCCACAGCCAGTAGAGGAACAAAGAGTAACCCACGTCTGGTCTTGTTTAAGAGTCTCACAAATCAACTCCCCGAACCAGACTGGATCCTTTGGTCCACCCAAATCCAATTTGATTCAATCCAGCAAAAATGTATTGAGGCCCTACTGTATGACAAGCATTGAGTTAGACAATCTCAGGGTCACAGACGTGGAAGATGGTTCTAGCCCTCAGAAAGCTGACAGTCTACATGAACATA
The DNA here is from genome assembly GCF_009764315.1 of Trachypithecus francoisi. NCBI lineage: Eukaryota > Metazoa > Chordata > Mammalia > Primates > Cercopithecidae > Trachypithecus > Trachypithecus francoisi. The sequence continues at coordinate 63,235,006 of NW_022681466.1, forward strand.
ACTATAAGATGAAACGTGATAAACACCACAAGTAAGGTATTAACATAATCCAGGCAGAACATAACAAATTTAATAAAGAGAAAATGTTGGCAACTTCATTTCTATAGAAACTATAGAAAATCAAGGCAACTGCATGGAGAAAGAGGAGTTTAAGATAACTCTGAACTACCGGCAGGAGATCTCAGCAGCGGGAAACTGGCAGGAAAGGCCCTCCAGAAAGGGAGGAACAGCACGAACTAAAACAGAGAGGTCAGGAAAGTGAAGATTGGCTGGAGAAAGTTTCAGTGTGGCAGCAGAATGACAAGCGCAAACCCCATGAAGAAAGATACTAACTGACAGGATGACACAAAAACTAACCATTAAAACAACAACAACAACAAACTCTATAAACAGAAATAAAAGGCAAACATCACATTGGAAAAAATGATTTGCATCAAAAGGAAGACAAAGGAGATTGTTTACATGAATTCTAGCAGTCCTCAAAATGATGAGGTAGTACCATACATATGACATGGTCCTTACTGACAAGATAAGATATATATGACAGGCCGGGCGCAGTGGCTCATGCCTGGAATCCCAGCACTTTGGGAGGCCAACGCGGGTGGACCACGAGGTCAAGCGATCGAGACCATCCTGGCCAACAACATGGTGAAACCCTGTCTCTACTAAAAAAAGACAAAATTTGGCTGGGCATGGTGGCACACGCTTGTAGTCCCAGCTACTCAGAAGGCTGAGGCAGGAGAATCACTTGAACCTGGGAGGCGGAGCTTGGAGTCAGCCGAGATCATGCCACTGCACTCCAGCCTGGGCAACAGAGTGAGACCCTGTCTCAAAAAAAAAAAAAAAAACCACGAAAGATATGCATTACATATTGCTGAGCAGAAAAAGCAGGTTACCAAATAACAGAGAGTAAAATGCATGCAAAATTATACAAAAATTATGCATATATTACACACACACACACACACACACACAGCATATATAAGACATCAAGCAAGATGTTTTGAAGATCTTCCATCAAAATGTTAATGACACTGGGGGTGGTGGCTCATGTCTGTAATCCCAGCACTTTGAGAGGCCAAAGTGAGAGGATCACTTGAGTTGAGAAGTTCAAGACCAGCCTGGGCAACACAGTGAGACCTTGTCTCTATTTAAAAATAAAATAAAATAAAAACACTTTAAAATGCTAATTATCATCATCCCTAGGTGGAAAGGATTATTCAGTACATTTTTCTTCTATATATTTTTCACATTGTTTATTTAAAACAATGTATATTATTTTAAATTCAGAAAAAGGTGACTTAATTTTTTGAAATAACACGTGCAGCAATTATTTTGCCTATTACATAGGTAAAGATTTTTTCATAAGAAAGAGTTCAAGATATTCTCGTAATATTTCTGGTAGAAACATAAATGCTTTAAAATCTTTTTGGAGAACAAATTTAAATTTAAAATGTGCTTATCTTTTGAACAGACATTTTACCTCCAGAATTTATTATGAGAAAATTATAAAACTATACAAATATGTATCTATGATGTTCATTGTAGAATTTTTTAGGTAGCGAGGAAGGAAGGAAAGTAGGTAGGTAGGTAGGTAGGTAGGAAGGAAGAGAGGGAAGGAAGGAAGGAAAAAAATGGAAATAACTGAAGGTCTTGGTCAAATAAATTACTCTATACTCATAAAGTAAGAGACAATGGGACTTTTTTTTTTTTTTAGATGGAATTTTGCTCTTGTTGCTCAGGCTGGAGTGCAATGGCGTGAACTCGGCTTGCTGCAACCTCCGCCTCCCGGGTTCAAGCAATTCTCCTGCCTCAGCCTCCCAAGTAGCTGGGATTACAGGCATGAACCATCACACCCAGCTAATTTTTTGTATTTGGTAGAGACAGGGTTTCACCATGTTGGTTAGGCTGGTCTCGAACTCCTGACCTCAGGTGATCCACCTGCCTCGGCTTCCCAAAGTGCTGGGATTACAGGCGTGCGCCACTGAGCCTGGCCAATGAGACTATTAAAATAATGTTATAGAGTAGTTAATAACATGGACAAAGTGTTTCTCATATAGCAAATAAAAAGCCCAGGTTACAAAATATGCAAAGCGTACTTCCATTTCATTTAAAAATTTGGCCAGGCGCAGTGGTTCATGCCGGTAATCTCAGCACTTTGGGAGGCCGAGGTGGGTGGATCACAAGATCAGGAGACCATCCTGGCTAACATGGTGAAACCTCCTCTCTATTAAAAATACAAAAATTAGCCATACATGGTGGCATGTGCCTGTAGTGCCAACTACTCAGGAGGTTGAGGCAGGAGAATCACTTGAACCCAGGAGGCGGAGGTTGTGGTGAGCCGAGATCGCACCACTGCACTCCAGCCTCGGTGACAGAGTGAGATTCTATCAAAAAAAAAAAAAAAATTCAAGTGTAAAAGAAAACGAAAATGGAAATATACCAGAAGAATATATGCTCAATGTTACCAGTGTGTTCCCTAGAAGGAAAGATGTAAGGTTATTATCTTTCTATTTTTCTATATTTTCCTAAATGTCTAAAATTAATATACATTGTTTTTGGAGTCAGAAAGAAAATGAGTATTAGAGGTTAAAAACAAAAGTTGTCCTGGCCAATGGAAAAGAGAGAAAAATCACTTATCTCCCTAAAAACCATAATCTCCCCCACAACTTACATTCCCACCAGCATCTCACTAACCTCTCTCTTCTCCACACCCCAGCTACTGGGGGTGCTTGTTTTCTTCATATGCAGGTGTGGCTAGAAACACCCAGCATCCACCCATAGGCTGCTCCAGTCCAGATCATATGAAGACAGCTTCTGGCTGTGTCTGACACCACAGGAACCTCACAGATGAGGTTCTCACCAGTGCCATGGTTTCAGCAGTCTCTGTTTCCACCTGCAGCATCAGACAGGCCAGATATGCTGCAATGACCCTTCCCAGCCATCCTGCAAGACTTGCTCCACAGGTTCCTTAAGGCATTCACGTATCCCCTCTTACCTCCCAGGGCCTGCAGTTGAGCTCACTGTGAACAGTGCTCTCCCAACTGCACAGGTGCCTCCCAGGACACCTGGCTGCAGGCATTGCTAGAGACCCTGCACTGCCAGGGAAGGCCAGTAAGCCTGTATGGGACGCTGATAATGAAACTGTGAATAAATAGGTAACAAATACGGCGCATCAGGGTCACACGAACAGGTGGCATCAACCTTATGTCTGGGAATGGGCACAGGAGGCATCATTTATCCAGCAAACTTGGAAGTAAACGATGCCAGGTGACAATAAAGAACTGAGCAAAACGTCCACTCTATAGTCATGATAACGGTAGGAAGTCCTTGACTAAAACCCATTCACGCTACTCAATAGAATCATCTGATCTTCATTCAGAACTTATTTATCCTTAGTTTACATTCAGTTTTGAATATTTCTCTTTCTTGGGGGAGGTCAGAGTAAGTCAATCAGGAGCAGAAAATTTGCAAAGGAGAACAAAGACTTACATTTACATGGATGTTCACTGCAGCTGGAACATCTGGAGAAACCTAGGTACACAGGGGACTGTTTCAATAAATTATGTTACATGCATTCAGTGGCATACTAGCGAATCCATAGTGCTGATTTAGAAAGATCGCCACAATATATTCAGTGATAAAAGCACTTAATTGCACGAATAGTGCGCTTTCTATTTGTGTTCTGGTATGGGACAGATGTGAATATATATCTTCATATTTTTGTTGTTTGGATTTTTGTTGTTGTTGTTGTTTGTTTGTTTTGAGACAGAGTCTCGCTCTGTCGCCCAGACTGGAGTGCCGTGGTGTGATCTTGGCTCACTGCAACCTCTACATCCTAGGTTCAAGTGATTTTCCGCCTCAGCCTCCTAAGTAGCTGGGATTACAGGCACACGCCAACACACCCGACTAATTTTTTTGTATTTTTAGTAGAGATGAGGTTTCACCATGTTGATCAGGCTGGTCTTGAACTCCCGACCTCGTGATTTGCCCACCTCGGCCTCCTAAAGTGCTGGGATTATAGGCTTGAGCCACCGTACCAGGCATATCTTCATATTTTTTAACATAAATAGAAGCACACTGCATTTAATAGGTCCGGAAGGGTACAAAATGTTACATTTTCCAGGGTGAACAAGGGTTGACATAGGAGAGAAACATATCTTACAGCAGCATTTGAATTTCTGACTTTTGACTTCTTATTTTTGTACTATTTGAAATGTTTTCCACGTCTGCAAATTATGGCCTCAATTAAAACAATGGTTTATATAAAGAAAAAGGAGAAAAATAACAGAAGTTACCGATAACAGCTTTGGAGCAAGAGAAGAGAAACAAGGAAGGTCTCAGTGCATCAGTAGTGCAAAAGAGAGAGGATGAGTGAGAAAAATAAAACTTGGAACCTGCAAGTAAAACAGATAAATAAGCTCCACTGATTACTGATGGTATGACTGTATGACAGAATGTTTTTCAATTACGTATTACCAATGACTCTGAAACATCAAAATAAGATTCAGTTGCATTTACATTCCTTAAGCAGAGAAATTTGAAACACTAAAGGCATTCCCATTTAAGTCAGAATTAAAACAAAGACGCCTGCTATTATCATCCCTACTATTTAGAATTGTTCTCAATGGTGTAGCCAATGCAAGAAGACAAGAAAAGAGAACGAATGGCAGAAAAGAAAAAGGCATAATTATTGTTATTAAAGATGCTACGATGGGCCGGGTGTGGTGGCTCATGCCTGTAATCCCAGCACTTTGGGAAGTTGAGGTGGGCGGATCACAAGGTCAGGAGATGGAGACCATCCTGGCTAACCTGGTGAAACCCCGTCTCTACTAAAAATACAAAAAAATTAGCCAGGTATGGTGGTGGGCACCTGTAGTCCCAGCTACTTAGGATGCTGAGGCAGGAGAATGGCGTGAACCTGGGAGGCAGAGCTTGCAGTGAGCCAAGATTGCACCACTGCACTCCTGCCTGGGCGACAGAGTGAGACTCTGTCTCAGAAAAAAAAAAAGATGCTATGATGGTCTACTCATAAAACCCAGGAAGAGAGCCCCTATTCAGTGACCAGGCCAGTCACTGAATAAATACATAAAAGCCAGTTTCTTTCATATATACCAATAGCAAACCATTGGAAAATATACTGGAAAATGACACTATTCACCATGCTACAAACAATTCAAAATGCCCATGTATAAACTTAAGAAACATTCAGGGACCTAGATAAGGAAATCATGTGGATACTTGATGGACATATCAAAGTTTCATATGAGAATATTCAATATTATAAAGATTTGGCTGGATGCAGTGGCTCACACCTGTAATTTCAGCATTTTGGGAGGCTGAGGTAGGCAGATCACCTGAGGTCAGGCGTTCATGACCAGCCTGGCCAACATGGTGAAACCCCATCTCTACTAAAAAAATACAAAAATCAGGCGTGGTGACACACGCCTGTAATCCTAGCTACTCAGGAGACTGAGGCAGGAGAAGAGCTTGAACCCGGGAGGCGGAGGTTGAAGTGAGCCAAGATCATACCATTGCACTCCAGAGTGAGACTCCATCTCAAAAAAAAATAAAATAAAATAAAGATTCTCATTCCCTCCACATTCACCTATAAAGTTAATGCCATTTCAATCAGAAACACAGACGAATTATTTTTTAAGGTGATCACATCAGTCTAAAGTTCATTTTGGAAACAAAATGCAAAAGACCAGCCAAGGAATTTTGTAATCATGGGATTCATGCCCTAAGATAATTAAAATATTAAAACAGTGTGGCACTGGCAAAAGAACACAGATGTGTACCATTGGACAGAAGGAACTCCAGAAACAGACCAAAGAGAATGAACAAACAGACCAATGAGAATTAACACATGGCAAAGAAGCATTTCGAATGAGTCAGGGGAAGGGTAACACTGACAAAGTGTAAGGTTGGATTCTTTACCTTACACTAGCTGTCAGATCATTTTAGGAATGGATTCAAGATTTAAGTATAAAATATTAAGCTATGAAAGTGCTAGGATAAACTAAAAAGTAGATGAATACCTTATAACCTCTTACAGAAATGACACCAAAAGCAGGAGTTAAAAATAAAATACTTTTATAAAACTAAAAGCATTTTTCCACATGAATGAGCACCCGAAGCAAAACTGAGAGGCAGGAGACAAACTTGGGAAAACTGTTTGCAATTGAAATAACAAGTAATTTACATCCTCAATATTCAAAGAATGCTCACAAATGAGTAACAAAATATTCATCCCTCAATGGAAAAAATATACAAAGGTCCTGAATAAGCAATTTCCCAAAAAGGGAACACAAGTGGCTAACAGACATATTATTTTAAATGTTCAAAGAAATGCATACTTTTAAAATGAATATGCTTTTTTTTTTTTTTTTTTTTTTTTTTTGAGACAGAGTCTCGCTCTGTTGCATAGGCTGAAGTGCAGTGGCGTGATCTCAGCTCACTGCAACCTCCGCCTCCCAAGTTCAAGCGATTCTCCTGCCTCAGCCTCCTGAGTAGCTGGCATTACAGGCACACGCCACCATGCCCGGCTAATTTTTGTATTTTTAGTAGAGATGGGGTTTCACCATGTTGGCCAGGCCAGTCTCGAACTCCTGACCTCGTGATCCGTCCGCATCAGCCTTCCAAAGTGCTGGGATTACAGGTGTGAGCCACCGCACCTGGCTTCAATATGCTATTTCTTACCATTCCATTTAGCAAAGATTTCATAAAGGACAATACACAGCCTCAGTGAGGTTATAGAGAAACTGCCACTCTTTGATGCTGCTGATGAAAATACAAATAAGTAAAACTTATCTGACAAGCAATTTGCCAATACGTATAGAAGACTTAAAGGGTTTTAAAAATATGTATATATACACACATTTTAATATAGCTATGTTTACTATGTATATATACATTTATATGTATATATTATATGCACATATACATATATATATACACACATACTCCCTGACCCACCAGATGTGGTTCTAAGACTCTATCCTCCAAAAAGAACTAAACAGACACACAGAGGTTTAGCTGCAAGAATGTGCATCACTGTGCTATTGGTAACAAAAAAAAACTCGAAACAACCTTCAGATCCTACAGTGGGAAACTCATCAGAATCTGTGGTACATTCATGTACTAAGATGCCAAGCAGTCATGAAAATTATGTTGCAGCAAGAGAGTCAAGATATCAGTAAGTTTTAAAAAGCAGGTTACAAAATAGTATGTGTTTGAATATAAAATCCTGTTTGTAGAAACTGAATGTTTGTATACATTAAAAGGTAAAACAGAAGTGTATATAACAAAATGTAAATAGTACGTATACTAGAAGTTTCTCTGGACAATGGGATAATGAGTGATTTTTTTTCTTTTAACTTGTCCACATTTTCTTTTTTGAGACAGGGTCTTGCTCTGTCTCCTAGGCTGGAGTGCAGTGCCGTAATCTCATCTCACTGCAACCTCCATCTCCCGAGTTCAAGCGATTCTCCTGTCTCAGCCTCCCAAGTAGCTGGGAGTACAGGCCTGTAGCTGGGACTACAGGCACACGCCACCACACCCAGCTAATTTTTGTATTTTAAGAAGACACAGGGTTTCACCATGTTGGCCAGGCTGGTGTCAAACTCCTGACCTCAAGTGATCCACCTGCCTCGGCCTCCCAAAGTGCTGGGATTACAGGAGTGAGCCACTGCACCCGGCCAACTTGTCCACATTTTCTAAATGTTTTAAAATTTACACTGCCAGGCACAATGGCTCACTCCTGTAATCCCACACTTTGAGAGGCTGAGGCAGGAGGACCACTTGAGCCTAGGAGTTCAAGATCAGCCTAGGCAACATAGCAAGACACCATCTCTACAAAAAATACGAAAATTAGCCAAGTGTGGAGGCTCTCATCTGTGGCCTCAGCTACTCAGGAGACTGAGGTGGATGGATCACTTGAGTCTGGGAGGTCAAGACTACAGTGAACTGTGATTGTGCCACTGCACTCCAGCCTGGGCAACAGAGTGAGACCTTGTCTCAAAAATAAATAGATAAATAAATAAATAAAATTTAGAATAAGAAAAATATTTCTAGTAAGTTATGTTCATAGTATTATTCACAACAGCAAATAGCTGGAAGCAATCCAAATGTCCATGGATGGATGAATGGACACAGAAAATGTGGCTTATCAGGCCAGACATGGTGGCTCATGCCTGTAATCCCAACACTTTGGGAGGCTGAGACGGGTAGATCACTTGAGGCTAGGAGTTCAAGACTAGCCTGGTCAACATGGCAAAACCCCATCTCTACTAAAAATACAAAAATTGGCTGGGTACGGTGGCTCACGCCTCTAATCTCAGCACTTTCAGAGGCCAAGGCAGGTGGGTCACGAGGTCAGGATATCCAGACCATCCTGGCTAACATGGTGAAACCCCGTCTCTATGAAAAATACAAAAAATTAGCCGGGCATGGTAGTGGGCGCCTGTAGTCCCAGCTACTTGGAAGGCCGAGGCAGGAGAATGATGTGAACCTGGGAGGCGGAGCTTGTAGCGAACTGAGATTGCGCCACTGCACTCCAGCCTGGGCGACAGAGCGAGACTCTGTCTCAAAAAAAACCCACAAAAATTAGCCAAACATAGTGACGTACATCTGTAATCCCAGCTATGGGTGGCTGAGGCATGAGAATCACTTGAACCCAGCAAACAGAGGTTGCAGTGAGCTGACATCACACCACTGCACTCCAACCTGGGTTATACCTGAGTTATACCCTGTCTCACAAAAAAAAAAAAAAAATTGACCTATCCAGGCTGGGCGCCATGGCTTACACCTGTAATCCCAACACTTTGGGAAGCCAAAGCTGCTGGATCGCTGGATGCCAGGAGTTCGAGACCAGCCTGGCCAACACTGTGAAGCCCCATCTCTACTAAAAATAAATACAAAAATTAGCCAGGCATGGTGGCACATGCCTGTAATCCCAGCTACTGGGGAGGCTGAGGCAGGGGAATCACTTGAAACGGGGAGGCAGAAGCAGAGGTTGCGGTGAGCTGAGATGGTGCCATTACACTCCAACCTGGGCAATAAGAGAGAAACTGCATCTCAAAAAAAAGTGGTTAAACATAGGATCCAGTTTAACTTTGGTCAGGCCAGACTGTGGCTTGAGCCTGTAGTTCCAGCTACTGGGGAGGCTGAAGCAGAAGGATCCCTTGAACCTAGGAGTTTTGAGGCTGCAGTGAGCTATGATCCTACCACTACGCTCCAGTCTGGGGGAGAGAACAAGACCCTGTCTCTAAAAAATAGAGAAAAATGGTTTAGATGGTACATTTTACGTTATGTATATTTTACCACAATTGAATAATAATAAAAAGTTTGACACATAACATGTTTCAAGTTTTAAAGTTTAGGGGAGGAAAAGTCACGTGAGGGAAACAGCTCGTTCTCTGATAATGCCAAATAAATGAGGTGTTATTGTAGGCAGACATAAGCAGCTCTCCAGAGACCTTGCACTTGGCACTGTTGACTCCTCCGCCTGGCAGCTAGTGCCCTCCTCAGCTGGCTGTTTTTCAATCCATCTCCCTTTGGTCAGCTTCACACGCCCTGCGTTTCCCCGCTGCACCCAGGCTGAGGGTCCCGATGGAGGGGAGGACATAGGGAGGCCGCTGGGCTCTTGCCCACCCAGCTCCAGGCCTGCCTTAGATGGGCACCCATCCTCAGAGTGGCCAAGCCTCCTCAAGGCCCTGCCAGCCTCCCTGCCCCCTTCTCTTGGCTCCCAGTCCATAGGAGCATTTGACTTTCTAATTCTTCCCTCCTTACAACAAAAAGCTAAATGTTCCCCAGGCATTTGGCCTGGTTTCTGTACCCAAGCAGAAAAATGGCCAGAGAAGGCAGGCATCGGGACGCCTGCCTTAGCAAGGTCTCCTGAGTGGCTGCCTCCTGCACTCTCAGGCTTTATAAACTGGCATTGGTGTCCCCCTCTTTCCGCTCCTAAATCCGTGCCTTTCTTGCTCAGTGAGTCAGAGAGTCCTTTCCTGCTTTGGGAAGTAAGAAAGATGAAGAGTTAGGCCGGGCGCGGTGGCTCACGCCTGTAATCCCAGCACTCTGGGAGGCCGAGGCAGGTGAATCACGAGGTCAAGAGATCAAGACCATCCCAGCCAACATGGGGAAACCCTATTTCTACTAAAAATACAAAAATTAGCCGGACGTGGTGGTTCATGCCTGAAGTCCCAGCTACTTGGGAGGCTGAGGCAGGAGAATCGCTCGGACCCAGGAGGCAGAGTTTGCAGTGAGCCGAGATCATGCCATTGTACTCCAGCCTGGGTGACAGAGTGAGACTCCATCTCAAAATTAAAAAAAAAAAAAAGAAAGATGAAGAGTTTGGTAGCCCAGCTCCTAACAAAAGATGATAAATGCCAGAAGTTGAGAGGAGACAGGTGTCAACACCATTCCCCGCTCACATACCCACGGCCTGTCCTCTAGCCTCAGCCTCTCCTGCCATGTCCTCAAAAGCCCATCTCTCTCTCTGGCCTCAAAAGGACAGACAGGCATATGAGCTTGAGGACTTCCGGGGCATAGAAGGGAGCAGTGATAATTTTGCTTAGTAACTATGCTACTGTGTCCAGATAGCTTGTTAGTGTGAAAGAAAAGAAGTTTGGCCATTCTAACAAGTCCCCGCCAGAAACTGCAGGAGGTTGGTAGCAGGAGCCAGGTTGTAAAAGGGAGATGAAACCCCCAGCTGGAAAAAGATGATCACAGGCAAGCGGCTGCAGCTGCAAACGAAAAGCTTTGTCTCCAGTGCTGTGGTGTTGGGGGTGAGCAGAGGTAAAAGGGCCCTGAGTGTCTGAAAGCACCCATCATGTTCACAGTGGTCTTTGCAGGCAGGGGAAGTACAGAGCAGGCATCCTCAGAAGGGACAATGAACATTCAGGTTCCACCCAGCAGGGGCAGGGAACAGGGAACATGTGAGACAGTCTTCTGGCAAAACTTGTGCTTTATCAACAAGAAATTGTCACCCAGGACATTGCTCTAATGTGTTTATTCAGGTATAAAAAGTAGAAATTGGAGAATAGCCAAAACATATGTCCTTAACTTTCTTTTTTTTTTGAGATGGAGTCTTGCTCTGCCGCCCAGGCTAGAGTGCAGTGGCATGAACTCGGCTCACTGCAACCTCCGCCTCCCGGGTTCAAGTGATTCTCCTGTCTCAGCCTCCCGAGTAGCTGGGACTACAGGCGCCCACCACCACGCCTGGCTAAGTTTTTTGTATTTTTAGTAGAGACAGGGTTTCACCACATTGGTCAGTCTGGTCTTGATCTCCTGAACTCGGGTGGATCCACCAGCCTCGGCCTCCCAAAGTGCTGGGATTACAGGCGTGAGCCACCACACCTGGCGCCCTTAACTTAATCAGAAAGCTAGAGCACAAATGAGGCGCCTCATGCCTGGTCTTCTCAGCTCTCCACAACACAGGAGAGTCCGTACCCTAAGCTGAGGATCCTGGCACCACACCAGTCACCAGCACTCAGATGGCGGCCACCCAAGATCCAGGCATGAGGCTGAGGAGAAATTAATCAGTAAACCCAACCGTTTAAAGAGTTCAGACACATCACGCGTTGCAGGGTGAACAGGTGCGAGGGTTCGTGATGGCTGGCCGCAAGGAACCCGGAGAGAGGCTGTTTCTCTGTATTTGGAATCGTTCAGACTCTTGACACTGGAAGGAGAACAACAGATTGAACCCTGAGGTCCTCCATGCATGCTTCCAGCCAGCTCGGAAATGGTTACTGTGGCTCAGCCAAGCTGCCAGCCCTGTCTGAAAACCCAAAACCTGCAAAGAAGATAATTGAAGCAGAAAAATCCTCCATCTGTGGCATCTGAACGTGTTCCAGGCTTCCGGGTCTGCCCTGGGGTCTCAGTCCTCAAATGAACAACCCACTCAGGAGCGGGTGGAGGTGGGACTCAGGGAGCCCATCCACCCATCTGTCTGCGGCAACTATTTGGCGTGTGTCATTGGGGTGCTAGGAGCTCCAGAGAACATAGAGCTCACTTGGGAGGGACCTCAGAGAACGCCTAAGGCCAATCCCTTGTTTCATAAGAAGGAGCCTGAGGCCCGAAGAGGAGAAAGGACTGGCCCAACCCTACCTAGTGAGTTGGTAATAAAGCCACACCCAGAACCCAGAACTCCTGATCCCCACTCACTAGGGATCCTCAAAATCTTTAAGAGCAGGACAATAAGAAATTCCAAGTCATGGAAGAGGTGGCCAAAAGACCCTGGAAACCTACTTGCAGATGGACGCCCACTGGGCACCCACAGCCCCTTGGCACGGCCGTCAGGAGCTGGTCCCCTGTCTGCTGCCTCCTGCCCCCTGCCTGTCCCCACTAGGTGGCTTGTGCACCACCAATGCCAGCTTGGTGAGCTGGGGTTCTGGCCTACTCCTTCCAGCACCGCAGTATGCTCCTCAGCTCTGGATGTGGCAGCCTTGTTCCTGCCTCTGGGGAGGAAGGACAGCAGTGGGGAGCATGGGACAAAGTGGCTCCATTCAGCCTCCTGGTCGAATTGGAGTTTCTACATCTGCTCTTGGGTAGACCACAGCCTCCCTGGGGGCAGGATGTCCAAGGAGCATTCAGGGGAGGAATTCGATCTAACCTCTCCTGTTTTGTATTCTGCAAGGTCACAGCCCTCACACAGGGTCAACTGTTTAGAAAGCACAAGTCTGGCTTTATATGAAAGCCATTCTCCAAAGCTACCAGGCAAATCGGCTCAGGCACAGGGTTCCAAACAAAGGATGAGCAGCTGTCTTGAGAAAAGAGAGCCGAGAACACTCAGCTTGATTCAATCCTCTGGGTAATTGTGGAGAAGAGCACCTGGAGGGAGCTCTGAGGATGGCTAATGATCCCAGGACTCTCGTAGGTGGGAGCAATGAATGCTTCAAACTCCTCCACCAAATGGTGTCTCCCTGCCTCAGTCTCCCCCTTCTCAGCTCCACTGCCCACTGGGTGCCCAGAGTGACCTTCCTACAGCACAAGCCAATCACAGTCCCCTCCCACTTAAAACCTTTCAATATGGTCTTCCTGTTGTCATCAAGATGAAGTCCAAACACTAGAAAAGGTCAATCAGGGCTTGCAGGATCAGACCTTGCCCTACCCTCAAGCTTCATCTCTCATCCCTCACACGCAGCACTCCGGCCACACAGACCCTCTTTGGGTCCCCAAAGGCCCCCAGCTCTCTGTCTCTGTGTGGCTCTGTGCCTGCCTCTCCCTTCTCCCCAGAATGCTCCTGGCTCCTTGTCAGACCCCAGCCCACCTGGCCACCTTCCACTCATCCTTCTAGGGTGGTGGGTAAAATAAGTTTCCAGAATAGACAGCCTGAACTTGAATCCTGAGTCTAACACTGAGAAACTCACTCTGCGACCTTGGTCAAACTGTGTAGCCTTTATGAGCCTCATTTTCTTCAGCTCTACAATGAGAATGACAACTTGGCTTCATAGGGTCATGGTGGAAATGAAATGAGACAATGTGTGCAAGGAGCTTCGCATGGTGCCAGGCACACAGAAGGTGGTCAAGCATGCTAGCCGCCATGATGCTGGTGGTGGAACTGATGACAACGGTACTGATGCTGATGGTGATGGTGAAGCTGATGGTGATATTGAGAAGGAGGTGGGAAGTGAAGATGATGATGGTGACAATAATGGTGATGATGAGAGCAATGATGATGGCGATGATGGCAATGGTGCAGGTGGTGATGGTGATGAGGACGGTGAAGATGACATGACAGTCATGATGACAGCATGATGACGGCAATGATGGCAAAGGAGATAGTGATGTTGATGACAGTGAGCATGATGATGATGACATCAATGGTGACAATGGTGATAAAGAAGGTAGGTGGTCACAGTGATGATTTGTTTGGTGATGATTCCATTTCCTCCAGGAAGCCTTCCCTGATCCTGCCCTGCAAGTGGCTCAGGTACCTCTTCCTCCTGCTTCCATAGCACCCGTTCTAACCTCTTACAGCCCTATATTGTGACTGCTGGTGTACATTCCCCTCTAGAGTGAGTGCCTTGAGGGCAGGAACCCTATGTTGGTCTCCACTGTATTTCCATCACTTAGCATTCAAACTAACATAAGACAGAGGCTTCAGAAATACCCACCGAATGATCTCAATGTTTGTTTTATTTTTATTTTTACAGATGAGGGTCTCACTATATTGCCCAGATTGCTGGACTCAAACTCCTGGGCTCAAGCAATCGTCCTGCCTCAGGCTCCCCAACAGCTGGGACAACCGGCATGGACCACTGCACTCAGCTTATTGTTAGTTTTTATTTCTGAAGACACCATAACAACTTATCTCCCTACACCTACTTCCACTTGCTACAATCAATAAGAAAAACCCTGATAAAAAGAATGGAGAAAAGAATAATCTCAAATGAGTAACAAACGGGATACTACCTGGTGTTTATGAAGTGGCTTTCATAAATTATCAACTGGGGCAAAAATGAATCTCACTTAGGCTCTACGGCTTCCTGCAAGAGACCATCTGGGCGATTCCTGCAAAGAGTCCTGACTTGGAAATCCCATGTGTGGTAGCAGTGAGGACCAGGGAAAAGGAGAGGAGACAGTTCTCCCCACGTGTGCCCCTCTGTCACCCCACGAGAAGCTGAGCTCCGAGAACTGGGGGCTTTGGTCTGCTTTGTTCACTGCTGAATCCCCAGCACCTTGAATGCTCCTGGCACACAGCAGGTACCCAAACCTATTTGTTGATTGGCTGAATGAAAATGGCCGTAAGAGCAGCTGTCATTTGAGTACCCAACTGTGTGTAGGCCCCATGCAAAGCCCTCTCCTGTGTGTCACTGAGGTTGGTACTTTTGTTATTTCCATTTCACAGACGAAGTCACTGAGGCTAGAGCTGCCGGGATGGTTGGTGATCCTGTGGACATTGATCTGTAGATGGAAGAACTGAGGCACGGTAGCAGGGAAGCTAACTGTCGCCAATATCCATCCTCCACTTCCTTTTAGTTAAGGGACACGTGATCACTCAGCCAGAGACCATACTTCCCAGGATACCCTGCAGCCAGGTGTGGCCACATGATGAAGTCTGAGGCAATGGGATATGAGTGGAAATGACACGCGCATCTTCCACTGCACTTCCTTAAAGGAAATTGCTCTCCCTCCCCTTCCTCTCTTTCCCTCTTCCAGCAGGCTGGAATGAAGACAGGGTGCTGGAGGACCAGCTTCCATCAGGAAGCCGAGGACAGCCCCCCAGAGGGTGGCAGAGCAGACAGACAAGGGGCTGGGTCCTGCCCTAGAAGGCAATAATGGGACAGCACTGCCTACTCACCCCACGCATCCCCACCACCCAGCCACAAAGTGAGGGAAAGTGGCATCCACCTCGCTTGAGCCAGTGTGTTCTGAGGTCTGTGTGTTACGGCAAATGAGCCTACAGCTACCCAGGAGGTCCTTGCCCAAGTCACACGGCTCACTTCTTTTGTTTGTTTCTGTAGCATCCTGGTACAAGTGCATGAAGCTGCTGGCTCTACTCTCATTGCTCCAACTATCAGAAAGAAGTGTTAGAAACTGCAAAGAATGGGGCCGGGCGCCATGGCTCCTGCCTGTCATCCAGCATTTTGGGAGGCTGAGGCGGTCGGATCACGAGTTCAGGAGATCGAGACCATCCTGGTTAACACGGTGAAACCCCATCTCTACTAAAAATACAAAAAATTAGCCGGGTGTGGTGGCAGGTGCCTGTAGTCCCAGCTACTTGGGAGGCTGAGGCAGGAGAATCACTTGAACCCAGGAGGCGGAGGTCGCAGTGAGCCGAGATCGCGCCACTGCATTCCAGCCTGGGCAACAGAGTGAGACTCCTTCTCAAAAACAAAACAAAACAAAACAAAACACCAAAACACTGCAAAGAACACAACCAAAGCTGAAGAGGCCCACAGGAAGGCTGTGGAATGTCCAGAGGTCTCCTTCCACCAATGCTCTGGAGTGGAGCAGGAAGAAGGAACTGATGCTTAGGGTGTTGTCCCCCAGATGGAAATCTCTGCAACGAGTCGCCCACACTTCCCAAAGGGCCACCCGGTGACAGCGTCCTGTGAAAACAACACTCTGGTGGCTGTCTCTACACTGCAATGAGGACACTTTGGGGTTTGGGTTTCCCTCCCACACGACTAGACAAGGCAGCCTCTTTTTATTTAAATCATCCTGTACCTTCATGGGATTTTTCTCTTGCTAACCCCAGCATGTTAGTGAAAGCTACAGGAATATCTTATCTCATGCACTACATGTGCTTCTTAAAAGTTAACAATTCTGCCTTTCTACAAACTGTATCCTTGTGTATTTCATAAGCTTTCCATTGAAAAGAATGCTAACATGATCGACAACCAAAAGTGGATCATCAACCCCATGACAGACGCTTTTTCAATCCCCTTCTCCAGCCCAGTGGTTCTCATCAGCCACTCTGTACCTCCTCAATGTGCCTCTCAAAGGCCAGAGCCCAGAAGCAAATGCAATATTCTAAGCAAATCTGTCTCTCCCCAAGGAAGCGAAGACTCATCTCTGTGCCAACTAACAGAAAACTCAATCCAAAATGGCTTGAATTATGTGGGTTTGGGTAACTGAAGGTCTGGAGATAGAACAGGGTTCATTCAGGGATGTGATTCAGGACTTGGTGTCTCCTATCTGTCCTTCTAGGTCCTCTATGCCTTCGTGGTCTCAATATCATCCTTTGGTGGGTGTTCCCAGTGATAGCAAAGGGAATATAGCAGTTCCAGGCTTCGTATCTACATACCACAGCATTCAAGGTGAGAAAGAGGACTAGTTTCCAGAATCCCCCACAAAAGAGCTAGGTACCTCATTTACAAAAGCCTTCAGCCAATGGCCCTTCATGCTTCATTAGACCAAACCAGGTCATATGACCATCCCTGAACAAATTCCTATAGCCAGTAAAATGCTGTGTATTGATTAATCACGTGGCAAGGATGATGGAATCATCCTGACTGGATTACAAAACCACAGACAATCGGCTGGGGGCAGTGGCTCACGCCCGTAATCCCAGCACTATGGGAGGCTGAGGTGGACGGATCACCCGAGGTCAGGAGTTTGAGACCAGCCTGGCCAACATGGTGAAACTCTTCCTCTAAAAATACAAAAATTAGCTAGATGTGGTGGTGCACGCCTGTAATCCCAGCTACTTGGGAGGCTGAGGCAGGAGAATCACTTAAACCCGGCAGGCGGAGGTTGCAGTGAGCCGAGACCACGCCACTGTACTCCAACCTGGGCAACACAGCAAGACTCTATCTCAGAAAAACAAAAACAAAAACAAAAACAAACAAAAAAAAACACAGACAATCCCCACAGCCAAAAAAAACAAAGCCAATGGCACAGAGGACAAGGGGTGGGAAGGGTATTGAGGGGGGTGGTCAGTGTCCTCTACAACCTCCTGTCTCTAGACACTAGAGAACTATGATGACCAAAGCTTACATTGGCTTCCTTTAGCAACCACATCCATGGTTGACTCAAATAAATCCTCCCCTCGGCTAAAACCCTTGAATCTCACTGATAGTATAAGTATCTATAGTAACACGGTAATGGTAACGGTGCAATTCACTCTTTAGACCTAAGGAAGACTTCGGATTTATCCTCCCAATGTGTCATCTGATTTGGTTGGTTCCATCATCTTAGCCAATCAAGATCATTTCATAAACTGATTCTGTCATCCAAAATTTAAAAAAAAAAAAAAAAAAAAAAAAGCAAGAAACTCTCATGGCCAATCTCTACTCAACGCACTCGTAGAGTAACGCAGACCTCCTATCCTCTCTGTGAAGCCCCCTGTCCAGCGTCTGCAGCAGGCGGTGTGGATGTGCTGCTCACGGTCCCACACTCTGCCTCATGCTGGAGCGCAGCTGCCCTCACCAGCCAGTTG
This sequence comes from Trachypithecus francoisi, assembly GCF_009764315.1. NCBI lineage: Eukaryota > Metazoa > Chordata > Mammalia > Primates > Cercopithecidae > Trachypithecus > Trachypithecus francoisi. The sequence goes on from NW_022681466.1 coordinate 63,252,893, forward strand.
TGTATGTTCTCAGCCCATTTAAAACAGTGTGAAAAGTATGGTTGTTTCTATGAAAACTCAACTGTAAAGACTCAACAAAAGCCAGTTACTACATTTACAAAATGCAACTGTCAAATGAGGTGTAGAGGAGATATCCAAAAAAGATTGGGGCAAAATTATTTTTAAAAATAAAAGATGCTGGCCGGGCATGGAGGCTCATGCCTCTAATCCCAGCACTTTGAGAGGCCGAGGCAGGAGGATCACCCGAGGTCAGAAGTTTGCCTAGCCAACATGGCAAAACCCTGTCTCTACTAAAAATACAAAAAATTAGCTGGGTGTGGTGGTGCGCACCTCCCAGCTACTCAGGAGGCTGAGGCAGGAGAATCACTTGAACCCAGTAGGCGGAGGTTGCAGTGAGCCAAGATCACACCACTGTACTCCAGCCTGGGCGACAGAGCAAGACTCAGTCTCAAAAACAAACAAAAAAACAAGATTCTGAACTCAGATAACTTCAAGCTTATCTGAGGAATCACATCACTTTCATGAAACGAACTGCAGACTGGAGACAAGGTTTGTGCAGGAGACAACACAGAACCCACCCAGCAGACCCAAAGTTGGAGAAAACATCTTGGCCCTGCAGCAAAGTTGGCAAATGGAAGTGCCCTTCCAGGCCTTACGTCAGGTTAAAAGTGAATTTTTGAATATTTATCTGACTTTCTTCATTGTCCAGCCGACTACCGACTTAAGGCTGAAGGCAACCTTAAGGCATGAAAGTGCTTCCTCTGTGGCTATCCCACCTCCGACCCCTAGCCTCCTGCCATTCATATCTGCAGAGGACTGTCATCAATCTCCTCCTCCCAGGAGTGAAGATGTTAAGAAAGGCCCACCTGAGGCCAGAGCTCTCTCTGTGACAGCAGTCTTCTTCCAACCTGTCTTGATGGAAGGTGGCACTTCATGGCAGGATGTGTGGACGGGTGGGGCAGGTGGGTTTGGGGGTGGAGGACAAGAGGTGAGGAGACTATCTGGGTGGGTATGAAGGTCTCCATGTGAACAGAGCTTGGGTGTTGGTGATAAATGGAATGAAACAGGTGCAAACCGAACATCACATGGGGATAATCAACAAGATTAGGTGATTGGTTGAGACATCAAAGATTCATACGGGCTCCTGGGTGATCTTCATTGGCATAGAGATAACCACAGAGGAAGTACGTTTCGGTCATTAAGATGAGTCTGTACAAGAAACAGTTTCTCCTCACTCTCACCCTACAACAATCAACACCTCTGGTCACCAAGAAGTGTGAGAGGATTTTTTTCCCCAACAACAAAGCAAACAATTGTGCAATGGACACCAGTTGGGTGTCCTCCAATTTAATTCCGACGCTATCTACCTGGATATAGTGTCAAATCCCATCTGTTGAGGGCTCAGTCCCACAAGACTGCCCCCACCACTTCTGATGCCAACCACAAGCCCCAGGATGTTTAACTTGTGCTTCTGACCAACCAGCTATAAGTCAAGGTTCCCTTGAGCCCCTCCTCAGTTTCAATTAATTTGCTAGAGTGGCTCAGGGAAACACATTTGCTGGTTAATTATAAAGGATATTACAGAGAATACAGGTGAACAGAGACACAGGGCGAGACATGCTCCATGCCCTCCCTGGGACCATCACCCTCCAGGAACCTCCACGTGTTCAGCTATCAGAAGCTCTCCAAACCCTTTCCTTCTGAGTTTTTATGGAGGCTTCATTACACGGGCATGACTGATTAAATCATTGGCCATGGGTGATCAGCCCAACCTTCAACCTTCAACCCCTCTTGCTTCATCAGAGGTGGGGCGGGGAGAGCCAAAGTCCAAGCCCTCTCACCCTGCCATGGTCTTTCTGGTAACCATCCTCCATCCTGAAGCTACCTGGAGGCTGCCAGCCACCAATCAATCATTAGCATACAAAAGGACATCTGATTGCTTTGAAGTTTCCAAGGATTTTAGGAGTTGTGTGCTAAGAAACAGGGACCAAGACCAAATATATATTTTGCAATATTACAATGAGATTTCAAATGTTCTAAGTTAGAGATAACATTATTGGATGCTTCTAGAGAGACTAGAACAGAGATGGATAACTGGAACCATCCATCTCTTAACTCTAATGGTGAATGGGATCGCTGAGACCAGAAGTATAGAGGGCTCCAGGGAAGGCAGCAAGGAGGACCAGTCAAGGAGGGAGACAGATGACGCCTGAGCAGCAATGAGGAGAGAATTCCAGAGGGGATAGAGGTCCATGTGTGCCATGCTTCAGAGGTCACACAGGCGGCTGCATTTAGCTACCAAAGTCATTGGTCACCTCAGTTACAAATGTCAACAATGTGCCGAAGACACTGGGGAGACTGCAGGGAGCCTGGAAACAGGCCTGCTGGAGAATCTCTTCCTCAGGGAGCCAGGAAACAGGCCCACTGGGGAACCACTTCCTCAGGGGAACCACTTCCTCTGGGGCCAGGAAACAGGCCTGCTGGGGAAACACTTCCTTGGCAGTCAGGAAACAGGCCCACTGGAGAACCACTTCCTTCAGGGCCCATTAACAGGCCCGCTGGGGAACCACTTCCCAGGGGAAACCACCTCCTTGTGGGGGCCAGGAAACAGGCCCACTGGGGTACCACTTCCTCCAGGGCCAGGAAACAGGCCCACTGGGGAACCACTTCCTCAGGGGAACCACTTCCTTCGGGGCCCGTAAACAGGCCCGCTGGGGAACCACTTCCCAGGGGGAACCACCTCCTTGGGGGCCAGGAAACAGGCACTCTGAGGAACCACTTCCTCAGGGATGGGGACCAGCTAGAAGAGGTGCTAGAGGAAGAATAGTGTTAAGGAAAAAAGAGACATTGCTCACTATCAAAGCCATCAATACAGACGGCAAGGAGAAGATAAGCTCCCCAGCCTATCCCATTGTACAGACACATTTTTAAGGGGACTAGAAAAAAGTCCAAAGCTGAGGAAGAAGTGTTTCAGACATTGAAAAAGCTTCCAGAATGCACAAGAGATGATGTACAAGTTGCTGCAACTCACCCCCTGGACATCTCCTACCCCCAAAAACGGTGGCCCCACTACCCTGGAGCAGGGTTCTACTCCCCCAGCACAGCAACAGGGGGTCTACAGAAGGGGTCCTTCCATCGCAACCTCAACTCCGGGCTGCACAAAAGATCTGGGGTCCTGTACCATCAAACTTCTGCTTCTTTGCCGTCTCAGGCCCTCTTCCTGCCCATGGGTCTCCTCCCCCAGAACCCAAGGCTGGACGTGGAGTAAAGGGAGAGACCGAGGAGTCATTAGGATTGTAGAAGCCATGGGGGCATCCCTAAATGTTCCATTTCTTTCCAGATGGACGCACTCCAGACCTACTAAATCAGCTTCTATGTTCTTCAAAGAATGGGTTCAGAGTAAAAGAGAAGCATGGAAAAGGGCCTGAACCCTGTCTCCTGGAGCAAACCACATCATTTCTCCAGAATATCAGCTCCAGGAAGACTTTTTGTTTGCCTGACTCACTAAAACTTGTTTGAGAAGTTCAGAGGGGTGACTCAGGAGATCAACTTTTCTTTGGGGACACTCCAGGGACAGTTTCTGTATCCTAGAAGCCCACAGAGTCTCACTTTTCTATCTTATTCGCCACTGCAGGTTGCCCAGAGGTTAGGCCCAGGTACCCTGGTTGACTCCTTCTAAAAGACACTGAGCAAGTCATGTTCTGGAACATAAAACCTCGGCTATAAAGAAGATCTAAGAACAGAAGCTACCCTGAAATATGGTAAGGCTGAAGCTGAATGTTTCTGCCAGAATTCGTGGAGACTCTCAGGTACTCATCTTTAAAATGTAGTCGGAAGCCAGAGATTCCAGGGGATAGGATGCTCACGCTCCATCCCTTACCTGCTCCCAGATGTACCAGCCTTTGTGCCACATTCATTCTCCCTCTAGTAAAGCAGCCCCCGTTCATCTGGCTAACTCCTCCCTATCCTTCCTTCCAGAAGTCGTTCCTAATGATCCCACTGTTCCCCAGGGAACTGCTGCCTGGTATTGGATAGCAACCTGTGCCTCCCCACTGCTTAATCACAGCTTATGATACTTATCTGTCTAACTCTAGACTGGACTATGAGAGCCCCATGAAAGCAAGGGATCGCCATTCTTCTGCTCACTATTCTCCCCATCACCAAGCACAGTGCCTGATGTAGAATGAGGATCAGTAAATCTTAGTTCACTGGGTGGGTGGGTGGGTGGATGATGGATGAATGGATGGATGGATAGATGGATGGGCGGGCAAATTAACAAACAATTCTGAGTGTTGACAAGGAGTGCTTAACTACCATCTGGGAATGGGAACACAGGAGTGGAGTAATGATAATTAAACCTGTCATGGCAAACATCTTCCTCAGGATGACCTCCACACTCCCCACAGGGAGCCCAAGACCCCCATAAGCCTCCACAAATGCTGACGACCAACAGACGTTTATTGAACACCAGTCCTGCCTCACCCACTCAGAGGGATTCTTAACACTCCTGCATGACTGAAGTTGTGGAGACCTTGATTAAGACTAGAGAATGGGTGGTTTATACATTTCTTCTGCCTGAAGTTTCTTCCAATGACTCTCCATCATCTTTCCAATTTTCCTGGATATTTTATTAGCAGTAAAGTTCATCTTTCTCAACCTTTTCCCAGTTTGTTTCTAATAGAAGTGTACTTTACTTGTTGTTATTATTATTCTTATAGCACTTAAAGCATGTCCTCTTTGCCTTAGCTCATTTGGTCTTCACAACTACCTTGTAAGGGGATTGGGGATTATTATCTCCATTTTATAGGTGAGGACACGGAGGCTCAGAAAAGTAACATGAATTGCTCAGAGTGCTAAAACGAGCTGATGGTATATGGCCTGGATTGGTAGCCAAGGCTTTTGATTCTCAGCCACTGCCCCACCTCCAATATCCTGTTGCCTCTGGATGCCTTCCCTCTCACCTCTGATTTATCTGAACTTCTGTTCTCCTGGGGCCGTTCCTCAAACAACATGTAGCCCCAAACCCTGTCCCTCTTCCTGGCCAAAATCTACATCATTACTTCCATTTCTTTTTGTTCCTGTTTTTTTAAATTTTTTTGAATCTTTCTATTCCCAACTGGAGAATTGGGGCTGGACATCCATGTTTTAGAGACATTGTATCTCCGACTGTTACCCATTCTTTCCTCTTGAAAGAACTTGAATACACAAAACCACGCACTTTGCATAATTATTGATTTAAGTGACTTTCTAGGGTATCTTGACAGTTAGTTATTTTTACCTTCTGTGTGACTTTATCAACCGTGTGCCTCCACCCAGGATGGGGTGCCCCTGAGGACTCAGCCCCTGCCTCCTGGCTCTACACTGTCAGAGGCACCTTCTTGCTAGGGGAGTTCCCCTACAGTTATTCTAGGAAGCCCAGTGTAGACCCACCATATTTCCCTAAATCCTGGTGACTTCACCTTGATGCCCAATGTGGTGTCTTGAGTGTGAATCTGAGCAGTTGGCTCACATTGTGTAGCAGTCAGAGGGGAGGGATTGTGTCTCTGCAGTCTCCTGCTTTGTTAATTCCAAGATGCCCCAAACAGGAAAAAACATGAGACCACAGCCAATCTGCTGCTCACCCACCTGTCTGATCATTACCTGCTACAGAGTGGGGCGGGCAACATCTCCAGGAAGGAAAAGGCCAGGCAGCAGCAGGGCCAACTTTCAGCTGCAGAGACACAATCCCTCCCCTCTGACTGCTACACAATGTGAGCCAACTGCTCAGATTCACACTCAAGACACCACATTGGGCATCAAGGTGCTCTAAGTCACCAGGATTTAGGGAAATATGGTGGGTCTACACTGGGCTTCCTAGAATAACTGTAGGGGAACTCCCCTAGCAAGAAGGTGCCTCTGACAGTGTAGAGCCAGGAGGCAGGGGCTGAGTCCTCAGGGGCACCCCATCCTGGGTGGAGGCACACGGTTGATAAAGTCACACAGAAGGTAAAAATAACTGACTGTCAAAATACCCTAGAAAGTCACTTAAATCAATAATTATGCAAAGTGTGTGGTTTTGTGTATTCAAGTTGAATTCTAATGGTCAGACATGCCGAAGGCTAAGAAACTGTGAGCTGAGCTAAAGTAGGGAACCTAGGCTGGGCATAGTGGCTCATGCCTATAATCCCAGTGCTTTGGGACACTGAGGTGAGAGGATCGCTTGAGCCCAGGAGTTCAAGTCCAGTCTGAGCAACACAGAGAGACTGCTATCTGTACAAAAAGATTAAAAAAAAAAATAACTGGCCGGGCGCGGTGGCTCAAGCCTGTAATCCCAGCACTTTGGGAGGCCGAGACGGGCGGATCACGAGGTCAGGAGATCGAGACCATCCTGGCTAACATGGTGAAACCCCGTCTCTACTAAAAAATAGAAAAAACTAGCCGGGCGAGGTGGCGGACACCTGTAGTCCCAGCTACTCCGGAGGCTGAGGCAGGAGAATGGCGGGAACCCGGGAGGCGGAGCTCGCAGTGAGCTAAGATCTGGCCACTGCACTCCAGCCTGGGCGACAGAGCAAGACTCCATCTCAAAAATAAAATAAAATAAAATAACTGGGCATGCTGGTGCATGCCTGTGGTCCCAGCTACTCGGAATGCTGAGGTGGGAGGATTGCTTGAGCCCAGGAGTTCACTGTAGTGAGCTATGATTGCACCACTGCACTCCAGCCTGGATGACAGAGTGACATCGTCCCTAACAAAAAAAAAACAAACAATAAAAATAAAATTAAACAAAGTAGAGAACCTAAAGGGGACATGTCCAGGCATTCCCATCCCTCTGCCTTTAAGAAATTCCCAGCTGTGGTCAGTGTGCAGGCTGGTGTGGATGGAGGATGGAGGACTCTGCAGACTCCCCCAACCTGGGTGGATTCCACTACACTTGGACATTGGGCCTTCCTCACGTTTAACAAAGGTAGTGGCTGTCCTGAGGCTTAAAGGGCACACAGTAGGGTCGTGCGTCTTCCACAGGGGTCAGGCTCTCAAATCAGCTCTCACAAGCGCAGCCAGCTGAGGGACCACGGGGATCACCTCCTCTCTCTGACCAGCAGTTTTTAAAAACGACCTCAAGGGGCCCCAGGATTCAGTGGCCTCACATGAAGGGTGAGCCTGGCGTTGAGGGGTGGGCCAGCCCATGGGGCCTCCCTAATGTCAACCCAAGCAACTCTGCTTTCTTCTGCTCTATCTCATTAGATTCCATGTAGGATTCTGTCAGCTAAAAAGGAGTTTGCCAACCACTGACCCATTCTAGGGTGGGTTTTTCTTCCCCCTGGGGAAACATACCTTCCCCGCACTTCTGTCCTGCCTCTTCCCTGCAGCGCTGGGACTGCCACACACACATCTCCGGGGACTGCAGGGCCACACACACATCCCTCGTCTGAGGCCATAGGTCTCAAAGCTTTCCCCTCCCAAGCAGCTAGGAGGGGCAATGACGATGAGCCGTCCCCTTTCATTCCTGTGACACACCAAGGCCCATTCATCCTAACACCAACCAGACGGGACTCTCCCAGAGCCCTGTTTTATTTAAGTTTTCTATTTATTTATTTTTTGTTTGTTTTGTTTTTGTTTTCATTTGAGATGGAGTCTCCCTCTATCATCCAGCTGGAGTGCAGTGGCATGATCTTGGCTCACTACAACCTCCACCTCCCAGGTTCAAGCGATTCTCCTGCTTCAGCCTCTTGAGTAGCTGGGATTTACAGGTGCCCACCACCATGCCCAGCTAATTTTTTTTGTATTTTACTAGAGATGGGGTTTCACCATGTTGGCCAGGCTGGTCTCGAACTCCTAGGCTCAAGTGTTCTGCCCGCCTCGGCCTCCCAAAGTGCTGAGATTACAGGCGTGAGCCTCCGCGCCCAGCTGAGCCCCATTTTATAGATGGAAGAACTGAGAGAGGAGGTAATTTGACCAAGACTATCCCATCTCTAAATGGTGAGCCTGGGATCTGAACTCCAGCAGCCTGTCTCCAGAGTCCCTGCTCTTACTCACCGTGCCTCTCAAAGAGACTTGGTACACAAACCAACGAGACCCGACCACAACACATTGAGGCTGACTTTCTAAAAAGCTACAACATTCCACATCCACACTCACATGCACACATCCCATTGGGTAAGACCGCTGTGTGTTGGGAAAGGCAGAGTGAGGACGGCTCACTTATTCCAACAGTATTCCAACGGGCCCAACACATTCCTGAGACTTGCCTTTGGGAGTTGCCCTTGGGGACTCCTGAATTTCCCAGATGGTGGCAGCTCCTCAGCCCCTGGACCTGCATAGGACTTTTGCATCCAACCTCAACCCTTGGGTGTCAAATCTGGTGAACAGGCTCAGGGATCATGCCTGGGTGATGTTGTCTTTGGATAAAATCTGAGGCCGTAAAGTAACAAGACCAGCTTCTCCCCATGGGGCTGGTAAAATGGCCCTCCAGGCCAGTGGAAGAAGGGTTTCACCTCCCCAGGTGGTTCCTAAAGTGGACAGGAGAGTCATCTGGATCTGTCCACTTGGGTGTGTTGGGTGAAAAAACAAAAATGTCAGCTCCATTCTTCACAGTCACGCCTCTGAAGCCAACGAGTCATGAACTTGTTGTTTTTCCAGCGGTGCGGATGAATTTCCACTGATTTGCACACTCACTCACCCGCTCCACGGCTCTGCCTCACAAGGAATGACACACATTTTCGAGAAGGCTGGCCAGGTGAGGAGTTCAGCCCAAGGCCACGCGCAGAGAGACGCTCAATGACCTTTGATGGGAATGAGTCACAGCACCAAGCTCCAACCAGAGCGGGCTGGCCGCGTCCCATCCCTAATTCCTCCGAAAAATGCAGTTGCTGAGCTTACACGCCGTCTTGCAGAAAACCACCTCGCCCCCGTCAGGCTTCCCTCCCGCGCTGGTTCGCGAGCAGCCAGCATCACCGCCTTCTCTTCAACGGTTCCTCTGCTGCCTAAGTGGTGCCAAGACTAATCCCCTAAAGTCTTCACTCAACATAGCCACTGATTCCTGGGCCTCCCAGGCTGGTCACTGTCCCCAGACAAAGAGCTCAAGGTACCGAGACACCAGCAACAAGAATCAAGCATCTTCCAGGTCCTGCTTCCGCATGGTTTCCCACTCCTCTGATTCCCTTGATTGAAAAATGGTAGGGGCCGGGTGCGGTGGCTCACGCCTGTAATCTCAGCACTTTGGGAGGCCGAGATGGATGGATCACGAGGTCAGGAGATCGAGACCATCCTGGCTAACACGGTGAAACCCCGTCTCTATTAAAAATAAAAAAATTAGCAGGGCGAGGTGGCGGGTGCCTATAATCCAGTTACTCGGGAGGCTGAGGCAGGAGAATGGCGTGAACCTGGGAGGCGGAGGTTGCAGTGAGCCGAGATCACGCCGCTGTACTCCAGCCTGGGCGACAGAGCCAGACTCCATTTCAAAAAAAAAAAAAATTAAAATGGTAGGAAACAACAGCCCAGGAAAACACCCACAAAGAGGGAGTGCTGAACCCACTGCGCCAAAGAGGGCCGAGAACCCCAACAGGCTGCCCATGACAAAGAGAATGCCACATTCACTTTGTGTCATTTTCCCAGCCAGGCACCCACCAAGTGGGACCACGGATCTCCATGTCTCTGGAAAGCGCAACCTGGATCAACAGGTGCAATTCCCAGATTCTCTCTTCAAAAACTGACCTTACAAGAGGGCAAATGTTTGCCCTGGAGGGACGGAAGCAGAGGCTGAGCATTCTTTGCTGGGGTCAAGTATACAGGAGACTTCTGCACTCGGCAGGAGGGCAGATGCTGGAGGATCTCTAGGGTCCTCTCAACCTCTAAAATCAAATGAGTTCAGGAAGACCTGGCATGAGGAAAGACACATACAAACACCCCTCCAGCTACCACTGAAGTTAGGCTGTGAAGACGGATTTCTATCCCAGGCGATTCTGATGGGAAAGTTGCCCTGAAATTTGTGCCCTGATTCAATGAACTCCCAGAGTGGGAGGTGACGGAGAACTCTCGTGGGGACTTGTTTGATAAGTTCAATTTCTTCCCAGATGACTCATGTTCAGGTTCAACTCTCTGAATCACCTTGCACCCACCTTCACCCGTGGCTTTGATTCCCACCTTCCACCCCCAAGTCTCGGCGCTCAGGAGACAGGTGTCTGGGGCCCAGGTGGGATACGCGACTTCTCCCAGCCACTGTTTGCAAACACGGCCCCTGTGCACGGCTGCTTGGGCCTTGCCGGGCCCCCGCTGTGCAAAGTGAATCACAGCTGCCAGGCTGCTTTCAATATCCGCTCGTCCTCGCTGGCCTACCAGCCAGACGGTCCCCCCACCCCTTTCTCTTTGAAGAAAAGTGATTTAATTTCAGGAGACTTTGGGGTAATCATGTTATGATCTTCAACATTAACCAGAACCAACTCCCTGCTACAGGAGGGTGGGGAAGGAAGGAGGAAGAAAAAAGTAAACAGTCCCCATTCGGGATTGCCAGAAATGAGAGGAAAAAGAAAATCACAGCAGCTGCTTTGCTGGTTCCCCGACTAGGACAGGCCTCTGCCAGAAACGGGGCCTCCGTGCCAAGGTTTCTGGAAACAAGGAAGTTGGGCTTGGCAGGGCCTCCCTTTCTACAGGTTAATCAACTCAATTCTGGGGGGAGAGATACTGGTTTTCATTCTTTAGCCTATCTTCTCCTCCCACTTATTCCCACCCCTGCCTCCCACTCACTTCCCATCACCACTGCATTCCCCAACTTAGGTTACCCGACAGCCTCCTCTGCCGGAATGCAGGGGGCCTCCCTGCCTCCTCTCTGAGGCGGGCACACAAAGCTACTCTGGAGACCAGGTCAAACGGCCACTTCCAATTTTCCTGAAGAGCTTTACCTCCACATCCCTGCCCACTTCTCAAAGCTTTCTGGGCAACAAAATGAGGTTTGATGAGAAGGCCGGGTTGAGAGAAGGCAAGAATAAGTTGGTGGGGGGTAAGGGTAGAAGTGAGGCTTAAGAAAATAATAATTCAAACCCACAAAATCAGAATAGTGCATCTAAGGGTTAGCTGGAGCCAGGGAGGAATTCTCACGAACAATGGTCCTTCTTGGCAGACAGTCCAAGGGTGTGGTGCTCGCTTGAAAAAAAAAAAAAACAGCAAATAACCCAGGCTCCAGGGCCACCCGGGAGGGGCTGGTGTGAAGCTGGAAAGCTGGGGCTAAGGACTTCATGAAGACCCCCAGGAAACGATGGATCACATGGAGAAAGTGCTCCCCTTGGGGTTCCTGCCCGAGAAGCATCTTGCCAGACCTCAGCCGTGCAAAAGGCAGAGCTCCTACTCCCAGCCCCTGCTCCCCTCCCAACTCTCAGGGCTGCCTGTGTGCTCAGATCCCACAAAGGCATCTACAGCATCTCTCACCCCTCCCCAGGGATGTGGAAACTGCAGCATCTGTCATGGGCTGTGAAACGTAGGGGCCACCATATGAGGCAACTTCTCACACCCCCATCACCTGGTCAGACCCCAGCCTCCATTCATATTGCAAGCTGGGACTTGGAGTGTCTTCAGGAATTCTGGAGGGAAAGGAACCCTGGACATGACTTTGGAGACATATGTTTGCCATTTGAGTCACTTTCCAGGGTATAGGAAAAACAATACAAGTGTCATCAGCCACCACCTGACAAGCTCATCACCCCTAGCGTCCATTTGATACTGCTGGCAAAAGGGCACGCGGGCAGGGCCTCCCGCCCATGGGCAGGCAGGTGGGCATACCTTACCTGCAGCTGTAGGACTGGCCCCAGGGGTGGGTCTGAGCCAAGTCCTTTGGCTTCCACCAGGCATGACAGCCTAGGGCTTAGAAACTATAATTCATTTTAGTACATTTTTTGCAAACATTGTTTTATGAGTTTTTAAAAAAATTTTTAAACTTCATATTTAAAAAAATGTCATTTAAGATAAAGATCAGACGGAGTAGAATGGAGGGATTACAGAGTCTAATTACTGAGAATGTGAAGAGATATCATTATATTAGAAAAGTGATCAAAACAGGCTTAGAGCAAGCTGTGGACCGTGTCAGGAGCTTAACACGGTGGTTCCAGAGGCTGCCCTTTAAATACCTGAGAAACATGGAAGAAAATCGCTCTGTCCGAGGGTATCAGTGTTCGCTCGATCTGTGTTACACCAAAAATAGATCTGTCCCCAGAGAGAGCAGGCTCCCTCACGGCCGCTGACAGAGGTGAAAAAGAGCTGGGCTCCTCAGTGCTCTGGCCTCTGTGGTTTGTGGTTATTCTCTCAATCTGGAAAGTTCCAAGAGGTTGGAGGAAGTGAGGTCTGAGGGGAATTGGAAGAGCCGTGGACCACAGAGAGGCTCTGTGAAAGCAACGTGGCGGGCACGCAGCACGGGAATGGTCTACAACAGTCCCCAAAAGACCGAACTGTGGGTCCAGCCCCCACAAAATGATGGCTTTGCTCCACAAAGCACATGTGGCTTAAAAGTGAGCTCCAGAGCCGGGCACGATGGCTCACGCCTGTAATCCCAGCACTTTGGGAGGCCGGCGGGCAGATCACCTGAGGTCAGGAGTTCAAGACCAGCCTGGCCAACATGGTGAAACCCCATCTCTACTAAAAATACAAAAAATTAGCCGGGAGGCTGAGGCAGGAGAATCACTTGAACCCGGGAGGCGGAGGTTGCAGTGAGCCGAGATCACACCATTGCACTCCAGCCTGGGGGACAAGAATGAGACTTCATCTCAAAAAAAAAAAAAAAAAAGTGAGCTCCAAACCAGTGGCAGCTTAGATGAGTGGCAACAGCACTCGACAAGTAGGGCAGGAGACTAAGGTTCTAATTCCATCTTTTCATCACACTTCACTTTTCCAAAGTCTCGGGGGTTTAGGCTCAAAGAGCCATGACTGCTCTCGGTCACTTCCTGTGCCTCTCTGACCTCTAAATGGTGAAGAGAGTTTGGACAAGAGTAGAATAATTTCCTTTCTGGGGAGAAACAAGCATGCATGACATTTTCTGAGTTGTCCTAACCAGTGGTTGAAGTGAGATCCACCCGGAAGGCTCATGGCTGACATTTACTGAGTATTTTCTTTGACCCAAACACTGTTATAAGCCCCTGAATTAACTCAGTTAACAGCAATCACACGGGGGGGGGGGGGGGGAGGCAATAAAAATAGACAGAAAGAGAAACCGAATCACAGTGCACCTAAGACATTTGCCCAAGGTCACAGAGTTAATATGTGGTAGAACTAGAGTTTGAACCCACTCAGTGTGGTGCAGGGTCCAACCTCTTAATCCACTAGTCTACACAACCTACTAAGAAGAAGGTGGGTATGTGCCCCAGCCATGACCATCCCCAGCCATGTGCTGGTGATCACAACCAGACTAGCTCACCCTTTTCTCCCGAAGGCTACCTGCTGGTATCCAGGTTACCCACCAAACCTTCCCAGGAGGATGAGCCACAGGTGGTTCATTTGGCCTGTGCTGTGACACGGGGTCTTGGTACCCTCGCCAAGCAGGCAAAGGTACAACACATCAAGGTCACAAATAGGAGATGAAAACTTTAAATATGTTGTGAACGTGGGGTCAACCTCACTAGCCTTGTCCTAAGGAGCAAATGGAAGCCCTTGCCACGTTGTCCTCGGGCACTTCACACTCCTTACTTCGAGTTGCTCCCACCTACTGGTCCTTCGGTCCCCAAATCCCAGTTGGTGACAAGAAGCAGAGTCCCTAAAATGCAGGCAAGGCAAGCCCTCCAAGGTGAAGACTCTGAGCAGTTTAAGGGAGAAAGCTGCTCAGAAAAGTCAACCTCCTCTTGAAAAGGAAATAACCTCCTCGGCTTCATTATTTTGTTTTTAACACAGTGAAAGTGATTAATCCATAGTCAAACCAAAATAGTTTATACACAGGGTCTGCTAAGGGTTTCCTCATTACGAAATATGAAAACAAAAAAATGTTCATTCTTCTGCTTTGAAATAACAAAAAGCCAATGAAGTGGAAATTAAACTGATTCTTAAAGAAGACCAAAAAGAAATGTCCCTAAAACTCAATTTCCATTCTTTTTTTTTTTTTTTAACTCCCATAGCTATAAACTAGTTGAATAGACTTTAAAAATGTTTTAATAGGAAAATTCCTAGGAGGGGAAGAGAGATCTCGGTGTCTAAAAGGTTCCAATTTAACAGTTGGGAAAAGTGTTTTAGCAGCTTACTATCCCCACAGGATTGTGAAATTCATCAACACAGTGCTCCTGGTACTGAAGTCTTGATGAACGGTGGAGGAAGCCAGGCTAGGAGGCAAGAGGCTATTTGCAAGGATAGGACAATTCGGCTCCATACTTTGAAGAGCAGATGAGCTGATTCCTGTACTCGCGGAGGGGTGGATGCATGTTGAATGCAAGGCACCAGCTGGGAAGAGAGCCACGGGTCAGTCTGTACTGCCGCCATATGGTGTGGACACCAGAACCCAGTCACTCTCTTTCTTGAGTCTTAGAGCCCCTTTTGGAAATTTGAGGATGACACACTGTTCCCTCCCAAGGGTCTAACAGAAGAAAAGGCCTATTTTTTAAAAACTCAGGCCGGGCGCGGTGGCTCATGCCTGTAATCCCAGCACTTTGTGAGGCTGAGGTAGGCAGATCACCTGAGGTCAGGAGTTTGAAACCAGCCTGACCAACATGGAGAAACCTCGTCTCTACTAAAAATACAAAATTAGCTGGGTGTGGTGGCACATGCCTGTAATCCCAGCTACTCGGGAGGCTGAGTCAGGAGAATCGCTTGAACCCAGAGGGCAGAGGTTGTGGTGAGCCAAGATCGCACCATTGCACTCTAGCCTGGGCAACAAGAGAGAAACTCCATCTCAAAAAAAAAAAAAAAAAAATCACACACACACACACACATAATCTGGCCAGGTGCAGTGGCTCACACCTGTAATCTCGACACTTTGGGAGGCCAAGGCAAGAGGATACCTTGAGCCTGAGAGTTCAAGACCAGCCTGGGCAACAGAGTAGGACCCCGTCTCTACAAAAAAAAAATTTTTTTTTTTTAATTAACCAGCTGTGGTGTACATGCCTTTGATCCTAGCTCCTCAGGAGGCTGAGGAGAGAGGATCACTTGAGCCTGGGAGGTCAAGGCTGCAGTGAGCCATGATCGTGCCACTGTACTCCAACCTGGGTGACAAAGCAAGACTCTGTTTGAGAAAAAAAAGAACATAATCTGATTCCAGTCACACCAAAGAGACATTTCCCTACTCATCAATCCCTTCTAGCCTGGTAGTTTATTCATTCATCCAATGGACATTTATTAAGTGTCTGCGATGAGTTAGACATTCTGGGAGGCCCTAAGGCACTGTGCTTGGAGACGGTGCTATGTTGCTCAGGCTGGACTCAAAACTCCTCAGTTCAAGTGATCCTCCCACCTCGGCTGGGATTACAGGTGCACACCAGCATGCCCAGTTTATGATATCTTCAACACAATCTGAACTCTATGGAGGCAAAGGCTAATGTGTGAGTTTGCACGAGAGGCTTTTAGCACCTGAGCCTGGGGCCTCCTGGCTGCTAAGGGATGGACCTAGCTCCCGTCCCCCAAGCCCAGAGTCCTCACCCCGAGTCACCTGTTGAGGGACTAGATGGGCAGAGATGCCTGGAAGAACTAACTCCGACCCAGGCCTGAAGATGCTTGCACAGCATAAACACGATGGGGCATGGGAGGCGACTGAAGAAGTGAGGAAGATGAGTGGGTTGGGACAGACCAAGAAGGGCCTCAAATTCCATGTAAACGAGTTTAGACTTAATTCTGTAAGAGACAGGGGTGGAGAATGGAGTCATAAAGGAGTGCGGCTCCAGTGGCTGTGTGAAAGGCTGTGTAAATAAATGCACTGGCGGGGCCGGACACGGTGGCTCATGCCTGTAATCCCAGCACTTTGAGAGGCTGAGGCAGGCAGATCACAAGGTCAGGAGATCAAGACCATCCTGGCTAATGGTGAAACCCCGTCTCTACTAAAAATACAAAAAACATTAGCTGGGCATGGTGGTGGGCACCTGTAGTCCCAGCTACTCAGGAGGCTGAGGCAGGAGAATGGCGTGAACCCAGGAGGTGGAGCTTGCAGTGAGCTGAGATTACGCCACTGCACTCCAGCCTGGGCGACAGAGCAAGACTCCATCTCAAAAAAGAAATAATAAAATAAATAAACAAATAAATAAATAAATGCATCCCGGGTGCATTTAAGTCAAATGTACCTTATTCTACTGATAAATTTATTTAATACAGCGAAAACTGTTATCTTATTGTAACAGGAGGCTCAAAGAAACAGAGATCCAAAACATTGATTATCTTCTATGGCTCGTTCGCAAACCCAGAACACATACCCCTACTTCATACTCAACTTCCACACTTGAAGCTGTATTTAATAGCCTTAGGAGTCATTATCATGTCCACATCCCTACCAACATGCCGTTTTTTCTTTTCTTTTCTTTTCTTTTTTTGAGACAGGGTCTTGCTCTATCACCCAGGCTGGAGTACAGTGGCACAATCTCGGCTCACTGCAACCTCTGCCTCCTGGGTTCAAGCAATTCTCATGCCTCATCCTCCCAGGTAGCTGGGATTACAGGCATGTGCTACCATGCCTGGCTAATGTTTGTATTTTTTGCAGAGATGGGTTTTTGCCATGTTGGCCCAGCCTCATTGATCCTCCCCCTGGCCTCCCAAAGTGCAGACTCTGGCTCAATGTGCCTTTTTTTTTTTTTTTTTTTGAAATGCAGTGACTCTGTCACCCAGGCTGGAGTGCGACGGTGCAGTCTCGGCTCACTGCAACCTCCACCTCCCAGGTTCATGTGATACTCCTGCCTCAACCTCCCAAGTAGCTGGGATTACAGACATGTGCCAACAAGCCCAGTTAATTTTTGTATTTTTAGTTAAGACAGGGTTTCACCATTTTGGCCAGGCTGGTCTCGAACTCCTGACCTAAGGTGATCTGCCTGCCTCGGCCTCCCAAAGTGCTGGGATTAAAGGCGTGAGCCACTGCAACCGGCCACAATGTGCCATTTTTAATATTGCTTACTAACATGATCCGTGGTTAAATTCCACCATTCTATATATCTGCTATTGAATTTTTTTTTTCTTTGAGATGGAGTCTTGCTCTGTCACCCAGGCTGGAGTGCAGTGGCACTATCTCAGCTCACTGCAATCTCTGCCTCCAAGGTTCAAGCGATTCTCCTGCCTCAGCCTCCTGAGTAGCTGGGATGACAGATGCCCGCTACCACACCTGGCTGATTTTTTGTATTTTTAGTAGAGACGGGGTTTCACCATATTGGCCAGGTTGGTCTTGAGCTCCTGATCTTGTGATCTGCCCGCCTCAGCCTCCCAAAGTGCTGGGATTAGAGGTGTGAGCCACCGGGCCTGGCTCTGCTATTGAATTTTCTACTTGATCTATACTAAAAGTAGCCAATGGAAGCCTATGATGTCTTTATGATATCTTTTTTATTTTTATTTTTTTGGAGACAAAGTCCTGCTATGTTGCTCAGGCTGGACTCAAACTCCTCAGCTCAAGTGATCCTCCTGCCTCAGCTCCCCGAGTAGCTGGGATTACAGGTGCACACCCCCATGCCCAGGTTTATGACATCTTTAATACAACTAGTGACTTTCTTGACCAGACAATAATATACATAATTGCATTTAACTATATTTTTAATGTCTTATTGATACAATTACATTGGAGTGTCCATCCTACTGCTTTCCTCTACATGTATGCATTGTACATATATTTTATACTTTCTCCAGATACATAAGAGTGGATTAATCTCTGGCTAAGGGTAGATATTCAGTAGGGAAGCCAGGATTAGCAAAATGATAAATGAGGGTTTTGTTCATTTTATGGTCAACTCTGTTAAAGATAATAATGTATTTAAATTAAGCTTTCCTTCTTTTCTTGGATCAGTAGATGGTAAAGTGATTAAGTTTCTACATACTTCCCTAACTTGAGCACAGTCCACAATCCGAGAGGCCACAGAGCCCAGCACAGGGTCCTGCTTGGGGTCATTCATGCCTTCCTTCATCCACTGCCGTTTTACTGAGCTCACCAGCTATACCCAGGCCTGGTCTGGAGGCTGGGGCACAGCATCGCAAAGCAGACTTGGTGCTTGCCCTGGGGGAGTTCACAGTCCAGTGTCAGGAGACAGGCATTCAGTGAGTGGACAAATACAAGATCATTTCAGATTGTGAACACAAGGGACTGTGGTGATAGGAGTGTGTGGGGTCACTACTTCAGACCGGGTGTCAGGAAAAGCCTGTCTGAGCAAGGCAATTTGAGTCCAAGCCTGAGGGATGAGAAAGAACCAGCCAAAAGTAGACAGAAGAATGGGAAGAACAGGAGGGCAATGTGGCCAGAGTGTGGGCAGGAAACCAGGAGAGTGAGGCTGGGGTCAGACTGGCAGGGAAGGAATCTGTGCCACAGTCCAACAGAGCCACTCTGGGTTTATAGTAAGGGTACTGATTTTTAACAAGACCACCTAAGGCTGGGCACAGGGGCTCACACCTGTAATCCCAGCACTTCAGGAGGTCGAGGCGGGCAGATCACCTGAGGTCAGGAGTTCAAGACCAGCCTGGTCAACATAGTAAAACCCTGTCTCTACTAAAAATACAAAAATTAGCCGGGTGTGGTTGTGCACACCTGTAATCCCAGCTACTCAGGAGGCTGAGGCAGGAGAATTGCTTGAACCTGAGAGGTGGACGTTGCAGTGAGCTGAGATTGTGCCACTGCGCTCTAGCATGGGCGACAGAGTGAGACTCCATTTCAAAATAAATAAATTAATTAATTAATGAAAATAAAATCAGTGGGGCATGGTGGTGCACACCTGTAGTGCCAGCTACTTGGGCAGCTGAGGTGGGAGGATTGCTTGAGCCTGCGAGGTCAAGGCTGCAGTGAGCTGTGATCAGCACTCCTGCCTAAGTAACAAAGCAAGACCCTGTCTCAAAAAAAAAAAAAAGAGATCGCACTGCTGTTGTGTGGAAATGGATCAAACTGAGGAGCTAGTGGAAACAGGAAACCAAGGAAGGAACTGCCACAGCCACCCAGGGGGATGGTGACTTGGCAGTATGAATGATGTGAATGATGTCATGGAATACACTGTGAACAATGTGTGAATGATGACAGTGTGAAGGATGACGTGAAATACACCGAGTGGGGGATGGTGCTCATCAGACTCAGGGAGGAACTGATTGGGGATGGGGGAATGAAAGAAAAAGAGGGATTTGGGACAACCCTCCTAGGAATCTGGCCTGAGCAGCTTGAGGTGCCCATGAGGTATCCACGTGGAGGTGAGAAATGGGGAGCTGTGGGGTCTGAAGCTCAAAAGAGAAGTTAGGGCCAGAGAGGTAACACGGAGAGGTTTGGCATCGCTTTATGTAAAGCCATGAAAATGGCAGAGATCATTTACAGAGAGAACGTGTAGAGGGAAGGGGAGAACCCTGGGGCTAGCTCCTGGATGTGGAGGTCAGTTAGAGGAGAAGGCTGGCCAGGAAGTGGGTGGGTGGATGGATGCATGGATAGAGCATGGAGGAATGAATGAATGGATGCAAGGATTTACATGCAAATGACCCTAAACCGCTACTCACTTTCTTTTTTTTTTTTTTTTTTTTTTTTGAGATGGAGTCTTGCTCTGTCGCCTAGGCTGGAGTGCAGTGGCCGGATCTCAGCTCACTGCAAGCTCCGCCTCCCGGGTTTACACCATTCTCCTGCCTCAGCCTCCCGACTAGCTGGGACTACAGGTGCCCGCCACCTCGCCTGGCTAATTTTTTTTATTTTTTAGTAGAGACGGGGTTTCACTGGGTTAGCCAGGATGGTCTCGATCTCCTGACCTCGTGATCCGCCCGTCTCGGCCTCCCAAAGTGCTGGGATTACAGGCTTGAGCCACCGCGCCCGGCCTAACAGCTACTCACTTTCTTCGCCATCGATTGTTTGGTTTCCACTTACCTACAAACAATATAACAACCCCTTTCCTGTTCCTCCAAGTAGTGCAATCAACTATAGCTACCCACCAGACCTTGAACAAGCTATTGTAAAAAAAAAAAAAAAAGGGACCATTACAATTAGGATGCTTGTATTTCTTACTCAGTAATTGAAAAAATAAATAAGTCATAATGGAAAACCCAGTAAGGAACAGCGAATGAGATGGGTTTCCCTCATTCTCATAAGCAGTTGGTAGTGACAACAGCTCCTTCCTTGAGGCATGCATCTGCCTTGGCTAAAAAAAAAAAATCTTTGTGGCTCACACCTGTAATCCCAGCACTTTGGGAGGCCGAGGTGGGTGGATCACGAGGTCAGGAGATTGAGACCATCCTGGCTAACACGGTGAAACCCCGTCTCTACTAAAAATACAAAAAATTAGCGGGGCGTGGTGGCGGGCGACTGTAGTCCCAGCTACTCAGGAGGCTGAGGCAGGAGAATGGCGTGAACCCGGGAGGCGGAGGTTGCAGTGAGCTGAGATCACGCCACTGTACTCCAGCCTGGGAGACAGCGAGACTCCGTCTCAAAAAAAAAAAAACTTGCACTTACCTCTTTCATAGCTGAATGTGGAACTTTTGGATTATGGAATGAATCCTGACTTTGAGCTTGGACAATGGAGAAACACCATTTTGTGCTTGTTGTGGCAAAATACAACAAAGCTTTAAAAGTCATTAATGGGCCGGGAGCAGTGGCTCATGTCTGTAATCCCTACACTTTGGGAGGCAGAGGCAGGTGGATCCCCTGAGGTCAGGAGTTCGAGACCAGCCTGGCCAACATGATGAAATCCTGCCTCTACTAAACACACACACACACACACACACACACACACACACACACACAAATAGCTGGGCCTGGTGGCGCATGCTTGTAATCCCAGCTACTCAGGAGGCTGAGGCAGGAGAATCGCTTGAACCCGGGAGGCGGACATTGCTATGAGCGGAGAGTGTGCCACTGCATTCCAGCCTGGGTAACAAGAGCAAAACTCAGTCAAAAAAAAAAAAAGTCATTAATGATAATACCTGTAAAAGACTATAGGATAAATAAAAAATAGTCTTTCTCTTTGAAAAAAAAGAAAACAGTCTCATCTCTGGGACAGGATTTCTCAGCGGAAAATAGGAAAAGTAGAAGAAGCTCAAAACAATGTACTTTCAGATTTTAGATAGGCATACAACACATTCTGAAAATGTTTCCCACAATCTTGTATTATTATTATTTTTTTTTACTTAAGGGCAAAGCTCGCAAATGCTGTTAGATTTCTACTATGAGCTGACATTGTGACACCTACAGACAGGCTGGGTGTCAGAGCACCCCATCACACGATACATGAAATGTAGTCCCCGAACATAATTTTATGTGCTATTTTTCTGAGCTTTCTCTTGAAAACCTGGGTGACTTCTTGGGTAGCAGCAATTTACCTTTCACACTTCTGTAATAATCAAGGTGCCTGATTGCCCCGAATAACATTCCAGGTTGTCAGAATACTTCATGGTTGTGAATTAGCATTTCAAAACCTTTTGAAACCAAGGGTAGGAGGGCTTTTTTTTTCCTTAGCTAAAGGTTCCCCTGGCTGCAAAGAAGCGAGTGTTAAGTGCACACCTGGAGGAGACTTATTTCTGTACGGGAATACTGGATGGGGGGGTCTCAAAAAATGTGTCAAAAACCTAGAGCAACCTTCTGGCTCAATTATCATACAGCCTGACATTTGCAGAAAAGGTATAAGTTCAAGCATGCCACTCCATGTGTCTGTAACTCACAAAAACAATCTGAAAATCCCAACACTTTAGGTATGGAAACAGCATTTTCCTAGATGGCTTCTCCAACCCAGAAAGGGGAATGAAAATCTTGTATTAGGCCGTGGCCCCTCATTTGGAACTGGGACAACTTCATTCCAAGGAAGTCTGTGGTCATCAAAATATTACAATGCCCTGAAAGATTTTTTGTTGGCAGTCTGAGCCTCGGGGACTAAAAACCTACTGAGATGCAAGATTGATTCAGGAACAAAACCACCTGATTTAACGAGTGACTGCTCTCACAGCCATATCCAGTGGCCAGGTTTATGCCATTCCATCAGGCCTGTCCCCTGCTAAAAACTGCTCCTGGCCGGGCATGGTGGCTCACGCCTATAATCCCAACACTTTAAGAGGCCAAGGTGGGCGGATCACAAGGTCAGGAGTTCAAGACCAGCTTGGCCAACATGGTGAAACCCCGTCTCTACTAAAAATACAAAAATTAGCCAGGTGTGGTGGCAGGCACCTGTAATCCCAGCCACTCAGGAGGCTGAGGCAGGAGAATCGCTTGAACCGGGAGGCGGAGGTTGCAGTGAGCCGAGACCATGCCACCACACTCCAGCCTGGGCGGCAGAGTGAGACTCCATCTCAAAAAAAAACAAAAAACAAAACAAAAAACTGCTCCTGGATGCCTACCGCCTACCAGTGGTTCTCCAAATGTGGACAGACCAGCAGTATCAACACCACCTGGGCACTTGTTAGATATCAAATCCTACGGCCCCAGTCCAAACCTATCTTTGAGGAAGGGCCCAGCAATCTGTGGCTCTGAAGCAGGCCAAAATATAATAACCACTTGCCTAGATAAACCCCACCTTCCTTAGCCTGGCCACCACCTTGCCCACACCCGGTCTCTGCTCCATCTGGGAGCCAAGGTTCCAGCTAACTGTCTCACTGACATGTTCCCTAGAAAGGCCAGACCCCCCTTTACCCTTTGGGCTACTGTCACTCATTCCACTCATCTGCCTAGAATCAGACACCTTCCTCACTCTATTTTTCAGCTGCCACTCAAGTCCTCTATTTTCCAGAAAGGAAATGAGCCCTCCCCTTCCTCCTCCACCAGGCCTTCTCCACCTCCCTAGAAACCATGGGGCTCTGTTGGTTGGACCAGAGGGTTCTACCACTACAAAAGAACATGATGATCTTTCCCCTGTGCAAAGCAAACAACCTAAGGTGATTCAACCGAGGTCACTGTGGTTGAGTAATTTTCTCAACTTCATGCATTTTAAATTATACCTTCATCCTAAACCTTTGTTGCCTACTCTTTTTTTTTTTTTTTTTTTTTGAGACGGAGTCTCACTCTGTCACCAGGCTGGAATGCAATGGCGCAATCTCGGCTCACTGCAACCTCCGCCTCCCGGGTTCAAGTAATTCTCCTGCCTCAGCCTCCTGAGTAGCTGGGACTATAGGCACGTGTCACCACACCCAGCTAATTTTTGTATTTTTAGTAGAGACAGGGTTTCACCATGTTGGCCAGGATGGTCTCGATCTCTTAACCTCGTGATGTGCCCACCTTGGCTTCCCAAAGTGCTGGGATTACACGTGTGAGCCACTGCGCCCGGCCTGCCTACTCCTTTTTATCCCCCTTGAGAGCCAGCTGGCTAATGGCAAAATAGATATTATGACTCCCTGTGCTGTTTGCTACACACCTCCTGAAGCCCAACGTTAATACCATTCATTTGACAGTTACCATGGCCATCCTCCACTGCTGGTTATCTTCTGTTATAATATTTACAGTTGACCCCTGAACAGCCCAGGAGTTAGGGACAGCAACGCCCCACACAGTAAAAAATCCACGTATAACATTTAACTCCTCAAAAACTGAACTGCTAGTAGCCTATTGTTGACTGGAAACCTTACAGATAACATAAACAGTTAATAATATATTTTTATATGTTTTATGTATTAGATACTGTATTTTTTTTTTTGAGATGGAGTCTCTCTTTGTTGCCCAGGCTG
Source organism: Trachypithecus francoisi (assembly GCF_009764315.1). Lineage (NCBI taxonomy): Eukaryota > Metazoa > Chordata > Mammalia > Primates > Cercopithecidae > Trachypithecus > Trachypithecus francoisi. Next base: position 63,276,608 of record NW_022681466.1, read on the forward strand.
GAATGCAGTGGCACGATCTTGGCTCACTGCAAGCTCTGCCTCCCGGGTTCACGCCATTCTCCTGCCTCAGCCTCCCAAGCAGCTGGGACCACAGGCGCCCGCCACCTCGCCCGGCTAATTTTTTATTTTTTTTTATTTTTAGTAGAGACGGGGTTTCACGGTGTTAGCCAGGATGGTCTCGATCTCCTGACCTCGTGATCCACCCCTCTCGGCCTCCCAAAGTGCTGAGATTACAGGCATGAGCCACGGTGCCTGGCCCTAGATACTGTATTCTTACAATAAAACATGTTAGAAAAAAGAAACTGTTACGAAGAAAACTCTAAGGAAAAGAAAATATATTTACTATTCATTAAGTGGAGATGGATCATCCTAAAGGTCTTCATCCTTGTCATCTTCACACTGAGTAGGCTGAGGAGGAGGAGGAGGAAGAGGAGGGGTGGGTCTTGCTGACTCCAGGGTAGCAGAGGAGAAAGAAAATCTATGTATAAATGGATCCTCGAAGTTCAAGCCCATGTTGTTTGAGGGCCAACTGTACGTTTATCATTATGTATCCTACTCTAATGATAATGGCCAGTATTTTGCATAGATACGCACACTCCCATTTGCACATGAACACACTGTATGCAGTAAGTGTAGTTTCTTCTGACAGGTGCCATTTTTGCTATCGTGACCTTCCCCTCCCTGGCCCCCAGTGCTCCCAAACACGCTCACTCAGCCATATGTGGCCCTGGTGGTTTAGACTTGCCCTCATGAGTCTTCCCATCGGCAAGTGTCTTTTTTTTTTTTTTTTTTTTGTAATTGATGTGAAATTCACAAAAGATAAAACAAATCATTTAAAATACACAGTCTAGTAGCATTTAGTACATTCACAATGTTGTACAACCCTCACCTCTGTCTAGCTTCAAAATGTTTTCATCTTCCCTAAAGGAGACTCCATAACTCCTCAGGCAGTCACTCCCCATTTCCCCTTCCTCCAGCGCCTGGCAATCACTAATCTGCTTTACCTCTTCTGGACATTTCACGTCAATGTAACCATATCGTATGTGACCTTTTGTGTCTGGCTTCTTTCACTTGGCATACTGTTTTTGTGGTTCCTCCATACCGCAGCATATCTAAGTTGTACTTCATTCCCTTTTACCGCTGAATGATATCCCGTTGGATGGATAGACCACATTTTGTTCATCCATTCATTTGTTCATTCATTTGTTCATTTATTTGTTCATTCATTTGTTCATGGACCTGTGGGTCGTTTCCACCGTTTGGCTATTGTGAATAATGTTTTCATGAGCATTCATATAAAAGTATTTGTCCGAATACCTATTTCCAGTTCTAAATACCTGTTTTCAGTGTAAATACCTAGGAGTGGCATTGCTGGATCACACTACAATTCTAGGTTCAGATTTTTGAGGACATGCATAAGTTACTCCATCTGCACCTCCTTCATTTTCCCCAGGGTTATTTGTGGGCAGGAACCACACCACAGTCACCGTCATAGTAAACCCAGGATTCAGCATGTGCCGGCCATGTAGTAGATAGGCATTGCCGTGAATGATAATATAGAGGGCTTACTGTGTACCAGGTGCTGTTCTATGCACTTTTACACGCATGAAATTATTTAATGCTCATAACAGCCCTCTGAGACAGGTGCTATCATTATCTCCATTGTTGAAAGGAGGACTCTGAAATGCACAGACATTAAAGAACTTGCTCAGAGTTATAGGCAGGAAGTGGCCGAGCCTGGATTCGAACCCAGGTAAATCTAACCCCAGAAGGCAGGCTCTTAAACCATCTGCCTCTCTCATGTTTGGCTCCCTTCAACTCCTTAAAGACAAACTCTAGGTGGCGGCAAGTTTCCCGTTACCTGGGGCTAAAAAAAATAAAAATGGTCAAAGCCAGCAAAAGAACTCATGATGGAAAATATCTAGCTCCTAAGAATCTACTGCTATTTTCCATTCTCTTCTCTAAGCTACTTCTTCCCTTCCTCCCTCCCTCCCTCTCTCTCTCTCTTTCTTTCTTTCTTTCTTTTTTGAGTGCCTACCACGGGCCAAGGATCTTACGTGGACCCTAAGCCTTGCAAAAATCCTAAATCCTAGAAGGTATCCTATAAGGTCGGTATAATAATCCCCATTTTGTGGATAAGAAAAGGGAGGCTTTTTTTTTTTTTTTTTTTTTTTTTGAGGCGGAGTCTCGCTCTGTCGCCTGGACTGGAGTGCAGTGGCCGGATCTCAGCTCACTGCAAGCTCCATCTCCCAGGTTTACGCCATTCTCCTGCCTCAGCCTCCCGAGTAGCTGGGACTACAGGCGCCGCCACCTCGCCCGGCTAGTTTTTGTATTTTTAGTAGAGGCGGGGTTTCACCGTGTTAGCCAGGATGGTCTCGATCTCCTGACCTCGTGATCCGCCCGTCTCGGCCTCCCAAAGTGCTGGGATTACAGGCTTGAGCCACCGCGCCCGGCCGAAGGGAGGCTTTTAACACACAATGTAAACTCTTAAGACTTGGCCATGTGGGGCCATTTAGGGCCAGAACACAGAAACCTATGTACTTCCATGTACAGCATTCAATAGGATGCACTAACTAATGTTCATATGAATGACCTGAGTCATTAAGAAAGGGTTAGATGATGTTTGAGCTCTGTTTAAAAGGGCAGGTAAATATAAAGAGGCATTTCAGAAAAATTGTTATTCAAAAATGATTCAGATGATGCACTAAAATCTCAGAAGTCATGACGACAGAATTCATCCATGTAACCAAAAACCACATGTACCCCAACAGCTACTGAAATAAAAAATAAATAAATAGGACGGACATGGTGGCTCATGCCTGTAATCCCAGCACTTTGGGAGGCCGAGGCGGGTGGATTTGCCCGAGCTCAGGAGTTTGTGATCAGCCTGGGGAACACGGCAAATCCCCGTCTCTACTAAAAATACAAAAAATTAGCCAGGCATGGTGGCATGTGCCTGTAGTTCCAGCTACTCAGGAGGCTGAGGCAGAAGAATCGCTTGAATCCAGGAGGCAGAGGTTGCAGTGAGCTAAGATCGTGCCACTGCACTCCAGCCTGGGCAACAGAGCGAGACTCTGTCTCCAATAATAAATAAATAGATGATGGGAGAAACATTTTAAAATTTTAAAAATGGGCCGGGCGCGGTGGCTCAAGCCTGTAATCCCAGCACTTTGGGAGGCCGAGACGGGCGGATCACGAGGTCAGGAGATCGAGACCATCCTGGCTAACACGGTGAAACCCCGTCTCTACTAAAAGAGAGACGGGCGTCTCTACTAAAAGAGAGACGCCCTCAGCCGGGCGAGGTGGCGGGCGCCTGTAGTCCCAGCTACTCGGGAGGCTGAGGCAGGAGAATGGCGTGAACCCGGGAGGCGGAGCTTGCAGTGAGCTGAGATCCGGCCACAGCACTCTAGCCTGGGCGACAGAGCGAGACTCCGTCTCAAAAAAAAAAAAAAAAAAACAAACAAAACAAAACAAAAAAAAATTTTTTAAATGAATTGGCAATGTTTTTACCTGGCCAAATAAATAGTCTATAATATTTGACCTTTAAAAGTATGATTCCCATGAAATTAAAAGTGTTGCACTTAAAGGAGCCATGTATCATTTTCTGCAAAATGTCCTTACATGGAACCTGATCACGGGACCAGCTTCGTGGTGGGGCAGCAATCCCGCCTTCCTGCCTGATGGTTTAAAGGAGATGTTTTGTAAACAGAAACCAGCAGATGAATTTTCTAAAAACAAGGAACAAACAGCAGCCAAAGTATTACAGAATGGAAAATACCTGAGAAATCAATGAACACAGGGAGATGAAGGAGTGTTCCCCAGAGTGAAAAGGAGGTCACCAAGAGGCAGGCAGGTCACACAACTGCCCCTGGAACGCAAACCCCGGGGAAGAGCAGAAAGCAAACAAGACAGTGATAAGCCCGGGCAATCACTAGGAAACAGACTCAGGGGTCACAGGATCTGTGTGCAATCAACCAGTCACACGTAAAATTGAGGATTAAGTGATGAAATTATTTCAGCCAACATACCCCAAATGCTAGTTGTTTATACAGCAAATTCAGTGGGAGCAAAAGTAAGGTTGCATATGTTGGTCCCAGGCCTCTCTTGACAAACTGTGTCCCTGGGAACCACAGGGGTCCTTTGGTCATGCTGGGGGTGAAGTGGGGAGCAAAAAGAAGAGGACAGAGCTCTGCGGGGTGAGGGGGAGAAGGGGGCACACTCCAGCCCCCACCTCAACAACACCTTCTTCAGCCACAGCAGTCCGAATTTTGCTTGTTCTCCCCACTGAGTTTCCACTTAAGATTTTGCATGGAGAAAGAATCCTAAGGATAAAAAGTGCTTGCCCTTATAACATCACAGAAGGGCCTCTGTTGAAGTGACGAGACAGGGGGCACACAGCAAGCAAGTGGGCATGAAAGGTATTGTCTTTACTAGCTCATCTCTCCAGCATCTCTTCATCCTTGATGCTGGACCAGTCCCACACCCTATTAGTTCTTCCTTCAAAAAGCCACTGCCTCATCTCACGGGGTAGAGCTCCTGCTTCTGGCTCTGAGCAGAGCCTGGGTTAAGTGCTCACATCATACCCCAGGATATCCCACTCCAGGGTACGTTTCCAGTGAGCTGGGCTGTGGCCTCATTCTGGACGGTGATCATAGATCAAGAGTGCCCTTCCTCCGCCCCAAACTGCCCCAGGCCATCACTCAGCACCTCACACACTCTACCCAAGGCTGACCAGCTACTGGATGAGAACAGTTGAGCCAGACCTACTTGATGGTCTCTAACTCAAGACTGTCCAGCCCAGGGACCGTCCCTGCTTCTGCTTTGTACCCATTAGCCACCAACGAACAGAAAGACAGACCACCATCCTATCTAAAATTCTCTCTTGGCTTCCCATAGACCTCAAAATTAAATCTAACTCCTCACCATGCCCACAAGATGGCGGCTCCCTATCAAAATCATCAAGATGGTGGCACTCAGCTGGGCACAGTGGCTCACACCTGTAATGCCAACACTTTGGGAGGCCAAGACAGGCAGATCACTTGAGGGCAGGAGTTTGAGACCAGCCTGACCAACATGGTAAAACCCCGTCTCCACTAAAAATACAAAAATTAGTTAGGCATGGTGGCACATGCCTGTAATCCCACTACTCAGGAGGCTGAGGCAGGAGAATCACTTGAACCCGGGAGGTGGAGGTTGCAGTGAGCAGAGATCACACCATTGCACTCCAGACTGGGCAACGAGGGAAACTCTGTCTCAAAAAAAAAAAAAAAAAGAAAAAAAAAAAACACAAAAAAACAAAAATTAGCCAGGCATAATGGTGCACACCTGTAGTCCCAGCTACTCTGGAGGCTGAGGCAGGAGGATCACCTGAGCCTGGGAGGTTGAGGCTGCAGTGAGCCATGACTGCGCCACCGCACTCTAGTGTGGGTGACAGAGACCCTGTCTCAAAAAAAAAAGATGTCTGCCTTCCCATCAAACCCATCAAGATGGCACCCATCCTGCCTTCCTCTCCTCTTCCCACCTTCCTCCCCACTGGCCTTTCCTCTGTTGCTCAAACGTGGCAAGCTCCTTCCTGCACCAGGACCTCCCCACGTCTTCTCTTGACCTGAAATGGTCTCACCTCCAGTCTCTGCAGGGCTGGCTCCTTCTCTTCATTCAGGTCTCGGGTCAAATGGCCCCTCCTCAGATAGGCCCCACCTGGTGCCTTGTCTAAATGCTGCCCTCCAGTCCCTACCATCACTTCTTTTACTTCTGCTGCTCAACCTGGATACAACATCAGCTTTATGAGAGCAGAGATGGCCTGTCCATCGTGGTGCAGGCAGCGGTTCCGTTCTGCCTGGACGCAGTGGGTGTTCAATAACCAGTTATTGTTTGAGTGAGTGAATGGATGAGTCATGAATGAAGGAGAGAATGAATAAGTGAATGAATGGACTGAATGAATGAGTGCATGAATCAATACAGCAAGATGGGCAGAAGTGTCTCAGATCAGACAGGACTCACACAACAGTCCTCAAATCAACAGTGTTGCCCTTCGCTCAGAGAGGCTGAAACCCAGCAAATTCCAGGCCAGCCTCTACCGAGCCGCTCTGTTCGCCATTTAACCCAACCAAGAAGCTGCCAAGAGGGCATGTGTACCCTATTCCTCTTTTTCATAACGCACATAAAACTTTTACACTGTCCATTTAAACCACCATTGTTTAGCCCTCCCCTAAGGAAACTTCAAAACTAAAATTCCTTTCTCCCCTCATTTTGCCCCTTTGTTGCGACAGAAATGCTCCATTTAGCATTCCTAAAGGGCCATTAGCATCCCAAAGCTTTCGTTGTGCTGCCCGGCTGGGGGCTTGTGTTCCTGATGGACGGACTCCGGCTCCGGGCCCACCGAGAGGCTCAGGCTGAAACGCAGCCCCTCATCGCCCCTGCCACTTGGCGTAATCTCCCTGCGAGCTCGCCAAACTCACGGTGCTCTCCCATTTCAGATATTTAGCATGTCTTCTCATTCTCCCACTCTTGTTCTGAACGATGTCTCTCCCTCCTCCTTTCTTTCTGCCTCATAAGGGCACCTTTTGATGGATACTGTATGGGGGAAACTTTTTCATTCCAGTAAAAGACCCCCCTCTACAAGGCAAGATGAATATCCCCATTACAGAACAAACAGGGGGATTTAATCCTTCCCTCGCCGCCCCGCCTTCCATTCACCCTCCATCCTTGTTCAAAGAGAAAGCAGAAGCCAATTCTCCCGTGAGGCAGGTCGGGCCAACCTGGGCAGGCGGCTTCTCACAAGGCGGGCTCTCGTGTTTCCATGCCTCGGGCAGGCCTGAATAAGTGATTCCTCCTAAACTTAACATTTCGGCTCGTCGGGGATCCACTCTGTGTGGCACATTGTTCTAGATAATCACTCTGCTGCTGAAATTAGCTAGTGAATCAGACAAAAAGCCTTCTGGAAATGCTAACCCAGTTGCTAGGTTCTTTCTCCAGGAGAGAGACTCAGTGTTCACTGTCCGCCCTTCGTTCCCATCAGGCTGGAGTCTCCTTTTTCATGGCAGCCTCACATTTACTATCACAGTATCTAAAATAAATCAGATGTCAGGCACCCAACAGGGATCCCTGTCAAGGCAAACGGGAGACCACCCAGTCCCTGGGAAAGGCGACTCCGCAGCCCAAGGCACTCAAGCACATGTCCTTGAATGATGGGGACTACGTGCCTGACCTGGTGTGGCTGAAGCATGGCCCACCTTCATAAGCCCCAGTTAAGGGAGGCTAGACACTCCTTTTTCACCCGTGAAGCCACTAGTTCCATGAGCCATTTGCTGGCTCTTCGTACAACTGGTCATCATTTCATTTGGGTTAACAGATCTCCTTCATTTCTTTTTCCTTTTTTTTTTTTTTTGAGACGGAGTCTTGCTCTGTCACCCAAGCTGGAGTGCAGTGGCACAATCTCGGCTCACTGCAAGCTCCGCCTCCCGGGTTCACACCATTCTCCTGCCTCAGCCTCCCGAGTAGCTGGGACCACAGGCACCTGCCACCATGCCTGGCTAATTTTTTGTATTTTTAGTAGAGACGGGGTTTCATCGTGTTAGCCAGGATGGTCTCGATCTCCTGACCTCATGATCCGCCCACCTTGGCCTCCCAAAGTGCTGGGATGACAGGCATGAGCCACCGCGCCCAGCCAGATTTCCTTCATTTCTTGTTCATGCTCTCTCAATAGGCTGCCTCAAAAGCAAGAAGCTGAAGGTGGCTGTCTCTTTTTTCATATTGGTCATTGATGTATTTATCCACTGTATATGTATTAAGCATCTGCAATGTGCCAGCATCCTGCTAGACCCTGAGGACACAAAGATAATAGTCGGAGTCCTTGTCCTCCAGTGAACCCAAATCTGCTGGAGGTGGGAGGGAGGGGAGAGGTACTCATTTTCAGAAGTTCTATAGCAATGTCCACAGGAGACCTGCTTTAGATAGAACTTCTGCTGCAAGACTTAAATTTGGGTGTTGGAGAGGCAAGGGAATGCAGTGACTTTCTTAATTGATTAATTTCTGACAAAGTAATCATTAGTCCAGAGCTTTTAGAACAGCTCTCCCAAACCCCCTGAGTAACACAGCAGCAGCAGGAAGGGCTAATTCCTTTCCATTTTCCCCAGTATAGGAAGAAAGAGAGTGGGTCTAGGAGAAAGGCTTAGGAGAAGGGTCAACACATTTTTCTGGAAAGAGCCAGATAATAAGTATTTTAGCCTTTGCAGGCCGCATGGTCTCTGTTGCAACAACTCAATCCTGCTGTTGTAGGGAAAGCGGCCATAGACAATACATAAACAAATGGGCGTGGCTGTGTTCCAATAAGAGTTTATTTACAAAAACAGGCAACAGACAGAATCTGGCCCACGGGCTACAGTTTGCCAAGTGCATCATCATCCAAGTTCAACAATGAGAAAGAATCAACTTTGGGCCTGGTTCTTAATCCACATAATAACAGCAAAGTCAGTTAAGTCATAAATTCCCTAAAACCAATGCTATTTCAGAAGCAGCTATGAGAGGCCAGAGCTGCCACAGGAATAGAGAGGTGGTAAGGATATGGCCCCTCAGCCTAAGGGCTCTGTGTCCATCATGGATTAGGTAGGATTTTGTCTGGATAGACAAGTGGTACCATACTCTGTACATCATGGAGTCCTGTCCATGAGTACACAGACGGGTTTATGGGTTTATGTTTATTTGTCTTAGAGACAAGGTCTTGTTATGTTGCCCAGGCTGGCCTTGAACTCCTGGGCTCAAGCTGTCTTCCTACCTCAGGCTCCCGCATAGCTGGGACTACACCCATAGCTGCCACTACACCCAGCTCTAGATTTATATTTTTACCTGCAGCATTGTATTCTAAAGCATGAATACACTGATTTAGTAGATGTTAAGGTTTCTCTCTCCATCTCTCTCACATGTATGTGCAAGTGTGTCTGTCCCAGACTTACTGGTGATTGATTGATATATCTATTACCAACAAGTCTGGGACAAACGCACTTGCACATGCCTTTTTGTGCACATGTGTGTTTCTCTAGGGTGGGTACTAAGAGGTGGACCTGCCGGGGTCATAGGCAAAGCACATTGAACATGCATTCCATCATTTCAATGTTCAATGATTATGCCCTTAACTCAGGCTCACCCTCTTACAAATGTCTTTGGGACCAGGAGTGGTGGCTCATGCCTGTAATCCCAGCACTTTGGGAGGCCGAGGCAGTCAGATCACCTGAGGTCGGAAGTTCGGGACCAGCCTGACGAACATGGAGAACCCCGCCTCTACTAAAAATACAAAATTAGCCAGGCATGGTGGCGCATGCCTGTAATCCCAGCAACTTGGGAGACTGAGGCAGGAGAATCGCTTGAACCCGGAAGGCAGAGGTTGCAGTGAGCCGAGATCGCACCATTGCACTCCAGCCCGGGTGACAAGAGCAAAACTCCGTGTCAAAAAAACAACAATGAAAAAAACCAAATGTGTCTTTGGTCACATGGGAGACTCAACTAGCAGAACATGGTGGGCCTATATAAAAACATAGATGGAAAGGCTACCTATTTTGCTTTACTTTAAAATAAAAAATTAACTGGGGGATGGATAAACACTGGTCAAAGGGGACAAAATCACCTCTCAGTTAGACAGGATGAACAAGTTAGAAAGATCTATTGTACAGTCTGGTGACTATAGCTAACAAAAATGTATTGTATACTTCCAAATTGCTGGGAGTAGATCTTAAATGTTCTCACTCAAAAAAAAAATAATTACGTGAGGTGATGGCTATATTAATTAGCTTGATTGTGGTCATCATTTCACAATGCACATATATAGCAAAACTTCATGTTATATATTGTAAATACATACAGTTTTTGTCAATTATACCTCAATAAAGCTGAAGGAAAAATAATCCAGCAAGAAAACCACCCCGGCACATACACCCACATACTGCAAAGTGGGGAGGGGTTGGAATTGAAAACAGGTACGAGGAGCCCCACCCTTTGGCCTGTTGCACAGTCCCCACTCTGGGAGCACTGGCTCTTATTTACCTCTAACGAATCCGGACCCAGGGTCAGCAACAGAAGCAATCCTGGGACGGGAGCTCTAAGGCAGGTTCTTGGCATTCCTAGAGTGTTTACCGGGATGGTGGGGCCTGTCTGCGAGCTCCAAGGAGTTGGATTTCTGAACTCAAATACCAAGCCAGGTCTGGCACTGGCCAGGTTGAGCCTTCCTTTGTGTCTGCAAACCCTTTTTGTTTGAAGTCGGTGTAACTTTAAGTGGTCTGCCAAGGAGAGCCTGTGAGAAAGCTCCCAGGCCAGGCTGCCTTCCCGAGGGCCCCCAGGGTGCTCTCTGCCTGCCAGAGCCACTTTCCATCTCGACCTGGGTCAAAATCCCCTCTCTCCCAGGATGCACCTTTTCTCAGCTAACAGGACAGGGGGCTTCGATGGCTCCTTGCCAAGCTGAAACAGCCTAGTGGAGAGGATTGGTTCTCTTGCTCCAGGGCAAGAGGGAGACTGGGAGCTGACTCATGGAGAAAATACCTCTGGGTGCTTGAACCACAAGGGAGGGCCGGCATTTCCTGAGCACCTGGTAATGCAGGCACTGCAGTTAGTTAGCATCTCACATACATCATTTCATTTACCCTTCCAGTGATCCTCGGAGACAGACATGGTCATCCCCGTTTCACAGATGAGGAAACCGAGGCTGAGAGGCTCTGGATTTAGCTGGTAGCTGGTACATGATGGAGCTGGGAGTCCAGCTAGGGTATTCTTTTTTCTTTGAGATGGAGTCTCACTCTGTCACCCAGGCTGGAGTGCAGTGGCACAATCTCAGCTCAATGCAGCCTCTGCCTCCCAGGTTCAAGCAATTCTCTGTCTCAGCGTCCCGAGTGGCTGGGATTACGGGCTTGCACTACCACGCCCAGCTAATTTTTGTATTTGTAGTAGAGATGGGGTTTCGTCATGTTGGCCAGGCTGGTCTCGAACTCCTGGCCTCAAGTGATCCACCCTCTTCAGCCTCCCATATTGCTGGGATTACAAGCGTGAGCCACCACACCCAGCTCCAGCTAGGGTTTGTATGATTCCAAAGCCCAAGATCCTTCTACACCAATAGCTTTCTTTTTTTTTTTTTTTTTTTTTTTTTTTGAGACGGAGTCTCGCTCTGTTGCCCAGACTGGAGTGCAGTGGCCGGATCTCAGCTCACTGCAAGCTCCGCCTCCTGGGTTCACGCCATTCTCCTGCCTCAGCCTCCCGAGTAGCTGGGACTACAGGCGCCCGCCACCTCGCCCAGCTAGTTTTTTGTATTTTTTAGTAGAGAAGGGGTTTCACCGTGTTAGCCAGGATGGTCTCGATCTCCTGACCTCGTGATCCACCCGTCTCGGCCTCTCAAAGTGCTGGGATTACAGGCTTGAGCCACCGCGCCCGGCCATCAATAGCTTTCAAAGCAGGACTTAACGATGCTCAAGGGCAGTGAAATTTATTATTATGATTATTTATTTTTATTTTATTTTATTTATTTATTGTTTGAGACGGAGTCTTGCTCTGTCGCCCAGGCTGGAGTGCAGTGGCGCAATCTCGGCGCAGTGCAAGCTTCGCCTCCCGTGTTTACACCATTCTCCTGCCTCAGCCTCCCGAGTAGCTGGGACTACAGGCACCTGTCACCAAGCCCGGCTAATTTTTTTGTATTTTTAGTAGGGACAGGGTTTCACCATGTTAGCCAGGATGGTCTCGATCTCCTGACCTCGTGATCCACCCGCTTCGGCCTCCCAAAGTGTTGGAATTACAGGCGTCAGCCACCGTGCCCGGCCTAAGAAATGCTTATTTTAAGAAGCATTTTCCATTCCCAGAAGGCTTCAAAACATAAATAAATAGAATAGATAAATAAGAGAGAGTGAGACAAGGTCTTGCTATGTTGCCCAGCCTGAAGTACAGTGGCTAGTCACAGGCACCATGTCACTACTGATCAGCGCAGGGGTTTTGAACTGCTCTGTTTCAGACCTGGGCCAGTTCACCCCTCTTTAGGCAACATGGTGATTCCCTGCTCTCGGGAGGTCACCATATTGATGCTTAGTGCAGACACCCAACTGGCATAGTGCATGACAGCCCAGAACTCCTGGGCTCAAGCAATTCTCATGCCTTAGCCTCCTGAGTAGCTGAGACTAAAGGCCAGCCTACAAGACTGTTAAAAAATGAGATAGAATTCACACACCCTACAATTCACCCATTCAAAGTGTACAATTCCATGGTTTTTAGCATATTCAGAAAGCTATACATCACCACTATTTCCAGAATATTTTAATCACCCCAAAAAGAAATCCCATACCCACTAATGATCATTCCCCATTTTCCTTTCCCCTCAGTATCAAGCTACCATTAACCTGCTTTCTGACTGTGGATTTGCCTATTCTGGATATTTCATATAAGTGGAATCATATAATATGTGAGTATATGATTGCAATTGGCTTTTTTCAATCAGCATGGAGTTTTTAAAGGCATATCCATGTCCTATCTTGTATCAGTCCTCCATTCCTTTTTATGGTTGGATAATACTTCATTGTATGAATATACCATATTTTATTTATCATTGATCAGTTGACAGACATTTGAACTATTTCCACTTTTAGACTATCAAAAATAATGCTTTAGGGAACATTTGTGCATAGGTATTTGTGTGGGTATATATTTTCATTTCTCTTAAATATACAGGCTACCTCATTTTTTGTTTGTTTGTTTTTGAGACTGAATCTCGCTCTGTCGCCCAAGTTGGAGTACAGTGGTGCCATCTTGGCTCACTGCAACCTCCACCTCCTGGCTTCAAGTGATTCTCGTGCCTCAGCCTCCCGAGTAGCTGGGACTACAGGTGTGCACCACCACGCCGGCTAATTTTTGTATTTTAAGTAGAGATGAAGTTTCACCATGTTGGCCAGGCTGGTCTCGAACTCTGACTTCAAGTGATCCACCTGTCTTGGCCTCCCAAAATGGTGGGAGTACAGGTATGAGCCGCCGTTCCCAGCTGCATATCTCCATATCTCATTTTATTGTGTTTCACAGACACTACACTTTTTTTTTTTTTTTTTTGAGGTGGAGTCTCACTTTGTTGCCCAGGCTGGAGTGCAGTGGTGCAATCTCAGCTCACTGCAACCTCTGCCCACCCTCCGCCCCAGGTTCAAGTGATTCTCCTGCCTCAGCCTCCGAGTGCTGGGATTACAGCTGCCTGCCACTGCGCCCGGCTAATTTTTTTTTTTTTTTTTTTTTTTGAGACGGAGTCTCGCTCTAGCCGGGCTGGAGTGCAGTGGCCGGATCTCAGCTCACTGCAAGCTCCGCCTCCCGGGTTTACGCCATTCTCCTGCCTCAGCCTCCGGAGTAGCTGGGACTACAGGCACCCGCCACCTCGCCCGGCTAGTTTTTTGTATTTTTTAGTAGAGACGGGGTTTCACCGTGTTAGCCAGGATGGTCTCGATCTCCTGACCTCATGATCCGCCCGTCTCGGCCTCCCAAAGTGCTGGGATTACAGGCTTGAGCCACCGCGCCCGGCCCCGGCTAATTTTTTTTTTGTATTTTTAGTAGTGATGGGGTTTTACCATCTTGGTCAGGCTGGTCTTGAACTTCTGATCTCGTGATCTATCCGCCTTGGCCTCCCAAAGTGCTAGGATTACAGGCATGAGCCACCGTGCCCGGCCGCACAGATACTACACTTTTTACGAATGGAAGGTTTGCGTCAATCCTGTGTCAAGAAACTTCATCAGCACCATTTTCTCAACGACATGTGTTCATTTTGTGTGTCTGTGTCATTTTGGGAATTCTCCTAATATTTCAAACATGTTTATTGCTGTTATACCTATTACGGTAATCTACGATCAGTGATCTTTTACATTACTATTGTGATTATTTTGGGGTACCACAAACTACACCCATATAAGAAAGCAAACTTAGTTGATTAATGTCGTGTATATTACAACTGTTCCTCTGACCAGCCATTCCCCAATCTCTCTCCCTCTCCTGGGGCCTCCCTATTCCCTGAGACATAACGATATTGAAATTAGGCCAATTAATAACCCTACAATGGCCCCTCAGTATTTAAATGAAAGGAAGAGTTGCATATCTCTCACTTTAAATCAAAAGCTAGAAATGATTCAGCTTAGGAAGGCATGTAGAAAACCAACAGACCAAAAAGCTAGGCCTCTTGCACCCAACAGCAAACCAAGGTGTGAATGCAAAAGTAAAGTTCTCGAAGAAGTTAGAAGTGCTACTCCAGTGAACACACGAATAACAGAAGGGCAAAACAGTCTTATTGCTGATATGGAGAAAGTTTTAGTGGTCTGGATGAGGATCAAATTAGCCACAACGTCACTCCCTTAAACCAAAGCTTAATCCAGAGCAGGGGCCTAACTCTCTTCAATTCTATAAAGGCTGAAAGAGATGAGGAAGCTTCAGGGAAAACAAATCAGAAGCTAGTAGAGGATGGTTCATGAGGTTTAAGGAACTAATCCATCTCTATCACATAAAAGTGTAAGGTGAAATAGCAAGTGCTAATGGGGAAGCTCACAGCAAGTTCTCCAGAAGGTCTAGCTAAGATCATTGATGAAAGTGGCTAGGCTGGGCCTGGTGGCTCACGCTTGTAATCCCAGCACTTTGGGAGGCCGAGGCGGATGGATCACCTGAGGTCAGGAGTTTGAGACCAGTCTGAACAACATGGAGAAACCCCGTCTCTACTAAAAATACAAAATTAGCCAGGCGCAGTGATGGGCACCTGCAATCCCAGCTACTTGGAAGGCTGAGGCAACAGAATTGCTTGAACCCAGGAGGCAGAAGTTACAATGAGCCAAGATTGCGCCACTGCACTCCAGTCTGGGTGACAAAGCAAGACTCCATCTCAAAAAAGAAAAAAAAAAAAGTGGCTACACTACACAACAGATTTTCAGTGTAGACAAAACAGCTTTCTATCAGAAGAAGATGCCATTTCATAGCCACAGAGGAGAAGTCAACGCCTGCCTTCAAAGGACAGGATGACTCTGTAGGGGCTAATACAGCTGGTGAGTCTAAGTTAAAACCAATGGTCATTTACTATTCTGAAAATACTAGGGCCCTTGAAAATGTGGCTAAAACTACTCTGCCTGTGCCCTATAAGTGGAACAACAAAGCCTGGATGATAGCACATCTGTTTACAGCATGGTGTACTTAATATTTTAAGCCCACTGTTGAGACCTACTGCTCAGAGAAAAAAAAAAAAAAAGATTCCTTTCAAAATATTACTGCTTATTGACAATGCATCTCATCAGCCAAGAGCTCTGATGGAGATGTCCAAGGAGATGAATGTTGTTTTCATGCTTGCTAACAACAACATCCATTCTGCAGCCCATGGACCAAGGAGTAATTTCTACTTTCAAGCCTTTATTTATTTGTATTGGCTTTAAGAAACACATTTTGTAAAGCTTTGGCTGCACAGATGGTGATTCCTCTGATGAATCTTGGCAAAGTAAATTGAAAACCTTCTGAAAAGGATTCACCATTCTAGATGCCATTAAGAAAACTCATGATTCAGTTGGGTGCAGTGGCTCAGGTCTGTAATGCCAGCACTTTGGGAGGCCGAGGTGGATGGATCACCTGAGGTCAGGAGTTCAAGACCAGCCTGGCCAATATAGTGAAACTCCACCTCTACTAAAAATACAAAAATCTAGCCAGGCGTGGTGGCAGGCACCTGTAATCACAGCTACTTGGGAGGCTGAGGTGGGAGAATCTCTTGAACCCGGGCAGCGGAGGTTGCAGTGAGCCAAGATCGTGCCACTCCACTCCAGTCTGGACAACAAGAGCGAAACTCCATCTCAAAAAAAATAAAAAAAAAAAAAAGAAAGAAAAAAAAAAGAAAATTTGTGATTCACGAGAGGAGGCCATAATATCAACATTAACAGGAGCTTGGAAGTAAATTCAACCCTCATGAATAACATTAAGGTGTTCAAAACTTCAGTGGTGGAAGTAACTACAGATGTGGTGAAAACACTAAAAGAACTAGAAATAGAAGTGGAGCCTGAAGATGTGACTGAATCACTCCAATCTCAGGATAAAACCTGAACAGATGACGAGTCACTTCTTATGAATGACAAAGAAAGTGGCTTCTTGAGATGGACTCTACTCCTGGTGAAGATGCTATCAGCATTGCTAAAATGACAACAAAGGATTTAGAATATTTCATCAACTTACTTGATACAGCAGCAGCAGGGTTTGATAAGACTGATTTCAATTATGAAAAAAGTTCTACTGTGGGTAAAATACTATCATGCAGCTACAGAAAAATCTTTTTTTTTTTTTTGAGACGGAGTCTGGCTCTGTCGCCCAGGCTGGAGTGCGGTGGCCGGATCTCAGCTCACTGCAAGCTCTGCCTCCCGGGTTTACGCCATTCTCCTGCCTCCGCCTCCCCAGTAGCTGGGAGCCCGCCTCGTCGCCCGGCTAGTTTTTTGTATTCTTTAGTAGAGACGGGGTTTCACCGTATTAGCCAGGGTGGTCTCGATCTCCTGACCTTGTGATCCACCCATCTCGGCCTCCCAAAGTGCTGGGATTACAGGCTTGAGCCACCGCGCCCGGCCAATTTTTTGTATTTTTAAGTAGAGACTGGGTTTCACCGTATTAGCCAGGATGGTCTCGATCTCCTGACCTCGTGATCCGCCCGTCTCGGCCTCCCAAAGTGCTGGGATTACAGGCTTGAGCCACCGCGCCCGGCCCCAGAAAAATCTTTTAATGAAAGGAAGAGTGAGTTGATGTGGCAAACTTCACTGCTGTCTTACTTTAAGAAATTACCACCCAACCTTTAGCAACCACCACCCTGACTAGTCAGTAGCCATCAACATCAAGGAAAGGCCCTCCAACAGCAAAGATTATGACTTGCTGAAGGCTCAGGTGATAGTTAGCATTTTTTAGCATTAAAGTATTTTAAAATTAAGATATGTATATGTTTCGGATATAATGCTACTGTACACTTAACAGACTACAGTATAGTGTAAACATAACTTTTTTTTTTTTTTTTTGAGATAGAGTCTCCCTCTGTCGCCCAGGCCAGAGTGCAGTGGCGCCATCTCGGCTTGCTGCAAGCTCCACCTCCCGGGTTCATGCCATTCTCCTGCCTCAGCCTCCCGAGTAGCTGGGACTACAGGCACCCCCCAACATGCCCGGCTGATTTTTTTGTATTTTTAGTAGAGACGGGGTTTCACCGTGTTAACCAGGCACCCCCCACCATGCCCAGCTGATTTTTTTGTATTTTTAGTAGAGACGGGGTTTCACCGTGTTAACCAGGATGGTCTCGATCTCCTGACCTCATGATCCACCGGCCTTGGCCTCCCAAAGTGCTGGGATTACAGGCATGAGCCACCATACCCGGCATAAACATAACTTTTATATGCACTGGGGAACCAAAAAATTTGTATGACTTGCTTTATTGAGATGTTCACTGTATTGCAGTGGTCTGGAACTGAACCTATAATATCTGTAAGGTGTGCTTGTATGTCGAGGAATGGAATTGCTGGATCATATCATAACTCTATGTTTTTCAGAGGAATTATTTTCTTTTTCTTTTTCTTTTTTTTTTTTTTTTTTTTCTGTTTTTTGAGATAGGGTCTTTCTCTGCCAACCAGGCTGGAGTGCAGTAACACAATCTCAGCTTATTGTAACCTCGACCTCCTGGGCTCAAGCGATCCTCCTGCCTCAGCCTCTCCAGTAGCTGAGACTACAAGCTCACACCACCGTGCCCAGCTAATTTTTATCTTTTTGGTAGAGACAGGGTTTCGCCATGTTGCCCAGGCTGGTCTTGAACCCCTGGGCTTGAGTAATCCTTCCACCTTGGCCTCCCGAAGTACTGGGATCGTAGGCATGAGCCACCACGCCTGGACTCTTATTCGGGGGGTTTTGGAAGGAATTATTTTCTTTTTCTTTTCTTTTTTGTTTTTTGAGACAGTCTCACTCTGTCGCCCAGGCTGGAGTGCAGTGGCACAATCTTGGCTCACTGCAAGCTCTGCTTCCCAGGTTCACGCCATTCTCCTGCCTCAGCCTCCCAAGTAGCTGGGACTACAGGTGCCTGCCACCACGCCTGGCTAATTTTTTTATTTTTAGTAGAGACGGGGTTTTACCATGTTAGCCAGGATGGTCTTGATCACCTGACCTCATGATCCGCCCTCCTCGGCCTCCCAAAGTGCTGGGATTACAGGCGTGAGCCACTGCACCTGACCCACTGGAAGGGATTATTTTCAAAAGTAGCTATATCATTTTACATTCCCACCAGCAGTACATGAGGGTTTCAATTTCTCCATGTCCTTACCAACACTTGTTATTACCTTTCTTCTTGAGTATAGCCATCCTAGTGAACATAAAGTGGTATTTCATTGTGGTTTTGATTTATATTTTCCTGATGGCTAATGATTTAGTGCATCTTTTAATGTGCTTACTGGCCATTTGTGTATCTTCTGTGGAAAAAACATCCACTGAAGTTCTTTGCCTGTTTTGAAATTGGGTTGTCTTTTGTTGCTGAGTTCTAAGATTTATTACATATTCCTTATATATTCTACACTTTCATCACACATGATTTACAAATATTTTCTCCCATCCATGGGTTGTCTTTTCATTTTCTCGATTGTATCTTAGAAGCACAAGTTTTAAATTTTGTTAAAGTCTACTTTATGTTTTTTCCTTTGATTCCACGTAAGAATTTGATTCAAGGGGTCGATGGACCAGTCCATTGAAATTCTCCAAGGGTTTGCTAAAGATGATATGGAAATGACACTTATAAAATTTAGTTGCATAAAGGTGTTCATCATATTACCTTATTTTTTTTTAAGTCTCTGCTGGATCTCTAGTTATGTCTCTTTTTCATTCCTAATGTTATTTATGTGTGTATCCTCTTTTTCTTGACCAGTCTTTCCAGATATTGATTTTATTAGTCCTTCCAAACAATCAACTTTTGTCTTGGGTTGATATTCTCTGCTGAATATTTGTTTTCTGGCTCATTGACTTCTGCTCTTATTTTAATCTCTCCTTCCCTGCCCCCATCTCCTTTTCTGGCTTATTGTATTAATTTTTTTTCTAACTTCTTAAATTAGATACTTAGCTCATTAATTTTCAGCCTTTCTCATGGTTCTGGTATTCTGTGAAGCACACTCCTCTCTTTAGCATCCCATCTTTCTTCCATGAATTAATCACCCCTTGGCAGAAGGATGAGGAGAAATGGAGGCAGGCGTGAAGCTGGGTCTCCTGCCCATTTCTGTAGGAAGCCGCCTATGGAAATGCTCTTCCACGGAGCTGAGATCTCCCGGGGGTGATGTTGGCATCTCCCATAGCCAAACCAAGCCATTTGGGGTCATATTTCATGACGGGAGGTGGCACCCCATGTCAGTGAGTCGCTGTGGCCTCGCCATCCTTTCCTTGCAGACTGATTTCTATTTCAGCAAATCCCCTTTGCCAGGCCAAAAGGCAATGAGGCAGATGCTCATGTACAGACGGGAGTGAGCCAAAGCAATAAACTCAGCCCCAGCTGTCGGCTCAAACTGCTCCAGCTTGAGGCTAGGAATCATTCTGGCCTCTTCTTTGCTTCTAATCCTATTCCCAGTTAATTCCATCCCTGGCAGCACTTAGTAGTGAACCCCAAAACCACCATCCTAGAGTGTGAGCATGGGAAGGAACTGAGAGCCCAACTTCCCCTGTGTACTCAGGAGGAGTCTGAGGTTGGGGTCATAATCCATTCAAGTTCATGACACATTGCATTTTTTTCTGGTATCCGTACAAAATAACCTAGCTTTGTGTATAAAGCACTCTGCTCTGAATGTTACTTTTCGCATACTGTGTTGTGACCCCTGCTTTTACTCTGTGCTAATTTGCCTTATGCACCTTTGCATGTGTTAATATTTAAGAGGTTGAAAGACTTTGTCACTTAATCTGTCAAAGATTGAGTTACATGTTAAAGACTTCCACTAATATATTTTTGCCCCAAGCAAGCAAAAAGGAAAACAAAAATATAGAGTATCTGAAGAATATAATTACAATTAGATTGAGTCAATACATATAAACATTGTGCCCTACAAACAGGATTCCTCTTCAATTCCTGCAGAACACTGACAGAGGTGATCTTATATACACATGTGAGATTATTCTAAAACACAAACAAACAAACAAACAAAAACCAAACTAGAAAATATGCCAGAGGCTGGGGTGTGGTGGCTCACATCTATAATCCCAGCACTTTGGGAGGCCGAGGAGGGTGGGATCACCTGAGGTCAGGAGTTTGAGACCAGCCTAGCCAACATGGTGAAACCCCGTCTCTACTAAAAATACAAAAATTAGCCAGGCATGGTGGCACACGCCTGTAGTCCCAGCTACTTGGGAGGCTGAGGCAGGAGAATCGCTTGAACCTAGGAGGCGGAGGTTGCAGTGAGCCGACATCGCGCCACTGCACTCCAGCCTGGGCTGCAGAGTGCGAGTCCATCTCAAAAAAAAAAAATTTAAAAAGTACCAGAAACAGCAAAAAAACTTGGACATTTAAAAAATATATTTTTAAAGGATATAACCCCCTGGAGATGAAAACTCAATTCATAAATAACTCCAGGAACAAAAAGAATATCAAAACTACAATGACACAGTCATTGTAAAAACAGTGACAATGACAGCAGTACAAATCAAAACCTACAGGAAGTGGTCAACGCTACTCTAGAAAGGAAAAGTCATTGTCTTAGTTTTAATGCTCAACAGGAATAAGAAAATAATGTTAGTTAAGCTGAGCACTCAACTCAAAAAATTAGGATAACCACAGAGAAGCCTAGGTAAGAAATTAATAAAGATAAAAAGATTAAGAGAATTAGAAGATGATGCCGGGTGCAGTGGTTCACACCTGTAATCCCAACACTTTGGGAGGCCGAGGCAGGTGGATCACCTGAGGTTGGGAGTTTGAGACCAGCCTGACCAACATGGTGAAACCCCGTCGCTACTAAATATACAAAATTAGCCAGGCATGGTGACACACGCCTGTAATCCCAGCTACTTGGGAGGCTGAGGCAGCAGAATTGCTTGAGCCCGGGAGGCGGAGATCGTGGTGAGCCAAGATAGCACCATTGCACTCCAGCCTGGGCAACAAGAGGGAAACTCCGTCTCAACAACAAAAAAAAAAAAAAAAAAAAAAGAGAGAGAGAGAGAGAGGGGGAGAGAATTAGAAGATGACAGAAAGGCATTAACAAATAAGCAGCAGTCTGGAATAGCAGATAAAAGAACCCGCTTTGAAAGCTGACAGATGCTTTTTAATTCCAGCCCTGGGTTTTGCAGCTCCGTGACTCTGGGCTAAATTTCTTAACTACTCAACTATATGTAAAATGGGAATAATTTTGCTCAATTCACAGTGTTGTAGATTTTTTAAATTAGAAAGTGCGTCCAAAGTATTTAGCATAGGGTCTAGCACACAGTGAGTGTTCATTAAATATGATCAAAAGTTATTATTATAACTTTCAAAATGTACAAAAAGCAAACAAACCTAGGCAAAGAGAGTGAGGAAAAAATGTTTGCTAATAGAAATTAGAAAGGTGATATAGCCATATACGAACATTAAAAAAATATTTTAGTGATTATTATATACAATGCTATGCTTGCAAAAGGAAAATCTGGGTAAATGAGTTTTTTAAAAAACAAATTACCAGGCCGGGCGTGGTGGCTCACGCCTGTAATCCCAGCACTTTAGGAGGCCGAGGCAGGCAGATCACGAGGTCAGGAGATCGAGACCATCCTGGCTAACATGGTGAAACCCCGTCTCTATTAAAAATAGAAAAAATTAGCCAGGTGTGGTGGCAGGCACCTGTAGTCCCAGCTACTCGGGAGGCTGAGACAGGAGAATCGCTTGAACCCAGGAGGCAGAGGTTGCAGTGAGCCGAGATCACGCCACTGTACTCCAGTACTCCAGCCTGGGTGACAGAGCGAGACACCATCTCCAAAAAAAAAAAAAAAACAGATTTGGCTCAAAAAATTTACCAGATTTGTCTCAAAAAACAGGTGAAAAATTTCTGAATAAACACCTAAGTATGGAGGAAATCGAAATGGTTGTCAAATCACTACTTTCAAAAATGACACAGGGCCCAGGTGGGCTAACTCTAGCACACCTTCAAGGACCAGCTATTTCTCATGTTACTTAAACTATTCCAGAGCATAAAATAGAATGGAAACTACCCACTTCATTTTATAAGGTTAAAACAGCCTTAATACAAAAGGCAATATAAAGTGAGAAAAGTTCAGATAAATCTCACTTTTTTTTTTTTTTTTTTGAGACGGAGTCTTGCACTATCACCCAGGCTAGAGTGCAGTGGCAAGATCTCGGCTCACTGCAACCTCTGTCTCCTGGATTCAAGTGATTCTTTTGCCTCAGCCTCCTGAGTAGCTGGGACCACAGGCACACGCCACCATGCCCAGCTAATTTTCGTATTTTTATGGAGATGGGGTTTCAACATGGTGGTCAGGATGGTCTTGAACTCCTGACCTCGTGATCTGCCCACCTTGGCCTCCCAAAGTGCTGGGATTACAGGCGTGAGCCACCAAGCCCGGCCTCACATTTTTTTTTAAGGGACAGAGTCTCACTATGTTGTGGAGTACAGTGGCTATTCACAGGTGCAATCATAGTGCATTACAGCCTCAAACCCCTTGCTCATGCAATCCTCCTGCTTCAGCCTCTCAAGAACTGCAACTAGAGAGGCGTGCCATCACACCCAGCTCAAATCTCACTTTTGAATATAGGCATAAAAATCCAAAATAAAATTTTAGTAAAGAATAACACGGCCGGGCGCGGTGGCTCAAGCCTGTAATCCCAGCACTTTGGGAGGCCGAGATGGGCGGATCACGAGGTCAAGAGATCGAGACCATCCTGGCTAACACAGTGAAACCCCGTCTCTACTAAAAAATACAAAAAACTAGCCGGGCGAGGTGGCGGGCGCCTGTAGTCCCAGCTACTCGGGAGGCTGAGGCAGGAGAATGGCGTAAACCCGGGAGGCGGAGCTTGCAGTGAGCTGAGATCTGGCCACTGCACTCCAGCCTGGGCGACAGAGCGAGACTCCGTCTCAAAAAAAAAAAAAAAAAAAAAAAGAATAACACATCACCAAATAGATACATTCCAAGAATGCTGGAATATTTCAAACTTAGGAAATCACACAACCACAAGAAGATACTCCTTCACACCTTCCAGAATGGCTATAATCAAAATGATAGATAGTAAGTGTTTTCAAGGGTATGGAGAAACTAGGATCCCCATATGTTGCTGGTGGGTTCTAGGGTCCTAGGATATATTAAATAAAATAGTACAACTGTCTGAAAACCAATCTGGCAGTTCCTCAAAAAGTTAAACACAGAGTCAGTTGTCTTTTTTTTTTGAGACAGAGTCCCACTCTGTCGCCCAGACTGTAGTACAGTGGCCTGATCTCAGCTCACAGCAACCTCCACCTCCCGGGTTCAAGCGATTCTTGTGCCTCAGCCTCCCGAGTGGCTGGGACTACAGGTGTGTACCACCACACCCGGCTAATTTTTATATTTTTAGCAGAGATGAGGTTTCACCACGTTGGCCAGGCTGGTCTCGAACTCCTGACCTCAAGGGATCCACCCGCCTCGGCCTCCCAAAGTGCTGGGATTACAGGCATGAGCCACCACACCTGGCTGAGTTAGTTGTCTTATAATGGCAATTCCACTGCTAGGTGGATACCCCAGAGAAAGCAGATGTCCACACAAAAACCTGTACACCAATGCTCATTGCAGCATTATTCATAAGAGCCAAAAAATGGACACAACTCAAATGTCCATCAATTGATGAATGAATCAAAATTTGATATATTTACATAATGAAATTCAGCCATTAAAAGGAAATTAAGTACTGATATAACATGGATGAACCACGAAAACATTATGTTAATTGAAAGACGTCAGTCACAAAAGGCCATATATTACATGATTCTATTTATATGAAATGTCCAGAATAGGCAAATCTGAAAGCCTACTTAGGGTGTGGGTGCAGATCAGGGTGAGGGATGGGAAGTGACTGCTAATTGGTAGAAAGCTCCTTTTGGGGATGACAAAAATGTTCTAGGATTAATTTTAGTTATGGTTGTACCATTGATGAACATACTAAAAACCACTTTCCATGGGTGAATTGTATGACATGTGAATTATATCTCAGAAATCAATTAAAGAAATTCATTACATTAATAGTTAAGGCAGAAAAATGATATGATCATTTTGATTAATATCTAAAGGATTAACATTCCACATATTTTTGAATTTTTTTAAAAAAAGGAGCATACTCAGGCAGGAGGATCACTTGGACCTAGGAGTTTAAGATCAGCCTGGGCAACATAGCAAGACCTTGTCTCTACAAAAATTTCTTTAAAAAATTAGCTGGGGGCCGGGCGCGGTGGCTCAAGCCTGTAATCCCTGCACTTTGGGAGGCCGAGACGGGCGGATCACGAGGTCAGGAGATCGAGACCATCCTGGCTAACACGGTGAAACCCCGTCTCTACTAAAAAATACAAAAAACTAGCCGGGCGAGGTGGCAGGCGCCTGTAGTCCCAGCTACTCGGGAGGCTGAGGCAGGAGAATGGCGTAAACCCGGGAGGCGGAGCTTGCAGTGAGCTGAGATCCGTCCACTGCACTCCAGCCTGGGCGACAGAGCGAGACTCCGTCTCACAAAAAAAAAAAAAAAAAAAAAAAAAAAAAAAATTAGCTGGGGCTGGGCACAGTGGCTCACGCCTGTAATCCTAGCACTTTGGGAGGCTGAGGTGGGCAGATCATGAGGTCAGAAGATCGAGACCATCCTGGCTAACATGGTGAAACCCCATCTCTACTAAAAATACAGAAAATTAGGCCGGGCGCGGTGGCTCAAGCCTGTAATCCCAGCACTTTGGGAGGCCGAGACGGGCGGATCACGAGGTCAGGAGATCGAGACCATCCTGGCTAATATGGTGAAACCCCGTCTCTACTAAAAAATACAAAAAACTAGCCGGGCGACGAGGCGGGCGCCTGTAGTCCCAGCTACTCGGAGGCTGAGACAGGAGAATGGCGTGAACCCGGGAGGCGGAGCTTGCAGTGAGCTGAGAGCCGGCCACTGCACTCCAGCCTGGGTGGCAGAGCAAGACTCCGTCTCAAAAAAAAAAAAAAAAAAAAAAAAAAAAAAAAAAAAAAACAATGAGACTCTAGAAATGTGCTCACTTAAATCAGTAGCAATACAAGAGTACATCTTACCATTATTATATATATGATTACTTTGAAGTTCTATCCAATGCAGTAAGACAAGAAAAATAGATAGTACGAGTGAGGGAAAAGAAGGGCTAAAATATTCATAAATACAGGTGAAGTCAAAAGAAACTGAAACACTGTGAGAACAAATTTAAAGAGAGTTCAGTAAAGCTGAAAGGTTGCAAAATACTTACATAAAAATGTATATATAGTGCTTAACTTTTCTATACATTGTAATACCCACTTAGAAAATAAAATGAGAAGGAAAAAATTCCTTTCATAATAGTAATCAAAATTATAAATATATAGAAGTAAACTTCTGAAAAAATGTGTGATGCCAATACAAAGAAATTTATAAACCTTACTGAATAGCATAAAAGAAGACATAAACAAAGGTAGATGTTCTATACTTCCGAATTGTAAGACTTAAAATTGGAAGGGTATCTACCACACATCTATTGGAATGGCTAAAATTTATAAAAGATTGGCCACATCAAATGTTGATGAGGAAGTCAACTAGAGAAACTAGAACTCTCAAAAATGCTGATATAAATGTAAAGTGGTACAACCATTTTGGAAAACAGTTTGACAGTTTATTAAAGTTAGACCTACACCTACTGTATCATCCAGCCAATCCACTCTTAGGTATTTGCCCAAGACAGATGAAAGTGTATGTCCATGCAAAGGCTTCTAAAAGAATGTTCATAGATGTTTTATCTGTAATAGCCAAAAACTAGAAACAAGCTAAATGTCCATCAGCAAGTGAATGGACAAATTGTGGTATAGCCATATAATGAATACTCCCCAGAAATAAAAAGGATTGAACTATTAATGCATTTAACATGACAGATGAATAAATAACCCAACTAAGCATGGAAGGTGAAAGAAACCAGACCACACATACTGTATGATTCCATTTATACAAAACTCTAGAAAAGGCAAACAGATATATAATGACAGAAGGCACCATGATGGAAAGGGGCAGGAGGGATTACCAAGAAACAGTAGGAGACATTTTGGGCTGATGGATATGTTATTTATCTTTATTGTGGTGATGGTTTCATAGGTGTATACATAAGTCAAACTTATCAAATTCTACTTTTTACATATGTGCAATTTATTGAACCACAATTATATCTCAATAAATCTGTAAAAAAAAAATCATCTGGAAGAATCAAAGAGAAACATATATGTACAATTCACGATTTTGATCAGACTTAAAACCTATTTTTTTGATATCCTAAAAGCCCTAATGGGTACATTTA
This sequence comes from Trachypithecus francoisi, assembly GCF_009764315.1. NCBI lineage: Eukaryota > Metazoa > Chordata > Mammalia > Primates > Cercopithecidae > Trachypithecus > Trachypithecus francoisi. The sequence goes on from NW_022681466.1 coordinate 63,303,079, forward strand.
CATAATCGAATCATTATATACAACAGATACGTTGATACAGTTACAATGTTTTCAACTATCACCAAGTTCATTTTAACAACACTGTTGTCAAATTACTAATGGCATTTATATTGAAACTCAACAAACTCATCTAAAGCAATAAATAAATACATAAACAAACAAGCAAGCAAGAATAGCAATGAGAATAAGTGAAAATGAACAGATGAATAATGAGTGAATACTGAACCTACTAGATACTGAAATATCCAAATAGATAGGAAGTGGCAGGAAAACAGATTTGTGAAACAAAATGGAAAAATCCAGAGAACAGATCCAAGTTTATATAATACTTAAGCATTTAATAAATATGGCATCTCAAATCAGTGACAAAAAATGATGTTTCTCAATAGTTGTCACTGAATAACTGGCTAAATATTTGATGAAAAAAACGGATATCCTTACCTCACACCATATGTCACGATTAATTCCAGATGTGTGAAAGATTAAAATATATGACTTCGAGTTCTGGCAACAAGGTGGACTGAGGTAATGCAGAACCCCTACCACTGCAAGCATCTAGAAATACTAGATGAAATGTAAGTTTAAAAAATATTTAATGAATAGCAGATCTCATAAGAAATAAAAGGAAATCCCCAGGTGCTAGAGGAAAGAAAAATCTGAAAGCCAAAGTGTTACCCTGAGACCCCAGTGATCATGAGGTGTGTGGGAGGAGGGAGGGAACAGCAGAGAGGATAGAGAAAGAGGAAAGACAGACTGATTATTAGACCTGGAAACAGGCTTTAATGCCCTGAGCTTAGGTTTTAGCACCCACACACAGACTGGAGATGAGGCCTCAGGTCTTACAAGGCCAGGAGTTGCAAATGGGACCCCTGCTTTCTTTATCAAATATTTAATGAGCAGCACCTACTTATGGCAGGCCCCCTGTGAACAAAAGAGAATTTCTGGTCTTATGTACCTTAACATTCCAACAAGTGATAGAAAGGAACAAATGGGAGGAGGGGAAAACAGTTAATAACATAATAAATAAGTAAATTAAATAGTGTGTTAGGTGGTATGAGTATTATGGGGAAAAGCAGTTAGTAGGGGAGGATAAGGGTGATCTCAGGGTGTGTGTGTGCGTGAGAGAGAGAGAGAGAGAGGAGAGAGAGAGAGTCAGATAGACACAAATAGGGGAGATGTTTGCATTATAATTACAATAGTCTGGGTAAGCCTCACTGAAATGATATTTGACCATAGACTTGAAGGAACCTATGGAGTCATCTATTTGCATATCTGGCCCAGATTTGCATATCTCAAGCCCAGAGTCAGCTGCTGTACCAGGGCTACAAGATGTGTACCCACTAACAGCAAGGAGGCCTGGGTGCTGAAACGGAGTGAGTGAGCAGGAAAGTGCTAGGAGATGAGAATAGAGAGGAAGCAGGGGCCAGACCACACATGGCTTTGCAACCATTTTAAGTGTTCTGGGTGTTCCTCTGGGTGAACAGCGAACTAATACACAGGCAGTTACCTCTGGCTGCTGTGTTAAGAAGAGACCAGGGAGGTTGAGGGACAAAGATAAAGGAAGGGAGACCAGTCAGGAAACTGCAGCTGTAATTGCAGTGGCAAAAAAACCTGGACCTTCCAAATGCCCCCTGGGTCAAAAGGGGACGAAGAATCTTTGTCCATCAGGCTAAGGTGACAGCAAAAGTTTGTCTCTACCCAGAGCTCTGGGTAAAGGGAGAAAAAGCCCTCAGTGAGGGAGAAAAATAAACCCCAGGCCTGGGAAGGTTTAGAGGCCAAGTACATACTCCTCATTTGATATAATAATTTTCAAGATGATTAATTAATGGAAAATTTGGTCCTAGTCCAGTGATACCTCTAGAATGTCTGGCAGAATTAATGCAAAATCATATGGATAGGGGCATTTCCATAACTAACAGCAGTGGGATTTCCACGAAATCCCAAATAAAGATAAGCTCACAGTCAGAAAGTACAAAACACATAAGGAAATCATTCACCATGAGCAAAGGTCAGCAGACAAAACAAGCGAGAGGATCAGTATCCCCAAGAAGTTGAGATCATCCATCAAACTAACAAAGACTATAGGATAAGTTATGTTTAAGACTATTTACAAGGAAATAAGGCTGAGCAAAAGAAACCAGATATTGAAGAGAACATACAGTATGATTTCAATTATATAAAGTTCAAAAATAGGCAAATTAAATCTTTTGCGTTAGAAGTCAAATGGTGGTTACCCTGGGGGCTTAGTGGTTGGGAGAAGCCTTCTGGAAATATTGTATTTCTTCATGTTAGTGCCAGACACAGAGGTGAGCTCACTTTGTGAAAATTCATACACCTGAACATTCATGATTTAAAGAGAGAAGACCAGCTAGCCAACATACTGGAAGGAAAAGAAGGGACAGTCCCATGTCCCCACCCCTGCAAGTGGAAGAGCTGGAGAGTGGGAAGTGGGGAAATTGTCAGTAGGGTTGGAGGGTAGGTCCAAGTGAGATCCCCCAGTTAGAGCCTGAGCAGTCTTTTGAGGGAACCCCAGTGGAGGGGTAGGGTTGGAAAATGTATAATTCAAATTACAGAGTTGCTTCTGGTTCAGCAGGGAATGGGGTTAGGTGGTTAAGGAAAGACTGAAGAAGTCCTCAGGAAGGCAGTATATTCCACTTGACCTATAGAATATCATTACATGACCTTTGTAATCCAACCCCTGGTTTTACAGGAGAGAACTGAGGCCCAGAGAAGCAAAGAGACTTGTACAAAGTCACCTTTGCTTCCCAGTATTATTAGTTTTCCTGACAGGGAGTATGCAGATTAAAGATAAGTGGCAGGCCAAGCAGGTGACTCATGCCTGTAATCTAAGCACTCTGAGAGGCTGAGGCAGGAGGATTGCTTGAGCCCAGGAGTTCAAGGCTGCAGTGAGACGTGATCGCACCACTGTACTCTAACCTGGATGACAGAGCGAGACCCTGTCTCTACAAAAAAAAACAAAAAAAGATAAGAGACGACCTGGCCCAGTGGTGAAAAGAAAGCTTCCAGAGCTGCACTGCCTGGATTCTAATTCCAGTTCTGCCATCTGCTAGCTGTGTGACCTCAGGCACCTTACCTAACCTCCATGTGCCTCAGTTTCTTTGCCTGTAAAACTGTATACAGATATAAATTTGTACAACCACTTTCCACTAAATAGAGAGTTTAACCACTGTCTATCAAAGTTGAACAGGTCAGCCATGGTGGCTCACGCCTGTAATCCCAACACTCTGGGAGTCTGAGAGGAAAGGATCCCTTGAGCCCAAGAATTCAAGACCAGCCTGGGTAACACAGTGAGACCCCCATCTCTACATATAGTTTTTCTCTTTTTTGAGACAGAGTCTTGCTCTATTGCTCAGGCTGGAGTGGAGTGGCACCATCTTGGCTCACTGCAAACTCCACCTCCCAGGTTCAAGCAATTCTCATGCCTCAGCCTCCCAAGTAGCTGGAATTACAGGTGCACGCCATCATACTCGGCTAATTTTTGTATTTTTAGTAGAGATGGGGTTTCAACATGTTGGCCAGGCTGGTCTTGAACTCCTGACCTCAAGTGATCCGTCTGTCTCAGCCTCCCAAAGTGCTGGGATTACAGGCGTGATCCACCACGCCCAACCCTCTACAAATAATGTTTTAAAAATAGCCAAGTGTGGTGATGTGCACCTGTGATCCCAACTACTCAGGAGGCTGAAGCAGGAGGATCGCCTGAGCTCAGGAAGCTGGATGACAGGAGGCTGGGTGACAGAGACCTTGTCTCAAAAAATGTTAAAAATGAAAGTGGGCCGGGCACTGTGGCTCAGCCCTGTAATCTCAGCACTTTGGGAGGCTGAAGCGCGTGGATCACAAGGTCAGGAGATCGAGACCATCCTGGCTAATATGGTGAAATCCCGTCTCTACTAAAAATACAAAAAGCAAAAATTAGCCAGGCGTGGTGGTAGGCATCTGTAGTCCCAGCTACTCGGGAGGCTGAGGCAGGAGAATGGTGTGAACCCGAGAGGCAGAGCTTGCAGTGAGCCAAAATCGCGCCACAGCACTCCAGCCTGGAAGACAGAGCAAGACTCCGTCTCAAAATAAATAAATAAATATAAAAATAAATAAATAAAAGTGAAACTGAACAGATGCCCAAACCCTAGGACCCAGCAATTCCCCTTCTTGACACACACCCAGTAGAAGCGCATTCAGATGTGCATCAAAAGACACGGACAAGTATGGTCACAGCAGTGCTACTGTTAATAGCCAAAACCTGGGAACAGCCCAAATGCCTGCCAGAAGTGGAGTGGAGAAATGCCCTGTGATACATTATATCACACAATACAGGCTAGCAATGGAAACTAAGAAACTACTACTACACATGGATGAAGACCACAAATGTCACACGGAGCAAAAGAAGCCGGAATATGATTCCATTTATACCAAGTTCAAAAAGAATCAAAATCCAGGCCGGGCGCGGTGGCTCAAGCCTGTAATCCCAGCACTTTGGGAGGCCGAGACGGGCGAATCACGAGGTCAGGAGATCGAGATCATCCTGGCTAACACGGTGAAACCCCGTCTCTACTAAAAAATACAAAAAACTAGCCGGGCGAGGTGGCGGGCGCCTGTAGTCCCAGCTACTGCGGAGGCTGAGGCAGGAGAAGGGCGTAAACCCGGGAGGCGGAGCTTGCAGTGAGCTGAGATTGCACCACTGCACTCCAGCCTGGGCGATAGAGAGAGACTCCGTCTCAAAAAATAATAATAATAATAAAAATCAAAATCCATGTATGGTGGGCAGGGGGCGTGGTAACTGGATGGAAGCACAGGTCAGCTTCTGGGTCGCTGGTATGCTCTTGATGGAGGTGCTGGTTATGCAAGTGTCTGCATATCATGAATAGTCTTTGCACTGGACACATAATTCATGGGATTTTCTTTACATGTGTTACACTACAATAAAGAAGTTTACTTAAGAATAACAAGGCCAGGCGCCGGTGGCTCACGCCTGTAATCCCAGCACTTTGGGAGGCCGAGGTGGGCGGATCACCTGAGGTCAGGAGTTCAAGACCAGCCTGGCCAACATGGCGAAACCCTTCTCTACTAAAAATACAAAAATTAGCTGGGCATGGTGGTGCACGCCTGTAATCTCAGCTACTCGGGAAGCTGAGGCAGGAGAATCTCTTGAACCTGGGAGGTGGAGGTTGTAGTGAGCTGAGATCGTACCACAGCACTCCAGCCTGGGTGACAGAGCAAGACTCCGTTTAAAAAAAAAAAAAGAATAATGAGCCCTGATAGAGCTATTATGAGGATTAAATGAGGTAATACGTATAAACAGCTTAGAACCGTGCATAAATCTCACTAATAAAGGCTATCTCACTACCATAAAGGCTATAGAAATGTGTGCTGATAAAATCCCAAGGTGTAGGATCAGAACCCTACCTCTGGGTCTCCTTTCTATAACCCTCCTCTGAGCCCTCTTTCAAGGCAGAACACCGGACTCCTCACAATCCCCACCCCACCCAATCTATCAAGGTAGTCTTGAGGAGAGGTCCAGGACACCAAGGCATCAAAGGCATAGACAGCTTAAGTAACTTACCCAAATCCACACTCCTGGTGGAACTGGAATTTAAACCCAGCCAGTCTGAAGTTCTCTCACTATTGCCCTAATACATGTATCTTGGTATTTCACACTTTAGTAGATAGAATGTTGTGCTCTCTGATCTTGACTTAAAACTAAGTAACTAAGTACTTTCTTTCTTTCTTTCTTTCTTTCTTTTTTTTTTTTTTTTGAGCCAGAGTTTCACTCTTGTTGCTCAGGCTGGAGTGTAATGGTGCAATCTCTGCTCACTGCAACCTCCGCCTCCCAGATTCAAGTAATTCTCCTGCCTCAGCCTCCTGAGTAGCTGGGATTACAGGCATGTGCCACCACGCCCAGCTAATTTTGTATTTTTAGTAGAGATGGGGTTTCTCCATGTTGGTCGGGCTGGTCTCAAACTCCCAACCTCAGGTGATCCACCTGTCTCAGCCTCCCAAAGTGTTGGGATTACAGGCGTGAACCACCATGCCCGGCCAACTAAGTATTTTCTTTTTTTATTTTTGTAGAGATAGGAGTCTCACTATGCTGCCCAGTCTGATCTCAAACTCCCAGGCTCAAGCAATCCTCCTGCCTCAGCCTCCCAAAGTGCTGGGATTACTGGTGTGAGCTACGGTGCCTGGCCAGAACTAAGTACTTTCTACAGATCAGGAAAATCGCAACTTGACTCTCACTTACACGTGGCTCATTTCTTCTGCAGACATCTTCAATTAAAACAAACAAAAAAACAGCTCTCTATCCCTCGCTCAAACAATAAACTGAGGTAAGAAATAGGACTGCTCAGTCCCATTCTTCTCTAGCATTTCTGGGTACCAGGATGCAAGTCTGCCCAAAAACATGGTTTAAGAAGGATTGGGCCGGCTGCCAGTGGCTCATGCCTATAATCCCAGCACTTTGGGAGGCTGAGGCAGGTGGATCACCCGAGGTCAGGAGTTCGAGACCAGCCTGGCTAACATGATGAAACCCGTCTCTACTAAAAAAAAAAAAAAACTAGCCAGGCGTGATGGTGGGCAACTGTAATCCCAGCTACTCAGGAGGCTGAGGCAGAAGAATCACTTGAATCCAGGAGACGGAGGTTGCAGTGAGCTGACACGGTGCCACTGCACTCCAGCCTTGATGATAGAGTGAGATTCTGTCAAGAAAAAAAAAAGAAGGATTGATTTCTGTGGATTGGAGCGAGAAGCAATTTCCTTCCTCATGGCAGCTCAGAAGGCCAAGCACTTTCTCACCGTGAATTCTCTCCCGGTTCTGAACTATAGAGTGAGACAGAGCTGGGTGTGGGAATAAAGAGTTGGCTGAGATCGACCTGCCCACCTCTGAGGTCTGGCTTCGGGAAGAGGGAAACGAGCTGGCCGAAGGGCTGAGGGCAGGGGGAGCGGCCATGTCCAACAGCTCTGCGCTGGGGCCGCCCAATCCAAAGGTAAACTTTCATGTTTCAGATGCCAAATTCTGTATCTGTAAACACAATGTGTTTTCTTTTTCATGCTGGGATTGGAACTATTCTTGTTCGGCACTTTCTGCACCAGCCCAAACGTAAGCAGAGCACTGAGGGCAGTGGTTTGTGACGGAGATGAGTCCTTGTCCCTCAATACCACACAGACGTGGTTCTGAGTGGAAGGAACGACCTTTAGGTGTGAGAAGCCCGAGGAAGCCTCAGGCACCAGGGTCCTGGCCCAGGTTGGGGCATAATTTCTTGTGAGTGTAGGGGTAGTGGTAAGCTTTTGTTTCAAAATCCAAGGCAGTTCTGGAGGACCTGCCCAGAAACATCAGGGCGGACATTCCTGGGGGCACCCCTCTTTTCAGGGAACCATGGTCTCTCCAATTCTTGGCATGGGAGAAAACAAAAACACTACAACAGAACAAATGCAGAAGGAAAATGTGATGTGGACTGAAATCCAATCCTTCCATGGTACAGGAGCCAAATCCAAAATGCGCTTCCTCTCAAGACCCTCGGCCCCTCCCTGCGCCCCAGACACTCAGCAAAATGCCTCACTCCGGGCACCCATCCGCGTTCAGGGTGAGCGCAAGTGGAGACATCTGCACCTTCTCACGTGCACAGCCTCCTCAATGGAAACATATTTCACCTGCAGGGAGGGCATCCACTTTACATTTCTTTTCTTTTTGTTTTTGAGACACCGTATCGCCCAGGCTGGAGTCCAGTGGCATGATCTCGACTCAACTCACTGCAATCTCGGCCTCCCGGGTTCAAGAGGTTCTCCTGCCTCAGCCTCTGAGTAGTTAGGATTACAGGTGTGGGCCACCATGCCAGGCTAGTTTTGTTTTTGTCTTTGTATTTTTAGTAGAGATGGGGTTTCACCATGTTGGCCAGGCTGGTCTCGAACTCCCAACCTCCAATGATCTGCCTGCTTCAACCTCCCAAAGTCCTAGGATTACAGGTGTGAGCCACCGCACCTGGTCTACTTTACATTTCCTTACATGCCCAGACCAAACAGAGCCACCTGAACAGTAAACGCTCCAGAAATGTCCATGTATACAAAGCACTTCTCTGTCTGCAGGTTGGGAAAGGGGAAGGAGAAGGTCTTCAGAAGGGGACCAAAAATGGCTGGCAAATAGCTTTCAGTTCATGGGCTAATTCTGCCTAAGGAATTAGTTATATTGAGGAGTCTAACATTATAAGATCATTTCTGGACTTTGGAGGAAAGCATGCTGCAATTGATTGCCAACGTCTGCCCTGGTTTTAGAATGCGGGAGGGGTGGTGCATTTATTTCCTGGGTAGTCACCACGGCCACCCCAAGCAGAAACAGACGAAATCAGAAGCCCTGACAATGGCAATCAAGCAGGCAGGAAGTGTCCCTCACTTGGGGACTTCAAATATGGAATGCAGCACAGCATACAGGCCCTCAGGAAACTCAGAGATCTATCTCATTTCCTTATATAGGACTCAGTTATTTAAAGCCAGCCCCTTTACAGGTCCCTGTAGTCCTACAGATTGTCTTACTTAAGTGTGGAGTCTCTGGAATGTGTGAAAATTGGACACGACAACCAATAATCTCTCTTATCTTTAGGCAGAAAAAGACGCGGGAAAAATCTAGAAAATCGAGCAATAGCACCAGCCAGGAGGGGGCCCAGATGGGCACCCAACTAAAATATGACCATGTGCACAGAGAGCTGAGACCTCACATAGGCCAGTCCTGAATCCTCCAGGGAGACAGACTTCTAGCACCTTCCTCATCAAGGCACTAGCTGAGTTGGGAAGTGAACTGGAGTGTTACTTTCTGCTTTTAAAGTTCTCACCCAACAAATTTACTTGAACCCTTTAAATAACCCAGAGGTCTGCTATGCTTACAGAACCATCTTTCTTCTTTTTTTTTCTTTTCTTTTTTTTCTGAGTCTTGCTTTGTCACCCAGGCTGGAGTGCAGTGGTGCGATCTCGGCTCACTGCAACCTCTGCCTCTCGGGTTCAAGCAATTCTCCTGCCTCAGCCTCCCAAGTGGCTGGGATTACAGGCACATACCACCATGACTGACTAATTTTTGTATTTTTAGTAGAGAAGCGGTTTCACCATGTTGTCAGGCTGGTCTCGAACTCCTGATCTCATGATCCGCCCGCCTCGGCCTCCCAAAGTGCTGGGATTACAGGTGTGAGCTACTGTGCCCAACCACAGAATCATCTTTCCTCTAGGTCTTCTTCACATGCACCAGTGCACTGCAGTGTGAATTCATTTCACCCTAACTGTAGTTAGTACACTAATCCCAATGACAGAAGGATGGGGGATTGCTGGGGGTGACCCAGACACAGGCAAGGGTGGAGCACAGCTTTCTATTGCTTGGCAGTACTCCTAAACCATAGGTACCCCCTTTCCTCCTTTGGAGGGTATCTTCCTTTGTGCTCTGAGTGCCAGCAGCTGCCTCTGATAGAACTGTCCATTGTGGAGGAGGCTTGGGGCAGGAACTTAAGCTCTGGGAGAAAAAGAAACGTCTGATGGAAGACATTTTGCATTTCATCAGTCACATGGCCACAGTCCCTTCTCTCCATCAGAGGGGAGAACTGGCACAAAATAATGTATTTGAGGCTGAATACACACCTAGCCAAGGCCTCCCAGGAGGTGGGGATGAAGAGGGAGCCATATCTCTATAGGCAAAGACTGACAATTGGAATGGGTCTCTGCCTTTTGACGTGGGGGGAAATTCACATAAATTGTGTAACTTTTTTTTTTTTTTTTGAGACAGAATCTCGCTCTGTTGCCAAGTTAGAGTACAGTGGGGCAATCTCAGCTCATCGCAACCTCCGAGTCCCTGGTTCAAGCGATTCTCCTGCCTCAGCCTCCCCGAGTAGCTGGGATTACAGGCACGCACCACCACACCCAGCTAATTTTCACCATGTTGGCCAGGATGGTCTCCGATCTCACGATCTGCCTCGGCCTCCCAAAGTGTGGGATTACAGGCGTGAGCCACCGTGCCCAACCAATGATGTAACTTTTAAAAGGCAAATTAAAATCTACTTCTTACTTTACAACAGAGATCCATTTTTGGAGTAAGGAGACAAGAATGCAATACTGAACTCACTAAGTTGTGCTACACAAGTCAAACCTCATGAGAGGAGATAGCTTTGAGGTGAACGTCCGTGTCCAGAGGACTGGCCCAGGCAGCTCATTTTCTTTCAAGCACTGTTCAGAACAACCGTCCCTCCGAGTTGGCTATAATAGGACATGGCTTTTATGTGATCAGGCTTCCAAACAAACGCTCCCGATACCCCTTGCTCTCTCTGTATGCAACAGTGTCACAGAATAAGCTGAGATGTGCCCTGCAGACTTATCCACATTTAGTCCCGTTTGTGTAAAAGCTGCCCTTTGGTGGCCAGGACATCTGTTTTTGAAAAGCTTCCGTTCCTTGTGGCAATCTCATTAATTGAAACAAAGCACATATAAAGCACCTAGGATAATGCCTGGCACTCAGTAGGAGTTTGTGGTCTGTCTTCAGGACGCAACCCCACAACCACCTTCGACGGACATTTTAAACTCCGCAGCTCCCAGGCCACCCAGACCAACACCATGCCTTCTGAGCCTGCAGAGACCACAAGGGCTTCCAGACGACAGGCAAAATGCTGTGGGCTGCTCTACAAGTATTAGGCTTAAGTCCTGAGCATTTCAAAAGCCCTCCGAGACCTCCCGTCTCCCTATAATGAAAGGCACTGCAGAAACCCAAGGTATGATTAACACTTCTGAAAGGATGAAAAAAAAATACTGGCTCACAAAATATCCGTATTTGTGCATCCACAGATAAGGCTGTTTTATAATCCAGTTCCCTAGAGAGCCATTTATTTTGGTAAAGGCAGTGTGCACTGCAGACACCGTAGAGGCCATCAAGATAACACGAGTAACAATCCAGTGGACTTTTGAAGTGTAAACATAAAAGTCTATTAAGAATACAATGTTGGTTTAATCCCAAGACAAAAAATTTACTTAATGAAAAGCACAACTCATCTCAAGAAGGAAATATCGATAGCAGCTGTGAGCAGAAAATGAGGGGATTCCTTCCAGGGAACATCTGAATTTCAACCCACTGCCTTTCCAATATTTACTCTGGACATAAAGTCTCAAATACTTTTCCGAGGATCTCATTTTTCTACAGGAGGAGGAGGTCAGAGAGAAGACTGGGCAGGGCTAATAGAGAGCACGGCAGAGCCTGGAAACACGCAGACCCACCCCAGAAGGTTTCCCTGACAAACCTGCCTCCCCTGCTCTGGGTGGAGCAGGGAGCGGCCTCCTTGCCTGGAGGTCCCCGGTCACCACGTGCTAATGAGGACCCCAGCAGAGAACCTCACTCCAGATTCTGTGGGGCCAGTCGAGATGCACGACAGCCCTGTGCTGCTGACTCATGTCAACTGTACCTTGCAGCACCACACCAGTGGCCGGCACGCACCATCCCCCATCCACCTCCTCTCTTTGGCAACAATACTTTTAGCCACTTCCTGGATTTTTTCAATACATTCTGGTGAAGCAAAGGGATGGTGAACACTTGGGTGAAAAGAGAAGGCCTTTTTTTCTTTTTTTTGCAGACAGAGTCTCACCAGGGCTGGAGTGCAGTGGCACGATCTCAGCTCACTGCAACCTCCGCCTCCTAGGTTCAAGCGATTCTCCTGCCTCAGCCTCCCTAGTAGCTAGGATTACAGGCGTACGCCACTACGCCCGGCTAATGTTTTGTATTTTTAGTAGAGATGGGGTTTCACCATGTTGGCCAGGCTGGAGGAAGGCCTTCTTAAAGAGGGGTTCTGACTACCCACAGCTCAGCTTCACCACCTTTGAGGGAGATCACAGGCCCTGAAATCAAGAAAGACTAGGCCATCAGCAACACCTGTGGATGTCAAGAACCACCCCCCCCACCCCAGGAAAGTACCTAAACCCTCTTAATTCATAGTCCCAGCTCCCAGCTCCCAGCAGGCCTGATGGCTAAAAGAAAACTTCTTATATACAACTTCATGTTAAGTATGTATGAATATAATATAACAAAATGTAATAAATATAATACGATGTAAAATATATAATGCAACACAACTAGGGAACCACGCCCAGTTCTAGCAAGAAGTAATAGGTGTGCCAGCTCTTCTCCTACACATGGATGTATCGCTGCCATTCATTCATTCATCCATTCTTCCATCCACCCATCCATTCATTCTACGGAAAAGCAGCAAAGTGGATGCAACAAAACAAAGCACAAACGTCAGGCTGGAGTCCCAGCTCCACCATCCAGTAGCTATGTGACTTTGGGTAAACCATCTGATGTCTCTAGGCCATGGTTTCCTCATCTCTAAAAGAAATACAATCACAGTCCCTATAATTAGTATAGTCACAGTGATTAAATGTCTAAATTAATGTGAGTGCTTGGCAAAGAGTAAGTCCTCCAGGGTTAATCATAATGACAATAATCGTAATTATTACTATCACTATTGAAAACGTTCACTCATCTAAAGCTATGTGCCAGGCTCTGGACTAAGCAGCAAATAATTTTAGCCTTCTGATTTTTGCAAGAATCTTTAGTGGGGCATCGGATTTCTCACAGCAACACCTTCAATATAACCTCCCTCTCTTGTCAGGGATGAATGAGGGTGGACGGAAGCACCAGAGCTATTGACAGCATGAGGACATGCCCCCGACCCCCAACCCAAAGCTATGTGTAAACAATTACGAGATTATGTTGCAGGTACCTACGACTATAAGAGGCCAACCCAGCACGGTGCTTGTCTTGCAGAGACATCTTTTGCGTGGGTTTTGGGTCACAGCTGGGCAATGCAACGCCGTAGAGTGAGTCGCAAAACAAGTTTTCATAAGCTCGACCTGTCACAAGCCAGGCATGGGCTCATGCTGACAACTCCACAGTAAGATTAAACAGCATGCTTCGTCAGGCACTAAATGCTAACGCAGCTCCGACGTCAGGGGGACAATGATTAAAACTGATGTCAATAATTTATGAAACACAATATGGTCTTCAGATGCTCTTTTGAAAAAAGGGAAGGGCGGGGAGGGGGGAAAGGGGCCTAGCAACCCAGGTGGTTTAAAACTGTTCATGCATTTTGCCTTGAATGTACACACACCCCCACCAGGCATGGGTACTTCTTTACACAATGAACGTGAATGCACATGTGTATAAAAGCATGTGAACATGGCCGATACATATGGGCGGAAAACAGTATTTAGTTATTCCACTGAGAGCTGTCAAGGCTGTAACGTTATACATAGTCTTGTCTTCCATACTGTTTTGAGGGTTGTTTCTTCCCCCCCTCCGGAAGAAATCCAAAATTGCCTTTAAAATATAACTGGGCTTTACGAAAGTTCACATTTTATTCCATAGAGAGCTTGACTTTGAAACAACACCAAAAAGAAAACTGGACCAAATAAAACAGACAGACATGTGAATTTCTTAGTCATCTATAAGGACCATGGCCCTAGGTTGAAGGACTGTTCAGTCAAATGATAATATTGGTAAATTGGTAAATTTTAGGGGGTTTTTGTTGCGGGGGGTGGGAGGGCACAGGGTTAACCTAGGGAAGGTTACCATTTCAATTTATTATAAATCATGTATCATTATTTTATAAAAGCAAAGACCAAATAGCACAGTAATAGGCTCATTGTTATTAAGACTGATTACGGGAATTTAAACATATATACTTCTTGACATTGACATAGCTGTAAATACTCTGAGTAGCTTGGCTTTATATGTCAACAGTGTGAAATTCACAAGAAGAGATTATGTCGGGAGGAAAATCTGAGTCTCTGATAGTCCAAAGTTACTTTTGAAGGATTTATTAATGCTTTTTCCTAGCACCGTGCCCTTTAGTATCTCAGAACACCTGTCAAATACTAATTCATTCACATATCTCCACTACAGGGCCTTTTCATAAAAAGCTCGACCTTTCATTGTAAATCACCCCTAAATTGTCCTTGCTGTCTTTCTCTTTTACAGAATGATGGAAAAATCACTAAGACTTCAATTAAGACTTTATGGGAACTTCAATCTGATGTTCCCAGCTACATCTACAAGGTATCAGAACATCTATTCAAAAAGGAAACTATAAATAACTTTAACATAGTTGAATTGGCTTTGCTTTTATGAGATGACTGAATAATTGGCAAGATTTAAAGATACTTTAACTGCTGGGACTTAAAATAACTTCAGTAAAACCCAGAAAAATATTGTTAGCCAATCATTTGTCATGTAGATTATGTACTTATTAAGCCTAATTAAACTTTTTGAACAAAAACGGTTACTAATTACATTAGTTAATATGTTGATTGCTCAATTTAGCCAATAAAAAGAAAAAAGGTCAATCCAATTTGTGTGCATAGTTAGTGTTTTGGTCAAGAGACAAAATCCTAAACTGTAGAGATTATTTCAAGTACATGACCATCATTGTAACAAACGCAGGTTACGTGTCCACATCCAAAGTGACAGCAAGACCTGGGGGTGGGTGGTGAATCTGAACAATACCAATGCTAAGACAAATCTTCAAGCCAGTGAAATTTCACCACCACATCAAGCTTATTCGCCTAAATGTATTCACTTGCATTTGTCCAATTAGACCCTGCTGGTGACAAGACAAAGTTATCTTTCATATGCACATACAAACTAAAACTGATAGCAAAACCCTGGGAATCCCTTTAAATGTCAATAAAGGGCTTTTACGCACAAAGGGAAGAAAAGAAAAGAGGAAGGAGGGGGAAAAGAAGAGATGGGAAAAACCAACATTTCTGAGGGAATTGGGCAGATCAAAGGAATTTTATTCTAGAAGACCACTAAGTCGGAGTGTAACTACTCTTCTCTCTCTCTCTCTCTGCGAAATCTTGAAAAGTGTCTTCAGACTAGTTCTGATCCTTAAAAGAAGGAGGACAAACAATTAGGTCTGGAAGAGCAGGACACGAGTGTAAAAATGGAGGCCTCCCGTGCAACAGGAGGCGGAGGCCCAGCGTCTTCAGACCAGGACGTCTGACTGGGCCTCCGCCGCCACCCGGCCCTCCAAGACATGTTTTCCATCCCCTTGCTCAAAACTCTGCATCCCCAGTCATGAGGCACAAACTATTCGACAACAACATGACACAATTAATCAGAACCAGATCTCAAAACGTGTGTTTGTGGGGACCAGCAAACTTTGAAATGTCCCTCAGAGGGCGAAGCCATTGAAGAGCCTCACACTGGCTGTTTGAGATGGGGAGAGGGAGAGGAAAAATCTGTACGTTCATAAAGGATGCACACCAAATGGGACATTTACAGACTAAATAATTTTCACTGAAATAAATGTGGGATTTGGAGCTTTGCTTCCCATACTGAAAAAAGTAAGGTGTAGTCTTGCTATCTCCCCTCACCCTTTTTCTTTCCTTTTTTTCTTTCTTCCTTTTTTTTTTTTTTCTGGGGAGAAACTGGTTCCTGAGAGCTTCTGCAGCAGCAAAGTTGTCCAATTCAGAAGCAGAACGTATCCTTTTTAAGCCTCATTTCTGACCCAGCCGTATTCACCCGGTTTTGGCAGATTTCTCTTTCAGGAAATGAAACCCTATTTAGACAGTGAGAAGCTGGACCCTTAGTTAATTCAAAACTGTTTAATTTCACCAAAGCCTGAAGCTAACAAAAAAAAAATCTGGTATACTTTTTTAGACCAGAATTGAATTCGTTTAAAATAATTACTGAACGCTCCTTTGTAATCGGTAGATAGTAATTAATTGAAATCACATCACTCTTCTTTTCCTAACACAAACACGCTGTTCAAAAGAGAGACCACAAAATAGTTTCAAATCATGAAGACAAATGGAGGGCAGGAATGATACTTGTCGGGTATCGAACTGACCCCAAACCGCAAATAGGTCTTTGCCATCTCCCAAGGGATTTGTAGATGTGGAGTTGGAACTTCCCGGGAACAGGGCCGGGGTCCCCAACCGCGAGCCCAGCTGCAGCCTTGGGAAAGGGGGGTGGGTGGAGGTGAATCACAGCGTCCAACTCAACGAGGAGGAAGGCAATGAATGTTTGCGTTTGGATCCAGGGTTAGCGGAGACCTGTCTGCAAATGTTCTGCCAAACCCCCTCCCGGGAACATTTCTCCTGCTGCTTCTTGGCTTTGCAGAGAGCACTGGGCCCAAATTCGGGCGTCCACCACGAGGGCCACGCGAGCGAGTGAACTTGCTTTCAGCCCTCCCGGGTCCCGGGCATCCGCGAACGCGCCTCCCCCCTCTCCCGCGTTCCCACGACCCGCGCTCCTAAGAACACGCTGCTGCGAGGCCCAGCACCTCCCGCCCGCGCCCCCACCCGCCGCCGGCTCCGCCGCCGTACCCCACTCACCCACGCACTCGTTGGCTTCGCGGGCCGTGGCGCGCTGCCAGGGCCGGTCGTAGTGGAAGGGCTTACAGCGGTCGCATTCCGGGCCGGCCGTGTTGTGCCTGCAGTCGCACACCAGGCTGTCGTCGCGGTCGCGCACGCAGCGGGCCGCGTGGCCGTTGCACTTGCACCGGCCGCCCACCTGCAGGTCGGACACCGCGTAGAAGTACGAGTCGCGCGCCAGCTCCGAGTCGTCCTCATTCTCATCGCCGAACGTGTGCAGGCGGCTGAAGGCCACGCGGATGTCGGTGGCCGTGACCCAGTCCTGCAGCACGGGCGAGTTGTCGAAGTCGTGTGCCGAGGGCCGCCCGTCCAGCGTGCTGAAGGCGATGAGGCCGCCTGAGAGCGGGCGCATGTCGGTGTGCGAGTCGGTGCACACGGCCTCCTGCTCATTCTGCTTGGTGATGGGGGCGCGGTGCGGCCGGTTGTACATCTTGCGGCACTGCGTGGAGTAGAACTGGAAGGGCACCCACGTGCGCCCGTAGTCCATGGACTTGTAGATGGCCATGGACTCGGGCCGCGGCGAGCAGAACTGCAGGCTCACGTAGGTCACTTCGAACTTCTTGCCGAGGGACAGTGTGAGCGTTACGTTGTGTGGGAACTGCAAGTAGTTCTCGGACTGCCAGCACGTCAGGTTGTGCGGGTTGTTGAGGTCGGTGAGGAAGGCGGGTGGGTGCGCTTTCTTGGGGTCGGACGCGTTGCAGAGGTGGCACGAGCGCAGCCGCTCCTCGCCGCGCTCGCTCACCACGCAGTAGCGCGCCGGGGGCCGGCCGCAGGTGCTGGACACGCGCACTTCCTTGCCGAAGGCCGCATTGACAAAGTCTGGGATGCAGCGGCGCGGGTGGCCGTTCTCGTCCGAGCAGGGGTCGGGCTGCGCCGCCTGGCCAGCGAACATGCTGAGCCCGGGCCCGCCGCGCACCGCGCCCACCAGGCACAACACCGCCGCCAGCGCCGCCAGCGCCTCCCACGCTGCGCGCATCATGCTGCGTCCAGTTTGCCCCGGCCCTGCCGCGCCGAGGATCGGTCCGCCTGCCGCAGAAGGCGCCTGCGGAGAGAAGAGAGCTGCGCTCAGCCAGCCCGCCCCGCGCCCTCCAGTTCTCGGCGGGGTGGCGAGTGGGGATGCGGGCGAACGCCCGGCTTCCTGGGCACCCACCCCGCAGCCGACTGCCCGCCTCTCTCCCAAAGTCCCGGGGGCGGCGAAGCCGGGGCCCTCCAATCCCGCACCGCTCGCGCCCCTTCTTCCCCGCCCGGCGGGAGAACGCTCTGCTTCCCCGCCACCGCCGCCTCCACGCCGCCCGAGGGGCTTGCCTGAGCCGATCTCCCCGTCCGCAGCCAGCCCGCCTCGCACCCCAAGTTTCGGGCGCAGGAGAGCTGGGGGACCCCGACTCCGGACGGCCCGCGCCCCTTCCTCTCGCAGCCCGGGGTCCCTCTTAGATGCCCCCTGGTCGCCTCCCCGCCGGAAAGTCCGCGTTCGGGACTTTACCTCTGGAGGGGGCAAAAGAGAAAGAAAAGTTTGCCTGGCCCCGCCGGGGAGCCCGCGCGCCGGTCGCCGGAGAGCCTCTCGCTCGCTGCTAGCAGGCGCGTCCCGCCTCAGCGCGGGCTTGCCAGCTCCATGCCCGGCGCGGCCGCTGCTGCCCCAGCCCCGGCCCTGGCCCCGCCGCCGCCGCCGCCGCCGCCGCCTCTCTGGCCCGAGTGACTACGCGGCCGCCCGGCTCCCGCCGCTCCCGCCGCGCTCGGAGTGCTGCCCTGCCCGCGCCCCGGGCGCACACACTCACGCTGGCCGGCGCGCACTCACACACACGCGCGCTCGCCCCCGAAGGCTCCGCCGCAGCCGCCGCCGCCGCCACTCGCGCTGGGAGTGAGGGGCGGAGGGGAGCGCGGGGGCGGGGGGCGGGGCCGCCGGGCGGGGCGCCGGCCAATAACGTCCGCGAGCTGCCGCCAGCTCCGAGCAAAGTTTTCACCCCGGGAAAGAAGAAAGTTAAAGAGAACCCGCCCGGGACGCCCAAGAGGGAGAGCACGGGCGGGTGGGAACCCGGGAGCCCGAGAAAGAACAGCAGAGACAAAGAGAAAGCGAGGAGAGCGCCCGGGGAAACCCCGGAGAGGGGGCTGGGCCGGGCCGGGCGCGCACCCCGTGGGGGAGGAGGGGCCGGCGAGGACTGTCAGCCTCGCCCCGGCCCCGCGCCACCCGGAGAGCCCCGCGCCCGGGGGAGCGCGCAGGCGGGGGGAGGGGGCCACTCTCTCCCTTCGGGTCCCAGCCAAACACATCTGTGTTTGTTTTCTTTGCTGCGCGGAGGTCGGGCCTTCCTCTAACCCAGTCTGATGGCCCCGGTGGCACTGCGCACAGGGCCGTGCCCCTGTGGGCACACAGCCCGGGAGCGTGAGGAAGAGGAGGAGGATGTGACCTCTGCCTGCTCTCCATTCTTTCCCGAAGCCCCGGGGGTCCAGCAAGGAGGGGCTGCTCGCCCGCACTCCCACGAATGTCACCGTGCGTGAGCCTGTCTGTCGGGAACGGGGCTTCGTTCTGGCCAAGGGAGCTGTGTTGGGCCGGAGGCTGAAGGGGTAGGAAGCCGGCAGCACCTGGACGCTAGCCACAGCCCCTCCGAGACGGGCCTGCCTGGTCTCAGGCATGGGGACAGCCCAGCCCTCCCCAGATCCCCTGAGGCAGGCCTATTGGTACTTCCTCAACCGCATTTATAAGGGTGCAACGCCCTGTACTAACTAATGGGACCTCCACGGCAGCTTTGCTGTTGTATTAACTCCATTTTGCAGATGAGGAAACTGAGAGTCCCGGGAGCTGAAGAAATTCGCACAAGATCAACCCTCAAGTAAACATCAAACCCAGGAAGAGAGGCCTGGGCTCCTTCCACTGTAGGGCATGTGTCAAATGGATAACCCTGCCGAATGATGGTGTCATGGGGCATCTGCGGGGCCACCCAGCTCCTCCTTACCTCATTCTCCATCACCCCAACAAAAAGACTGAGGACAGTGACAGCATCCTTTGGCCATCTTGCAACAGCAGCCAGAGAGCTCTGGGAAAGGAATACACTGGGCCAAGAGTTTGGAACGGAATCTCTGCTCGTTTATTTGTTAGTTGTAGATGTGTGGTCCAGTAATGGACCCGGCTGAAAAGCCCCAGGTCCTGGTTCTGGCCCAAGGGCTGCCTTGCTGCTTTAGTGCCTGAGTTTGTCTTACTGGCATTTTCATAAGCCCTGAGAATCTAAGAGGGGGCCTCGGGGCTCGTCTGGCCCAGCTCCTTCTCCTTGGAAGAAGGCCTTCCCCAGTCTCCCAGAGAGACGGCCACCCAAGCCAGCTCTTCCAGGGATGGGAGCTCACCACAGCCCAAGAAAATACATCCATTCCATTGCAGGACAGCCTGGATTCATCTTCTCACCCCCGGAGTAGCACTTTAGCTTTGCCTTCTTGTGCCGTTTACCACACTCTGCATTGTTTATTTATGCCTTGCCTCACCTTGTGGCAGAAAGGATTTCAGGTAACTTACAAGGGTACATAAAATATGACAAAATAACAAAAGTGAGATCAAGGGAAACAAATGAAATGGTTAACCATGGTGGCCTGTGAAATCGCAATGGTATACTGAAAGGCAGCGTAGCTCTTAGGAGGAAACGCTTTGGAGCCAGGGTACCTGGGTTCAGATTCTGCCTCTGCTGTGTGACTATGGCAAGTCTATGCCTTGGTTTCCTCTGTCTGTACAAGGGAGATAATACAATCTACCTCACTGGGTTGTGAGCATCACGTGAGTTGACACATTTGAATATTATAGCTGATGAGATATAGACATACAAATTGCAGTTCTGTAACACATATAAATATGCCTTCTCATACATGCAAATGTAAATATGCATAAAGCCAGGCACATAGTACATGCATTTAGAAATGTTAGCTGCTAGTATGAGATCACTTGATATATACAGAAATTTTAAATCATTTAAAGAACAATTACAGGGAAAGATGTTCATGACATATTATAATATGAAAAAAGCAAATTAAAAACACTTATGCACAGTATAATCTCATTTTTATTTTTTAAAAAGTATGCATAAAAAGACAACACAGTTAATTGTGGTTATCTCGGAATAGTGAGATCACAGGTGATTTTTATTTACCTTTGCTGTATGTTCTCAATTTTGCACAGTAAAATATGAAGTAAGAGAACAAAGAAAAGCTAAGAAGGGAGACAGAGTCAGGATGAGAATGCAGGTCGAACGCACCCTGGAGTTCCAGCCTCTACACCTCTTCTGGGTGGGCCACAAATTTGTCCCTAAGCTTTCCTGCAGCTAAAATGAGGAGACCATGTTCATTACACAATTCCCAGAGTCCATGAGATAAAAACAGACCTACTGCTCAAGGGAATTACAACTATTCTTGGTACTAAAATCAGATAGGAATTTCTCGCGGGGGCGTGGCCCAGAAAGGGAACATAGTGTGGGGTAATGAGCTCGGTGGGACAGTTTCTGTGATCCCCCTGAATGTAAGCTGATGGCATCGCACCAAAACCCAAGTCAGGAAAAGACATTCCAGCAAGGAGGAACGGAAAAGAAGCAAATTGGGGTGCTCAGCGCCACACACCTGACTGGGGTACATTTTGGAGCATCTACAAGACTGGATTGTGAGGTGCTTTCCAAGCCTTCCTCGTGAATATTGTTTCTGTCCACAGAGCTTTTTTTTTTTTTTTTGAGACGGAGTCTCGCTCTATTGCCCAAACTGGAGTGCAGTGGCGCAATCTCAACCTCTGCCTGCTGGGTTCAAGCGATTCTCCTGCCTCAGTCTCCCAAGTAACTGGGATTACAGGCACCTGCCACCACACCTGGCTAATTTTTTTGTATTTTTAGTAGAGACGGGGTTTCACCATGTTGGCCAGACTGGTCTCAAACTACTGACCTTAAGTGATCTGCCCGCCTAACTGCAAGCCCTGCCTCCTGGGTTCAAGCGATTCTCCTGCCTCAGCCTCCCGAGTAACTGGGATTACAGGTGCCCACCACCACAACTGGCTAATTTTTTTGCATTTTTAGTAGAGACGGGGTTTCACCATGTTGGCCAGACAGGTCTCAAACTCCTGGCCTCGTGATCTGCCCACCTCGGCCTCCCAAAGTGCTAGGATTACAGGAGTGAGCCACTGCGCCCGGCCTATGTCTGCAGAGCTCTTGATGGCCTTTGCATGGCAGTAAGTTTGAAATGGCTATGGGTGGAGCGCGGCTTTTCTACGTTGCCAGCTGAGCTTAGGCCAGGGGTCTTCAGGAGAGGATGAGCAGGGTCACCTTCCAACTTTATTGTGGTCATTTAGGTCTACTCTTATCATCTTTAGTAGTTCCTGGTGGGCAGAACTGTCTCACTCACCTTGTATCCAGGAGGTCTGGAACCTTCTGTAATACAGTGGAACTCCTCTACGTCCATTCAATACCCCCTCTCCGTTACGTCTGCAGGTGGCTCAAACGCTACCCTACACAGCAGACCAGATCAAGGTTCTCTGCCTCTTCAGATTTTTGAAAGCAGTCCTCTATCATCCCTCAGTTTTATCTCTTCTGGGCAAAATGTTCCCAGTTATCTTAATGATTTCCCATGGGACATTGTTTTCTGACCACTCTGCAGCCTCTCCCATCCCCCCTAATTCATCAGTGTCCTTTCCTAATGCAGCCTGTCTTTTGAGGGGACAAATGAAAAAAACAGATGTCCAAGTGTTGTGAGAGCTGCTCAAAGTGGCAGTGATAAATACACACCCGCGAAGGCATGTCAGGCTCTGAGCAGCAGGATCCACGGAGCAAACTGGAGTTCAAAACCCAACGGTGCGGATTTTGGGTGAGAAAGCAAATCCCCGGGTGTTTCTGCAAGGAATGTGTTGAGAGGCGCAAACACCCTTCCTGACACACTGTCTTACCTGTGAAGCCAGACGGATCACCCTAGGAAGGGGAGAATGCGGCAGTTTCAGGAAAACTTTTAAGTATCCAGAGTAGGAGGAGGAAAACCAGGAGACTCGGGTGTTATAGAAACCAATGGGTAAGAATGTTGCAAGGAAGGAGGGGTGCTGAGCAGCGTTGAGTCACATGCCTTAAAGGTGAAGATAAGATCTGAAACAAGTCCTTTGGATCAAACTACAAGGAAGTCATTGGTGACCTTGACTAGCGGTTGCAGGGAGTGGTAGGGACAGAAGCCAGGCTGCCTGGGGTTGTGGAGTGAACGGGAGGTGAGAAAGTGGAGATAGCAGGTGTAGACAACTTTCAAGAAAGTGTGAATATAAGTGGCAGGAAAGATATAGGGTCACAGCAGGAAGGTGACATAGGATTGAGGGAAGGTTGGGATTTTTTATTGTTGTTTGTAAGATAAGGCTATTTGACCATGCCAAAATGTTGATAGGAACTGGAGCCAGCAGGAGGAGAGAGGTGGAAGACAGATAAAACTATGCTTGTAAAACTGGTGGTCAGGTGGTCTCCAAGTATCTCTTGTTTCAATGAAATAGGAAGTGACACCGTCTGCTGAGAATGGGTGGGGGAGCTGGGAGCACTGGAGGTTTGAGGTCATTACAGAGAAGAGGATAATGCTTGCCGGGCAGAGTTAAAGGACCTATTGAAGTTCGTGACTATCTATGAGAAAGAATGGTAGCCAGCAAGGCCATGGGACAGACATACCCCCTCCCCCAGCAGCGCCCAGCAGCCTTTGGATAGACCTAGAGAAAGAGACAGTTGGATTAATCTCAAGTTGAGAGCATTTTCCAGGAGGTGGGACAGAAGGAAAGGGGAGTGGCTGGCTGATGTCATGGGCCAGGGCGACAACGCCAAAGAGAGAAGGAAAACAGGACAGGATGGAAGAGGAAACAGAGAGGCGAGGGCCTAGAACTTGCTGTTCAATATGGCAGCCAGTTGCCACATGTAGCTACTTCAATTTCAACTTGAATTAATTAAAAATGAGTAACATGGAGAGCTTCCTTGCCTAGTTGCCCCTAATTTGGACAGCACTAATAAAGAAAAATTCCCTCATCACAGGAAATTCTGTTGGATAGCTAAAGGATTCAGGAAGAGAGAAGACACAAGGTGGGGAATAACTCGGGAGGTTGTGGTCCGAAACTGGAGAATTCCAGAGATGGAACAGCTCTGGGGGATGACAAGGCCTTCTGAGGACAGTAAGAGGGGGACTTCTGCTGTGAGGCAGAGTGAAGGGTGATTAGAGATGAGAAGGCCACAGTGCTGGACTGGCTGTCCACCTGGGCTCTAAAGACCTTTGGAACCAGCATCAGAGTTTGGGGCAGAGATGAAGACTGACCAGTGCTGGTGTCTTCAGAGAAAGAAAAGAGTGAATTTGGCTGGGAGGTCATTCTAAGGATGAGATGTGGAAGGTGAGACAGCCGTGTGGTTCTGGCCTTAAAAGAACAGGAGTTTTGTGGGGGTTTTTGTTTTGGCTTTTTTTTGAGACAGAATTTCGCTCTTGTCAGACCAGGCTGGAGTGCAATGACACGATCTCAGCCCACTGCAACCTCCCCCTCCTGAGTTCAAGCAATTCTCCTGCCTCAGCCTCCCAAGTAGCTGGGATTACAGGCGCCCACCACCACACCTGGCTTTTTTTTTTTTTGTATTTTTAGTAGAGATGGGTTTTCACTATGTTGGCCAGGCTGGTCTCAAACTCCTGACCTCAGGTAATTCGCCCACCTTGGCCTCCCAAAGTGCTGGGATTACAGGTGTGAGCCACTGTGCCTGGCTAGGAGTTTTGTTTTGTTGTTGGTTTAATGAAGAAGGAAGGAGCATTGGGAATGGAGGAGGACAACAGCACCCCACTCCTGGGTGTTAGGGATGTGTGGTTTGGAAGAAGGACAGCACCACTGAAGAGGACTGCAGTGCAACTGGGGTGAGCATGAGGGTGGGAGGAGCAATCAGTGAGGAGGGCGAGGATACAGGGGAGGGTACACTCCAGGGACGGGGGCACCAGATGGCACAGGCTAATGCTTGTGAGGAAGGAGGACAGAAAGAGAGCAAGGGATTAGGAGAAAAGGGGTGGCCAGGGGTGCCTTTGTCTTGGGTGTGACCAAGGGTTTTCCTTTTAATTATTTTGTTGTATTTATTATTATTATTATTTTGAGACAGTCTTGCTCTGTTGCCCAGGCTAGAGTGCAGTGGCACGATCTTGGCTCACTGTAACCTCCGCCTCCTGGGTTCAAGCAATTCTCCTACCTCAGCCTCCCAAGTAGCTGGGATTACAGGCGCCCACCACCACACCCATCTAATATTTGCATTTTTAGTAGAGATGGGGTTTCACCATATTGGTCAGGCTGATCTTGAACTCCTGACTGACCTCAAGTGATCTACTTGCCTCGGCCTCCCAAAGTGCTAGGATTACAGGCGTGAGCCACCGTGCCTGGCTGGGTTTTCCTTTTTAAATCAAGCGTTATGTGTAATGTTTACTGTGTGCCAAGCATCTAGTAAGCACTTTGGTTTTCCTTAGTTCACAATCTTCATAAACACCTTGTAAGATAGGTATATTATTGTGTGCATTGTACTGGAGGAGGAAACTGAGACACAGAAATAATTTGCGGAAGATCACATCAGTGGTAGGTAGAGAAGCAGGGTGTGAACTAAAATAATCTAGGTCCAGAGTTTGGAGTTCTTAGTCAGAACCTGTGGGTGAGATGGGCTTAACTGGATCTCAATCATCCCTGAGAGGAATGATGGGCTTCTAGTCTACCAAGATCATGAGCTGTGTGGCCTGGATGGACTGTGCTTCTTAACACCTTTGGTCCAGTTAAGAGGACAGATCCTAGATGACTCAGTTCTCGGTACTCCCAATACAGCCTGGGAATTGCAGTAGGCAGAGGTGACCAGGAGCATTTGCCCTCTCCAGGAGGGTGAGCAGTGGCCTGGATTCATAGTGTTTCCTTCCCAAATTGAAAGAATTTGACTTAGACAGGCCTTGGTTCCAGTGCACCACTTCCTAATGGCGTGACTTTGGGCAAGTTTTTTTGCGTTTCTGAGCATCCATTTTTTCATGGCGAAACCAGGGTCACTGCATTCACCTTTATAGGCTTGGTTGGCGATTTAAAAAGTTGGAAAGGAAAGACCCTGGCAGAGAATAGATAGATGTTCAACGTATAATAGGTTTGGGGGGTTTTTTGTTTTTGTTTTTGTTCATATTTATAATTCTCAGGTCTGCCTACCAGATCTCTTACCCTAAAAGAACGAGGGACATTTTTTCATTTCAAGGCATCTAGAGCCCAGCTCACCTGATAGGCTGCATTGGTGGATTACTCAAGGAATCCCAGGTCCCTGGACAGGAATTCAGGAGATGTGACTGTCCTGGAAAAGGTTTCAGAACATGGGGAGCAGGTCAACCTAGTGGGAAGGGTTCCTGGAGATATCCATTTCCCCAATATTGTTTATCTGCATCTTCAGCTCAGGCCTCCCCGTTTGTGGGCGTCTTAGCTAAGAACTCAGGAGCTGGGCATAGAAGCCCATACAAACCCCAAATCCTACAAATCCTTTAATCTACCAGGGCTCTTTGAAGGGGTGAAAATGCCTGTGGATGGGGGAACCAGCAGATGTAATTTATTTTCATTTGCAAAAAGCTTTTCACAAGGTCCCACCCCAAATGCTATTAAAGAAAATGGGTCACTGTGGGAGGAGGCTTTGTCATGGATGGGAGACTGGCCTTGAGGAAGGAACAAAGGGTGTAAATAAAAGGATGTTGCTCCAGGTGGAGAAAATAGTGGGGGGCCTCTGAGCCGGAGTTGGGGCTCAGCTCGTTTACCGTTTACACAGACTCTGAAGGAAGGAATCCCCTTGGTGAAACCTTAAGGTTTAGAGATGACACTGCACTGGTGGCAAGAACAAGAGGATGAACTGGAGAATCTCAAGACCTTGTGTGAATGGACCAGGGAACAGGTTAGCAAGTGACGGATCTCGGGAGACATCATTTAAAATACTCTTAGAGAATGAAAGGTTATCAGTGAAGATGATAGAAAAATATATTACTGGCTGGGCGCGGTGGCTCACACCTATAATCCCAGCACTTTGGGAGGCTGAGGCGGACAGATCACCTGAGGTCGGGAGTTCAAGACCAGCCTGACCAACATGGAGAACCCCTATCTCTACTAAAAATACAAAATTAGCTGGGCGAAGGCTGGGCGCGGTGGCTCACACCTGTAATCCCAGCACTTTGGGAGGCCGAGGTGGGCGGATCACGAGGTCAGGAGATTGAGACCATCTTGGCGAACACTGTGAAACCCCATCTCTACTAAAAATACAAAAAAACTAGCCGGGCGTGGTGGCAGGTGCCTGTAAGTCCCAGCTACTCGGGAGGCTGAGGCAGGAGAACGGCGTGAACCCGGGAAGCGGAGCTTGCAGTGAGCCGAGATGGTGCCACTGCACTCCAGCCCGGGCGACAGTGAGACTTCGTCTCAAAAAAAAAAAAGAAAGAAAGAAAAATTAGCTGGGCGTGGTGGCACATGCCTGTAATCCTAGTTACTTGGGAGGCTGAGGCAGGAGAATCGCTTGAACCCGGGAGGCGGAGGTTGCAGTGAGCCGAGATTGTGCCATTGCACTCCAGCCTGGGTAACAAGAGCGAAACTCTATCTCAAAAAAAAAAAAAAAAAGAAACAAAAAAGAGTGTTTCTCTGTAGAGGTGGTATTGGCATTTGGGGTAGGAAGACACTTCCCTAGGCAGAACAGTCCTGGCTACCACGGGACATTTAGCATTCCTGACCCTGTCCACTAAATGCCAGCAGGTTCCACCTGCCCCTGATGCACACACCATACATCAGTCATTATGACAACTGAAAAATGGCTCCTTGAATGTATACATTCCCCTTTAAAGAGCCATCCCACCCCCATTCTGATTTACTTGAAATTTAGCCCAATATGCTACTAAGAAAAGTGAAAGAAAATAAAAAGCAAACTACATTCTCAGGAAGAGAATTGGAAATAAAACAGGATGTGTTTAGGATCTTCTGAGAAGTTCTAGCTATCACATCTCAAAATCCTCGTGGTGGCTGAGCTGACCCAGAAAATAGCCACTCCACTGTGGTGTGTCAGGAGCACAAACAAAGCAGGGAAGGGAACAGGATGTGCCAGGAGGGGGATTGTAAGCAGGTACTTAGGCGGGGTCTCCCTAAGAAGGATCCAGTAGAGCAGAATGAGTGAAGTGAAGAAGGGAGCTCTGGGGACAGATGTCATTTGGGGGAAGGGTATATTCGTGTGCAAAAGTCCCAAGACAGAGCTTGTTTTGTTTTGAGATGAAGTCTCACTCTCTCACCCAGAATGCAGTGCAGTGGCACGATCTCGGCTCACTGCAACCTCTGCCTCCTGGGTTCAAATGATTCTCCTACCTCAGCATCCCGAGCAGCTGGGACTACAGGCATCCACCACCACGCCCAGCTAATTTTTGTATTTTTAGTAGAGTTGGGGGTTTCACCATATTGGCCAGGCTGGTCTCGAACTCCTGACCTCAGGTGATCCACCCACCCCGGCCTCCCAAAGTGCTGGGATTGCAGGCGTGAGCCACCGCGCCTGGCCCAGAGCTTGTTTAAGGAATTAGATGGGGAGTGGTAGGGGTGAGCTCAGAGGGGAGGCTGAGAGCTAGGCCAAGCAGTGCCTTGCAGACTTTCATGGGGAATTTGAGCTCATCAAGATCCATCTTGGATACCTTTAAGGCCCAGTTTCCTTCTTTTCC
This sequence comes from Trachypithecus francoisi, assembly GCF_009764315.1. NCBI lineage: Eukaryota > Metazoa > Chordata > Mammalia > Primates > Cercopithecidae > Trachypithecus > Trachypithecus francoisi. The sequence goes on from NW_022681466.1 coordinate 63,331,132, forward strand.
ACATACCTCTGATCTTCATAGCGTCTGAGGGATGAACTATTCTTTTCCCTCGGAATCCCCAGCATTTAACAGACTGCCTGGCACAAAATAGGAGCTCACTACAAATTAATTGGCTAAAGACCACAGAATTACAGACAATTAAAGTGGTGACCAGTTCTGTGCGGTAGGCTAAAAAATGCCCCCCAGGGCTGGGCACAGTGGCTCACACTTGTAATCCCAGCGCTTTGGGGGGCTGAGGTAAGTGGATCACAAGGTCAAGGGATTGAGACCATCCTGGCCAACATGGTGAAACCCCGTCTCTACCAAAAATACAAACATTAGCTGGGCGTGGTGGCATGCACCTGTAGTCCCAGCTACTCAGGAGGCTGAGGCAGGATAATTGCTTGAACCCGGGAGGTAGAGGTTTTACTGAACTAAGATTGCACTACTGCACTCCAGCCTGGCAACAGAGCGAGGCTCTGTCTCAAAAAAAAATACCCCCCAAAAGATATCCATATCCTTAATCCCTGGAACCAGTGAATATTACCTTATATGGGTGTAAAAGGGTTAGCTGATGTGATTAAGGGTCTTGAGATGGAGAAATTGTTATGGCATATTGGGATGGACTCTAAATGTGATCATAGGTGTCCTTACAAGAGACAGGCAGAGGGAAATCTGACAAGACAGAAGAGGATAAAGCTGTATGAGACAGAGGTAGAGATTGGAGCCATGCAGCCACAAGCCAAGGGATACCAGCAGCCATGAGAAGCTGAAGGGCAAGGAAAGGATCCTCCCCTCCAGCAGGGGTCCCCAAACCCCAGACCAGGAACCACCACCAGTCTGTGGCCTGTTAGGAACCAGGCCACACAGCAGGACGTGAGCAGCTTGAGCAAGAGCAAGTGAGCTAAGCTTCATCTGTATTTACAACCACTCCCCATCACTCGCATTACCACCTGAGCTCCACCTCCTCTGAGATCTGCAGCTGCGTTAAATTCTCATAGAAGCACGAATGCTGTTGAGAACTGCACATGAGAGAGATCTAGGTTGCACATTCCTTGTGAGGCCCTAAGGCTTGATGATCTGTCACTGTCTCCCATCACCCCCAGACGGGACTGTCTAGTTGCAGGAAAACAAACTGAAGCCTCGCACTGATTCTACATGATGGTGAGTTGTATAATTATTTCATTATACATTACCATGTAATGATAATAGAAATAAAGTGCACAATAAATGTAATGTGCTTGAATCATCCCAAAGCTATCCACTACCCCCAGGCCCATGGAAAAACTGTCTTCCACAAAACTGATCCTTGGTCCCAAAAAGGTTGGGGACCGCTGCCCTACAGCCCTTAATTGCAACCCATTGATACCAATTTCAGACTTCTGGCCTCCAGAACTGTGAGAGAATAAATTTCTGTTGTTTTAAGCAACCATTTGTGGGAATTTGTTACAGCAGCCACAGGAAACTAATATCCCAGCAAATCTCAGAAATGCCAGAATTAAGAGTCTTCTTCAAATCTTAAAAGACATGCTTTGGGGCAAATGAAAGGAACAAAATGAGAGACCGCTAACACTCTGGTCTTAAAACATTCATGAAGTCTTCCTTTGGGTTTTCTTCTTACGGGAAGTGACCACATCTCACTGCTCCTTCCCTCCCCACAACACTGAGTTCAGAGCAGTCAACAGAAGCTTGCCAAGTGCTTGCTGTTTGTATTAAGGTATTGTAAACCTTTTTTCTAGAGGCCAGGGTTGCAGCACCCTTTACAACCCGGATCACAGTCCAGAAGTAAGTAAGACCTGGGCATTTGGGAGAACAGCATCCAAGACATAGGGGACTTCAGTCTGCAGGGACCCCAGGAATTCTTCATTTACACGTCTTTGTAACCTTAGGTCAGACATCTTTTGTTCTTCCAGGGGACTGGAGAGCCACAGTTTAAGATCCTTGGGGACATGGTGACTGCTGAACATGGATGCACTGAGAAATGACAGCTGACAGTAGAATCTATCCCAGCCACCACTCAGGGAGGCAAGACTGGTCCTGCAACCACCACCCCCCAAAATTCCCAAGGGCATTACTGTATGAGCGCCCAGCAGAGTTAGAGAAGGACAGAGGCGGCACTTAGAGAGTATCTCGTCCAAAGTTCCCCAGATTCCGAGTGAGGAAACTGACGTCAGGGAGGTTGAGCAAATTGCCCAGGAGCTGATGTTTCCAGAGATGGCTGTGAGTCATCCAAATGGGTTGTGGGCCACTCATTCAGCCACACCTAGGGAACACCTGCTGTATTCAATTCCACTAACTTAGGCAGGGGAAAAAAAGTCATGATTTTGATGGAAAAATGTTTTTCATGAAATATGATTCCATAAAACGTTTCTATGCTTCAAGGAATAAGCTACTGTTAACTGCAAAAACCAATTATGTAGAACAGCTTATTTTCCCCAAACGTCAGTAAAATGAGGTATTGCTGGTTTATACATCACACAGAAAGAAAATGTAGAGGATTTAACTCCAAGGATGAAAACAGAAATGGATCACTGATTCCAAACAGAATGGTAAGCTTATGGATTATTCAATCATAATAAGATGTCAAAGGAAACTCAGATTTCAGGGGGGAAGGAAGGAATGTTTCCCTCACACGTAGATGCTGACGTCAGACAGGAGCACACCATGCCAGCCCCCAGAATGATGCCAGAAACTACGTAGAAGGTGGGATGGACATGACCTCGTCTAGGGAGCCACTTCCTAGCCTCTGGCCAAGCACCTGCTTTATGGGGTCTCCCAGGGAGCCGTGGTTTCCAGCTCTGCTTGCAGGGAGCTCCATGGGTGGTCAGCAGGGTGATGCAGGCCCAAGAGGACTGTTTGGATTGTACTCTAGTCATACATAGTCCCCTCCCTTAACATCTCTGTGATGCCGGGCAAATCATTTCACCTCTGTAAGTATCAACTTCCTCTTCTGAAGAATGTGGATAATAATCTTCCTTCCTTTTTCTCCCACCCTCTCTTCCTTCCACGGATATCACGAGTATTGAGTAAAAAATCATATGCAGAAGACCCTGAAGTGTCCAAAGCCCTAAACAACTTTCATAAAGTTGCATAGACTGCTGGGCATGGTGGCTCACGCCTGTAATCCCAGCACTTTGGGAGGCCAAGGTGGGCTGATCATTGAGGTCAGAAGTTTGAGACCAGCCTGGCCAACATGGTGAAACCCTGTCTCCACTGAAAATACAAAAAAAAAGCAGCTGAGCATGGTGGTACATGCCTGTAATCCCAGCTACCAGGGGAGGCTGAGGCAGGAGAATTACTTGAACCCAGGAGGTGGAGGTTGCAGTGAGCCGAAATCACACCACTGCACTCCAGCCTGGGCAACAGAGTGAGACTCTGTCTTAAAAATTAATAAATAAATTAAATTTAAAAGTTACATAGAACCAGCTAATCCAGTGATACTACCATCACCAAGATTACCACAGGGCAAACAGAGATCGTGTACAAGACAGTGATGATCGGCACCACAGAGACACTGGGCTTTAGTGTTAATGAGCATCAATAATGTATTGTTAATAAGCTATCAATAATAAGACGAGAATGAATTGTAAATATTAAAACAAAGTATCCACTTCAGCTCAGGGTCAGGTAGGTCACTCAAGAACAGAGTCTAACTCAAGTGTATTGGCTCACACCTGTCATTCCAGCACTTTGGGAAGCTGAGGTGGGAGGACACTTGAGGCCAGGAGTTTGAGACCAGCCTAGGCAACATAGCAAAACCCTATCTCTATAATAATAATAATAATAATAAATTATTTGCCAGGCATTGTGGCTTGCACCTGTGGTCCCCACTGTTGAAGGGGATGAGGTGGAGGTTGAGGTGGGAGGATTGCTTGAGCCCAGGAGTTGGAGGTTACAATGAGGTATGATCACGCCACTGCACTCCAGCTTGGGTGACAGAAAGAGACCCCATCTCTGTAACAGGAAGAGAAAAAGAAGAAAGAGAGAAAGAGAGAAAGAGAGACAGAAAGACAGAAAGAAAGAAAGAAAGGAAGGAGGAAGAAAGGGAAACAAGGAAGGAAGGCAGGAGAGAGAGAAAGAAAGAGAAAGAAAAAGAAAAGAAGGAAGGAGAGAGAAAGAAAGAGGAAGGAAGGAGAAAGAAAGAGAGAGAAAGAAAAAAGGAAGGAAAGAGAAAGAGGAAGAAAGAAAGAAAGAGAGAAAAAGAAAGGAAGGAAGGAGAGACAAAGAAGAGAGAAAGGAAGGAAGGAAGGAGAAAGAGAGAGAGAAAAAAAGGAAGGAAGGAAAGACAGAGAAAGGAAGGAAGAAAGAAAAAAGAAAAAAGCGAGAAAGAAAAAGGAAGGAAGGAAGGAGAGACAAAGAAAGAAAGAGAAAGGAAGGAAGGAGAAAGAGAAAGAAAGAAAGAGAAAGAAAGAAAAAGAAAGAAAGAAAGAAAGAAAGAAAAAAGAAAAAAGAGAATGGAGTCTCGTAATCACAATTGTACTCGTAATTATAACCATGGCAGCTAGCATTTCTTGAGCACTTACTGTCAAGCACCGTGGAGGAAGCTGGTATGCTGGGTCTTGGCCAGGGGGCTTGGTGAGGCGATGATGGTGGTGGAGAAGCTGGAAGTGAAATTGTGAACAACCTCTCTTCTTAGGGGAGACAGGGAAGGAGAGGATAACCCAGAACTATAGGTCCCAAGAGTGGGTGCTACTGACGTATCTTTCTTGTTCCCTACTGTAACCCTGAGTATCGAGGACAGAACCTGACACATTGGGATCACTCAAAAATATTTGCTAAAGGAATCCAGAAGGACCCTGCCAGGGCATCCATATGCAAGGAACATGGATTTCTTGTGTCCAGGGCCATATCTGGGCGTAGCATTAGTTGGGTTAATTTGGTTCTGCATCCATGAACCTTCATTTCCCATCAATAATTCTCCCACATAAAGAAGATTCATGTTGCACATCATGTTGGCCTGGCCCTAGAACGCGGATGATGCCCTTGCCGTCATCAAAATCTCACAATCTGTGATATGCACAAACACACCTCGTATCTCCTGCCTCCAGACTGGGAGTCCAGCCTTTTCAACAGAACCAAGACCCCTCCCCTCACTGGGTGTCCTCGCTCAGCATCCACAGGGCTCAGGAGACCGCCGCCTCCTGCCTGGGCCCCGTCAGCGAAGATCTGATTTTCTCATCATCTGGATAGTCTCAGCGACTCGCAGCAAAGGGATGAACCAAACTGACCTTCCTGGAGGTTTGTTTAAAGCAGAACAATGTTTGTCTTGTCCAAACACTATGAATTACTCCAGAGAAGCCTGCCCAGTTTTACAATCCGCAGCTACAAACGGCTTACATAAATAGGGACTTGTCCCCCCACTGCCCGCCACCCCCGGGGCCTGATGGCTTCTCCTCCCCCTACCCACTTTCTTCTACTTTTCCAGGCCTTCTCTTTGCCCCTCCACCCCTGACTTCACACCTCCAAACCCCAGCAAGCTGAAGGGGCAGGTGCTGGCGTTCTGGGCCACAGCTCGCACCTGGGTAATAGCTGGTGTGAGTTCCCCTATGGCCGGCTGCTCTGTCCCTGGCGTGGGCAGGTTTGCCTTGCCAAGGGGGGCCTCTGGACACATTTGTACTGTCTGTGTGGGGCCTGCGGTGTGCAGTGTTAGGTCCAGCTGTGAAAGCACATTGGTAAGAGAAGGCCCCTGAGTTTGGGGGCTCAACATCCAGGCAACCTGCGGTGCACTCAGACCTCTCCTCACCTGGCTGGGTGCACAGTTCACACCCTGCCGTTCCCTCATTGGCTGCACATTCTGGAGGACACTGAAGCATCTCCTAGAAATAAACCTCACCCACTATGGCCTCCAGTCTGGGAGGACGCGGAAAAGACTGTTCTGCCAATCACATGTGACACACATAGAACAAGCAAAGCCCATGGCCCTGGGAGAGAAGGGGCTCCTATGTCAAGAGCCCGATTTGGGCGGCATTCCCCTAAATATGGTCCTTATACCACCTGCATCAACATGCTTCAGGATGCTTGTTTAAAATGCAGCCTTCTAGACCCCTCCCCAAACCTAGGGAAGCTGTGGGGCAGGGGTGGGGAGGAGGAGGGAGGTTGCATGTGTGTGTGTGTGTGTGTGTGTTGTGGGGGCAGGGGTGGGAAGTCTGATGCCCAGAGTCCGAGATTCACTGTCTGCCATGAAATCCATTCTGACCCAAGCCCTCTAATTAGCTGGGTGACAACTGCAAGTCACTTTAGGCCTCAGTGTCACTACCTGTATAATGGCTCTAGAATCTTTGAAAGGATGCTTCCAACTCTTAGCATGATTTCAAGGAGAGCTGGATGTCAGAACCCCAAAGCCACAAGGGGTGGGTGGAGGCAGCCTGAGAGAAAATCTGGGAGTCGCTAAAGCTCCCAGGAGAGATGTTGGTGAAGACGTGGAGACATGCGGGGGAGGTGTAGCAAGGTTGGTGGTCAGCGGTGGGAGCGGTGCCTGGGATCCTCCTACCGAGAACCCGCACTTGGGGCCACATGTGATCTCATTTTATCCTTGTTGTGCAAATGAGGAAACAGACTCAGAAGGGAGGAGTGACTTCCACTCAGAAGTTGATGAGTAGTGCAGCGATTCCATCTCCCCTACACACCTGGGACACGCATCTGGCCATTTCAGAAACTCCCATTCGTCCCAGTTGTGTCGGGTGCCAGTTCTACCTCTTAATCTAGCTAAGATTTCGCCATAGAGCCACAGCTCTTTCTCTTCCTCCAGCGGCAGGATTCCACTGGGTGAAAGGGCCCCGGGCCAAGTCGGCCAGGTGAGGTGGATACACGCTGAGCCCCGAGGACGGGAAAATCCAGAGCCTGGAGCTTCACCTGCCTAGAGCCGAGCCAGTCCTACCCACTGGAGGCGCCACAGCCTGGCTGGAGGCGCTGGCGCAGCGCGGTCCTCGGGATTAGGGCTGCGGCGGGAGCGCACGATCCCGCTGCACCAGTGGGCTGGGGGTGCCGCAACAGGAAGGCCCCAGCGTTCAAACTCCGTAGGCCGTTTGTGCCCAACACTCAGCGCGTCACCGGATCCAGACGGGATCAAAGGATAAAGCCTCCGTCACCCGCTCAGCAATTGTCGCCAGGCGGACCCGAGGGTCCGGACAGGAGTGGCGAGCAGAAGGCTAGGGAAGACACCGTGTCACCTTCCAGGACCCGAGGGTGAAGGGGCTGATAATACAAGGAACCCGGAATAAAAAGTCTGTGCAGGTCGACCCTGTTTCTACTATCTATGCTTGTACAATGAACTCCATTCACAATTTGTGAGCCCCAGAAGCTTGCCGTGTCGCCTCGGGCACGCTCCGGATGGTCTGGGCAGCGGGCCCTCCTCTTTGGCGAACCTCGGGGATTTTGGACGGATGCTCCCGAGCCCCAGCTCCACCGTCCGCGCCTTGAGCAGTCGCCTGCGCCTCCTTCTAGATGCGCGTTTGATTTTCTAATCAATCTCTTTGTCCCCTGCGGCCTTCACCCGGGTCTCCAGTTTCCCGATTTCCCTCGGCCCCCGCCTGGTCCTGCTCTCTCCCGACTTTCCCGTCGAAGGCACTCGAATGAGTGATTCCCGGGAGCCGAGGCCGAGGCCGGCGAGTCCGCGGCGCGGGCCGGGGCTGTATGGAAATGGCCAGAGGAGCCGGCGGGCGCGGCGGCGATTTATTCTGGGAGTGACAGCCCCTTTGAGCGCTCGGCGAATGGCATTTTCTGTCTGTGAAAGCCTTTCTTCCCACCTCTGTTCAGATTAGCCCGGGGGATGAATGCGCCCATTATCCAGCCCGCTGACCATTCTGAAACGCCAAATTAATTACTAAGCACTGAATCAGGCGCCGGGGCCGGGGCACTGGGAGGTGTGAAAATAGCGAGCGGCTGGAGATGGGGAAAGCGAGGGGTGCAGCGCCGAGGGGGCCGGGCGGGGTGGCCCGGGGCGCGGGCGCTGCGGGGCCGAGGCGGGCTTGGCCGGCCGCCGAGCGCGACCTGCCGGCGTGACCGTGCGCGACCGCGGGGCGAGCGGGCTACAAAGGACCCGAGCGGGCAGGAAGGCGCGGAGCCGGGGTCGGGGCCCGGAGCAGGCAGGGGCTCGCCGGGACCGCGGCCAGAGCGCGCCAAGTGCGCAGGACGCGGGGCTGGGGCTCGGGCGTGCGCCCCTCGCCGCGCACCAGTGCCTACTCTTCCACGCACCGCCTGGGATGGCCGCCCCCAGACGGCCCGGGCCCGCGGCCACCCCCGCCATCCCCGCGCAGGCTCTACGCCGCTCCGGCTGCCCTCCGAGGCCTTCAAGAAAACTTGGGCGCCGCCCTCCGACCGCAGCCCCAGCCGGAGCTTCCCGAGCGCGGGGCAGCCGCGGGCCACCCCCACCCGGCCGCGACTCGGGACCCGCGGGTGGCACTTACCTCCCCGAGGCGCCGGCGGCAGCGGGAGGCGAGCTCTCGGCGGCTCCCGCTCGAGTGCGCGGGGCACGGAGGAGCGCGCGCCTTTAAGACTCTACCCCGAGACTCCGCCAGGTGGTGTCACGCCGGCCCGGCCCTCGCGGCTCCTCGCCCCACGGCCACCCGGCTCCCCTGCCCATCGCTAGCAGAACCCCAGCCTCCCGCTCGCACCCTGCGCCCCGCCGCGCGGGCTCCAGCGGAGTTGGGCCAAGATAGGATGCGTGTAACTTGGGACACACAGCTGTCCAAGAGAAAGCCACCCAACCTACACACTCTAGCTTTGGGTTTTTTTTTTTTTTTTTTTTGACCGAGTGCTGGGGGTAAAAATGGGGAGGAGAGAGCTGAAAAATCTGACCCAAGGACATGCGATCATGTCCCCACTGCCATCACCAGCGACAAACCTCAATTCCACGCTAACTGGTCCTTTTGCCCTTCGTGCAAGATGGTCCGCTGACACGCCTCCCCCAATTACCATTAAAATGACTGAAGAGATAAAATAGAGGGAGAACTGTCGCCACTTAACACTAGGGGAATGCGTCATTCACACTCCTGAAACTTAGAAAAGTTTAAGAGGACCCGAGGGATGGCTGAAGGAACTACACATTCATCAGGCGAGAAGCAAGAGCCGGCCTGGGAAGCTCCAGCACAATCCTCCCCGGGCGCGCCTCCTCCAAGCTCTGGGTACGTGTGACAGTTCACCCGCGAGGCCGGCGCCTGGGGAGCTCTGCCGAGCTCAAGGCTGCTGGAGGACACAGGTTTGCCGGCATAAACTAGGATCCTAGCTTCAGGCCATTATTAAAATTTTACATCATATGATTTGTCTTTGAATAATCATTTTTTGACGTTGGTATTGTGATTTCAAACTGCATTAATAATTAACTCAGTTTTTCTCTTTTTTTGGTGGTGTGTGTGTGTGTTTGGGAGCGGGGCAGGGGAGCAGGGTCCTACTCTGTCATCCAGGCTGGAGTGCAGTACAGTGGCGGGATCACAGCTCGCGGCAGCCTTGACCTCCCAGGCTCAAGAGATCCACCCATCTCAGTTTCCCGAGTAGCTGGAACCACAGGTGCATGCCACCACGCCCATCAAATTTTTAAAATAGTTTTTATTTTGTAGAGACAAGGTCTCACTGAGTTGCCCAAGCTGGTTTAGAACTTCTGACCTCAAGTGATCCTTCCATCTTGGCCTCGCAAAGTGTTGGGAATACAGGTGTAAGCCACTGCACCCAGCCTTCTAACTCAGTTTTTCTGCCTACATTGTTTATTGTCATCTTATTTATGTAAATGACTTCCTCATTCCTGAGTTCCTTATTTTGATTAATTTCTCACACCACTGAAATGCTATTTTGAGTAACCCTTGGGGGAAGGGTGGATGGACGGTGGATTTTTTGAGTCTTTGCATGTCTCCGAATGTCTGTTACTTTATAAACAGACACTAGTTAGATATAAGAGTCTAGGGTCGTAATCCTTTATTTACACTTCAATTCTCTAAACTAAGCATGTAGCTAGCATTAAACAGGGAAGCAAATGTAAAGCACTTGCCGTGTTCTGCTGCTGAGACATAGTAGAGGATTCATGACTGTGACTATTTATGACTATCCTTTATTAGTTTGATACATTGGCTTTTTTTTTTTTTTTTTTTTTCTTGACAGGGCCTTGCTCTGCCCCCAGGTTGGAGCTCAATGGTGCGATCATAGTTCACTGAAGCCTTGAACTCCTGGGCTCAAGGGATCCAAACTTTGGTCCAAGATGGTCCACTGACATGCCTCCCCCAATAACCATTAAAATGACTAAAGGGATAAAATAGAGAACTGTCACCTCCTGTGTAGCTGGGACCACTGTCATGCTTCGCTAATTTTTTGATTTTTTTGTAGAATCAAAAAATCATTTTGATTCTTTCTCTTTTTTTGAGATGGAGTCTCGCTGTGTTGCCCAGGCTAGAGTGCAGTGGCACGATCTTGGTTCACTGCACGCTCCCCCTCCCAGGTTCACACCATTCTCCTGCCTTAGCCTCCTAAGTAACCGGGTCTACAGGTGCCTGCCACCATGCCCAGCTAATTTTGTGTGTGTATATATACATATATACACACACTTTTTTTTAGTAGAGACTGGGTTTCACCATGTTAGCCAGGTTGGTCTCGATCTCCTGACCTCGTGATCTGCCCACTTCCCAAAGTACTGGGATTACAGGCATGAGCCACTGCGCCTGGCCTTGATTCTTTCTTTGTTGCCCAGGCTGGTCTCAAAATCCTGGGCTCAAGTGGTCCTCCTGCCTCAGCCTACCAAAATGTTGGGATTACAGGCATGAACTGCTGCACCCAGCATCTTCTGGTTTTATAGTTAAATAAATTTATCCTAGGTTTTATAGAAGACTTTCTCTCTCTATCTTTTTATGCCATTTGACTTTAATTTCCTTTCCTTCTTAAAAGAAAAAAAAAATCTATAGGTTCTGTTACTGCCTCCTTTACTAAATGTGACCTTGAGATAGTTTCTTATTCTCTTAACATGTTCATTGCTGCTCCTATAAAATATACAAATCGGATCACATGGTTCTTGTGGTACCATCCAGCTTTTATAGGCTGGGAGTTTATTTGCCCATGATTAAAAAGCAACAGGCCTGCCACAATGAAAAACCAATTCACAATGATTAGGATGGCTATAATAAAAAAGACAGATAATAACAAGTGTTGGCGAGGATATAGAGAAAGTGGAACCCTTACACCTAGTTGGTAAGAATGTAGACTGGTGCAGCCATTGGAAACACTCTGGCAGTTCCTCAAAAGTTAAATGTAAAGTGACATATTTACATATGACCCAGCAACTGCAATCCTAGGAATACATCCAAAAGAAATGAAAACGCATGTCCTTTCAAAAACTTATACACAAATGTTCATAACAGAATTATTCACAATAGCCCTAAACTGGAAACAACCCAAAGGTCCATCAGCTAATGACTGGATAAACAAAATGCAGTACATCCATACGATGGAATATTATTCAGCCATTAAGAAGAATAAAGTATTGATACATGCTGCAAAGTGGATGAAACTTTAAAACATTATGCTGAGTGAAAGGAGCCAGTCAAAAAATACCACTGTGGGCTGGGCACAGTGGCTCACGTCTGTAATCCCAGCACTTTGGGAGGCCGAGGAGGGTGGATCATGAGGTCAAGAGATAGAGACCATCCTGGTCAATATGGTTAAACCCCGTCTTCACTAAGAATACAAAAATTAGCTGGGCGCGGTGTCACACGCCTGTAGTCCCAGCTACTCTGGAGGCTGGGGCAGGGGAATCTCTTCAACCCGGGAGGCGGAGGTTACAGTGAGCCGAGATCACGCCATTGCACTGCAGCCTGGCAACAGAGTGAGACTCCGTCTCAAAAAACAAACAACAACAACAACAAAAACATTGTATGGTTCCAGTTATAATGAAATGTCCAAAATAGGCAAATCCATAAAGACAGAAAGTAGATTTGTGGTTGCCAGGGCTAGAGATAGGAGTGGGGGGTAACAGGGAATGAATTCTAATAGTAACCTGGTTTCCTTTAGGGGTAATAAAATTGATTATGGTGATGGTTGCAGAACTCTGTGAATATACTGTAAACAATTGAATTGCAAATTTTAAATGGATGAATTGTATGGTATATGAATATCTCAACACAGATGTTATGTAAATAAAAATACTTACTTAACACTGAATACCTGTCATGTCCTGGAGTAAGTACTGGTGACACAGAAGGGAACAGGAGATGTGCGCTTTTCCTTCACGAAGCTTACAACATAATTAGAGATTCAGCCATTCTAGAGCCCTTCGTTGCCAAAAGAATGAAACATTCTCCTCACACAGCAGGCACAAAGATTCCCGTGGCCCATACAATGGCAAGACTCTTCCAGATCTTACCATGTCCTAATACCTAGGTATTCTCTTTCTAGTCTTCTTCTTATGTATGTATCTATTTGAGATGGAGTCTCGCTCTGTCGCCCAGACTGGAGTGCAGTGGCGCGATATCGGCTCACTGCAAGCTCCGCCTCCCGGGTTCACGCTGTTCTCCTGGCTCAGCCTCCCGAGTAGTTGGGACTACAGGCGCCCGCCACCTCGCCCGGCTAATTTTTTTTCTTTTTTTTTTTTTTTTTGTATTTTTAGTAGAGACGAGGTTTCACCGTGTTAGCCAGGATGGTCTTGATCTCCTGACCTCGTGATCTGCCCACCTCGGCCTCCCAAAGTGCTGGGATTACAGGCGTGAGCCACCGCGCCCGGCATTTTTTTTTTTTTTTTTTTTTTGAGATGGAGTTTCGCTCTTTTTGCCCAGGCTGGAGTGCAATGGTGCATACTTGGCTCACTGAAATCTCTGCCTCCTGGGCTCAAGCGATTCATCTGCCTCAGCCTCCCGAGTAGCTGGGATTACAGACATGCGCCACCATGCCCAGCTAATTTTGTATTTTTAGTAGAGACAGGGTTTCTCCATGTTGGTCAGGCTGGTCTTGAACTCCCAACCTCAGGTGATCCGCCTGCCTTGGCCTCCCAAAGTGCTGGAATTACAGGCGTGAGCCACCGTGCATGCGCTTCTTTCTCTCTGTTTTGTAACCCTACTGTTCTGAAAGAGATGGCTGAAGGTAGCCCTGTGTTCACAGTACAGCCTTTGACTCTCAGAATAGTGTCTCCCAAGAGAGCAACTACTTGCAAGTCCATAGCAGACTGATTACTTTTTTAATTGTATTATTATTGTTTTTTGAGACAGGGTCTCACTGTGTTACCCAGGCTGGATGCAGTGTTGCAATCTTGGCTCACTGCAACTTTCATCTCGGGGCCTGAGTGATCCTCCCACCTCAGCCTCCAAAGTAGCTGGGACTACAGCTGTGTGACACCATGCCCAGCTTATAGCAGGGTGATTAAAAGCAGCAATTGTGGAGCCAGACCACCAGGCTTCAAATTCCAGCTCCGCCTCTCTACTCACTACTTGCCTCAGTTTCCTCATGGGCAAAATGGAGATAACCGTAACTATACGTCATAAAGATTTGTGAGTACTGAACAAGTTAATGCACTTACAGGATGCCTGCCTTATAGGCATCCTATAAGTGCATTAGCTGATAATATTCACGTTATTATAGACTACCCGTCTGCAAATGAAGGTGCCTCAACCCACGTCACGGATCTGCTGCTTTCCCAAAGTCCACCAGGTGGCGCAGGCGCACCACCTCGGGCAACAAAAATGGCCCCCTGGGTGGCTCGCACAGTAAATGCTGGGCTTAGAGAAACGATGAAAAGAGTTTGTTAGTGCTGTGGGTCCATCTGTGAGTTATATATAACAATATCAACCATAATGGAACAATTTTTTTCTAATCAGCTCCACTCACTAAAAAAAGTTTTCTTCTGTTTAGAGAAAATAGTGAATGTCTACAAATAAAGGGCATGGCTTGGGTAAAACGTTAGCTCCATGTGGACTCATGTACTGCCATCCAACCAAGGCAGTGATGCACCTGTCTGAGTTTTCCCACAGCACCATCCTCTTTTTTTGTAACAGATATTCTATAACACACCCTCTGCCGGGTGCGGTGGCTCACTCCTGTAATCTCAGCACTTTGGGAGGCCGAGGCAGGTGGATCACTTGAGGTCAGGAGTTTGAGGACAGCCTGGCCAACATGGTGAAATCCCATTTCTACTAAAAATACAAAAATTAGCCGGCGTGGTGGCGGGCACCTGTAATCCCAGCTACTTGGGGGCTGAGGCAGGATAATCGTTTGAACCCAGGAGACAGAGGTAGCAGTGAGTCAAGATGGCGCCACTGCACTCCAGCCTGGACGACAGAGTGAAACTCCATCTCAAAAAAATAAATAATTAAAAAAAATAAAATATATGACACCCCTTTATCATATTGCCTTCCAACATCCATAATTTCCTCCCCTATATCAACACAATGTAAAGAAGAAGAAGCCATGTATAATAAAATAACATGGGCCAGGCACAGTGGCTCACACCTGTAATCCCACCACTTTAGGAGGCCAAGGCGGGTGGATTGCTTGAGGTCAGGAGTTCAAGATCAGCCTGGACAACATGGTGAAACCCCGTCCCTACTAAAAATACAAAAACTTAGCCTGACATGGTGGCACACGCCTGTAGTCCTAGCTACTCAGGAGGCTGAGGCAGGAGAATCGCTTGAACAAGGGAGGCAAAGGTTGCAGTGAGCCAAGATTGTGCCATTGCACTCCAGCCTTGGTGACAGAGTGAGACTCCATCTCAAAAATAAATAAATAAAATAAATTAACATGCATTCCAACATGTAAATTCTTGGGCACAACTACATTAGATGACATACTGAAGTAGTCAGCTGCTTGCATCTATGTGTAGCATTACCAAGAACACCATAGTAACAAAAGAGGTCTGATGGAGATGTGTTGCTCTGGTAATTCAAACACCTAGAGCGGCATTGCCCCAGGCAACATGATTTTCCAAAGTGGGTAACAGTACTTGGTAAAGTTGCCTTCCTGGAAACTGCAGTGCATGTTACAATTGTGAAAACCTAAGCAAACCAAACCTTTGTGTCCATAGACAAAATAAAGTTAGGCTCTGAGCGCGGGTTATATCTTATCTACGTGAATGCCCAGTGGTGTATCTAAAAGTTGTAGGGGAAGGCTGGCAACTCTCTGTTGTGCACAATTGTCACTTACATGCATTGCAGACATCTGGCACCTCTGGTCCCTGACAACTAAATGGTAGTAGTGACTGCCAATCACTGTGGCAGCCAAAGCCACAGCCCCCAAATCTCTGATTAAACAATAGCATCTCCATTGAGAACCACTAGTCCAGGGTCAAAACCCCTTTGGGCATGTCTACCAAAGCTGGCACTTGGTCTGCTTGAGGCTAAACTTGTAAAAGACATTTGATTTGTTCTAGCTGTCACAAATACACTTTGCTAAGACTCAAATGAGGCTGCAGAGAAAGGGAGGCTGTGGGATGGGGCCTATTCCTCTGAGTATCTCCCTTCGTGTTAGCTTTTTGTCCAGAAAGCGGAGACCTGAGGGAAGCTGGCCTCATGCGTCAATCTTAGGCACAGTCCTGTGGTCTTTTTGAGGCTTTTCCTGAAAACCAGCTGGGAAGTAAATCAGTACAGACATAATCCTGATTTTAGCCACAGGGGCCAGGGCCTCTGACCAAACCCCTGGCTTAGGAGAATTTCCTGCTATTCATTTGCTTGGCATGTCAATCTCAAGCTATTCTTACTCTGCCCTCTCAGGGATGGGGCTAGTGAGACCATGTCTCCTTGGGATGAAGTTTTGACGTTGGCATGTGGAGGCTTGCTCACTGGGCTCCATTAATTATGCTCACCTCCACCTGCTACAGGGCTTTTTCCGGTCCGTACATCTGGCCTTTCCTTTCTCTCTGCAGTTCCAGCACCTCCCTGCCCCCTTCAGCTTCAGGCTTGCTTGTCTCGAGAGGCAGGTATGACATGACCCAATCCCCTCGCTGGTATTCCTGGAATTCAGCTGGTTTAGCAAACCAAGGATGAAGTCCCTCCTGAGAAGGGCAGCTGCATCTTTCTGTACACATTCCATCACTTCTGCCAATTGATGTCTCCGGGCCAGCTGGTCATCTACAACATGAATTTTGATGCCTCAAGAATTTCCTCCCAGACTCCCTGGCCTAAAAAGGGCAGCTGAAGAGCCCAGAAGCCCTTCATCAGAAGCCCATCATCAAACAAAGGAGTCAGAAGCCTGTGACTTTGTATTTATGCCATTAGACAAGAGTCCAGATGGCCTCTGACCCAGGCATCCATGCACCTGCAGCTGTAAACCTATGTGGTTTATCCAGTGCACAGACATTTATTGACCACCTTTGGTATGCCAGGCACTATGGACACAGCAGGAACCAGACAGACACAGTCCCTGCTCTCCTAAGGTTTACGGTCTACAGGGAAAGGCAGGCAGATGTTCAATAAACTGTAACACAAACAGCTGTGCAATTGCAACTATGATGAGCATTACAAGGAAGTGCAGGGGCCATGTGAGAGAGTATAACAAAGGCTGGGTAGGCTAGGGGTCTGGTGCTTGGGGGCATCACTGAGGAAGTGACATTTAAGTTGAAACATGAGGGATGAGAAGGTGTTACCCAGGTGAAGAGAGTGGGAAAGAGCCTTCCAGTGCGGGGAATGGCAGAGGTGAAAACTCTAATCTGGAAGGCAGCTCGACATGATCAAGAAATCATAATAGTTGACATATATTGATTGCTCACTCTATGCCTAGCCTGTTCTAAGAGCTTTCTTTACAAGTATAGTTTTTCTTTTTCTTTTTTTTTTTTTTTGAGACGGAGTCTCACTCTGTCGCCCAGGCTGGAGTGCGGTGGCCGGATCTCAGCTCACTGCAAGCTCTGCCTCCCGGGTTTATGCCATTCTCCGGCCTCAGCCTCCTGAGTAGCTGGGACTACAGGTGCCCGCCACCTCGCCCGGCTAGTTTTTTGTATTTTTTAGTAGAGACGGGGTTTCACCGTGTTAGCCAGGATGGTCTCGATCTCCTGACCTCGTGATCCGCTCATCTCGGCCTCCCAAAAGTGCTAGGATTACAGGCTTGAGCCACCATGCCCGGCCACAAGTATAGTTTTTCTAATGGCCACTGTGCTACGAAATAAGGAACTAGCATCCTCATTTTACAAATGACGAAATTGAGGCACCAAGAGGTTGAGTAATTGTCCCCAAATCCCACAGATTACCATTGGATCCAGGTAGTCTGACTCCAGAGACTGTACCCTTAACCCCTATGTCAGACTCCCCTGTGAAGATAAAAAGTCATGATGCCGTAGCAGCAGTATGTATTGTTGGACATGTATAAAGCGGCTGATGAAACTACATTCATAGTAGAAGGGTATATTAACTACATCTTCTTATTTTCTGTATTCTTGATGCTTTGGGATCTGGGGTTTGCTGATCCTGGAGGGACTGTCCCTTCTAGGGTTAGCTAATCCCTAGAGATGGCAAAGACTATGCTGTGGGCACACCTTTGATGTGCAAACCAACCAATCCAGAGCCCACACCCAAACTCTCACAACTTGAGCTGCCATTGTCCTGTCCTAATCACCTCAGGGCCAGGTATCAGACAACTAGAGACATCCCCTATACCTCAGAGCCCGTCAAAATTACTCACGCTTGCCAATCCTAAACCTTGCCTTGCCTGCCTTTCCCTCCCAAACCATAGCTAAGACCCCTACCCTGATTTTCTCTTGCTCTTTCTGCCTCTTGCCCAACCCTGGGCTCCCCTGTGTGGCCCTGTGTGGCATGGCATGTCCCTTCCACTTGGGAACTGTGAGTAGCAAACTCTTTTTTCAATGGTAGTTGTCTCCTGATCTGTTGCCCTCAGTATTACCTGAATAATAACACAACCTATATTTTTTTTTGTTTTTTGAGACAGAGTCTCAGTCTTATCACCCAGGTTGGAGTGCAATAGTGAGATCTTGGCTCACTGCAGCCTCCGCCTCCCAGGTTCAAGCAATTCTCCTGCCTCAGCCTCCCGAGTGACTGGGGTTACAGGCACCTACCACCATGCCTGGCTAAATTTTTTGTATTTTTAGTAGAGACGGGGTTTCACCATGTTGGGGTTGGCCAGACTGGTCTTGAACTCCTGACCTCAGGTGATCCACGCACTTCAGCCTCCCAAAGTGTTGGGATTACAGGCATAAGCCACTGCACCTGGCCAACACAACCTACATTTTAGAACAAAGGGACCTCTGGATGTTTAGCTGAGGCTCAGGGACAGGAAGCCCAGAAGTGGAATTAAAGCCCAAGTTTCCAGGCTCCTGCCCTGATGCATGTTTTACTACACTTCCCAGGAAGGTCATGAGGGAGGGACAGGGACAAGTTTGGGGTGAAAAAGAATAAACCTTGTTTTTTGAGAGAGGGTTTCGCTCTATCACTCAGGCTGAATACAGTGGCTTGATCACAGCTCACTGCAGCCTCCACCTCCTGGACTCAAGCCATCCTCCCACCTCAGCCTTCCAAGTAGCTTGTTTAAAGGTGTGTGCCACCACTCCAGCTAATTTTTTTTTTCCATTTTTTGCAGAGATAAGGTCTTGCTATGTTGCCAAGTCTGGGAAATCAGATTCTTTCTTTTTTTTTTTTTGAGACGGAGTCTCACTCTGTCGCCCAGGCTGGAGTGCAGTGGCCGGATCTCAGCTCACTGCAAGCTCCGCCTCCCGGGTTTACGCCATTCTCCCGCCTCAGCCTCCCGAGTAGCTGGGACTACAGGCGCCCGCCGCCACGCTCGGCTAGTCTTTTGTATTTTTTTTAGTAGAGACGAGGTTTCACAGTGTTAGCCAGGATGGTCTCGATCTCCTGACCTCGTGGTCCGCCCGTCTCGGCCTCCCAAAGTGCTGGGATTACAGGCTTGAGCCACCGCGCCCGGCCCAGACTTTTTCTTTAAAAAGCGAAAAATAATCTGATTTCTAGGATGCAAACAGAGTCATGATGAGAGAAAGAAAGAGGAGTTGGTGTTTGGGTAAGTGGAGGCAAGGAGAGAAAGAAGTATTTTATTCATTTTATCAATTTCACACCAATTTGCAATTAATAACAGCGAAATCTTACTTGGTACTTACTATGGGCTGGGCAGTCTCCTAAGTGCTTGCTGTGTAGTATGTCATTTAATCCAAATAACAACCTTATAAGGTCAGGGCTGTTGTCTCCACTTGGTAGATGAAGAAACTGAGGCACGGATTTTAAATGACTCACCTAAAGTCAAATGGAACCTAAGTAAGTGGCAGGGGTAGTTTTCTTTTCTTTGAGATGGAGTCTTGCTCTGTCTCCAGGCTGGAGTGCAGTGGCACGATCTCGGCTCACTGCAACCTCCATCTCCCGGGTTCAAGCAATTCTCCTGCCTCAGCCTCTCAAGTAGGTGGGACTACCGGCTCATGCCACCACGCCTAGTTAATTTTTGTATTTTTTTAGTAGGGATGGGGTTTCAACATGTTGGCTGGGATGGTCTCAATCTCTTGACCTCGTGATCAAGGTCTCCCAAAGTGCTGGGATTACAGGTGTGAGCCACTGTGCCCAGTTGGGTTTTCTTTTCTTTTCTTTTCTCTTTTCTTCTCTTTTCTTTCCTTCCTTCCTCCCTCCCTCCCTCCCTCTCTCTCTTTCTCTCTCTCTCTCTTTCCTTCCTCCCTCCCTCCCTCCCTTCCTTCCTTTCTTCCTTCCTTCCTTCCTTCCTTCCTTCTCTCTTTCTCTTGTTTGGGATGGAGTCTCACTGTCACCCAGGCTGGAGCTCACTGCAACCTCCACCTCCTGGGTTCAAGCAATTCTCCTGCCTCAGCATCCCCAGTAACTGGGATTACAAGCATGTGCCACCACGCTTGGCTAATTTTTGTAATTTTAGTAGAGATGGGGTTTCACCATGTTGGCCAGGCTGGTCTCGAACTCCTGACCTCAAGTGATCAGCCCCCCTGGACCTTCCAAAGCGCTGGGATTACAGGCGTGAACCACCACACCTGGCCTCAGGGGTGGGTTTTCTGACTCAAGCTGTCTGGAGTCTCCTTTCTTTGTCACTCTGTCACACTGCCCCTCGAGTGGTTTCAAAGCTGGCTCTCTTACCAGTGGGAGCACAAGGTGGGAATAGCAGACCTTTACTGTTTTGCCTACAGAGGATGACATAGTAACATCATCAAAATCTGCCCAGAAAGAAAGTTATTTCCACTCTCATCCTGAGAGGAATCAGGCAGGAAATCTGTGAATGCTTGGCAGCTCTGACTACCACAGTGTCTCAGCTCAAGATGCAGGTAACTTGCAGACCATTATCCAGTTCTACTGGGCCCCAATTATGGAAGGGAGAAAGGCTGGTGACCCTCCTCAGGTTTTATCAGGACCTGCCTGGCTGCCCACCAACTGCAGAAGAAAGCCGGGCAGGGCCTGAGGAGTCGGCTCAGAACCAGAGCCTGCAGTGTCTTGTGTGTTCTTGCTGGCCCCGATGGCCTAGAGTTGGGACTGGTTACCACAAGGACCTAGGCGCAGGCACTGTGAGTGGTACCCACTGGGCCGTACACCCCTCTGAGTGCTGGTGGGCAGAGGATTCACCCAGGAGGCCTCTGCATGAGTTACGGATGGTCATACCAAGAGTTGTACCTCCACTGAAAACAGGATGTGCGTGTGAGGGTCTAGAGGTGGCTGGCAGGCCAGGAGGCGATGTTCCAGGGCTGTGAGTTCTGAGGCCCGCCAGAGAAAAGGGCGAGAGACTCAAGGAGTTCACCCTCCTTCCTCTGGAGGAGCAAACGCCTCTTTCTAAAATACCAGCACCCCCTAGTGGCAGTCAGTATCCAGTTACACCTGTAGGTTCTTAACCTGGAGTCCCTGAACTTTGAGAGGACCAAGATAGTCATCTAATTTTTCACTGATTTTCAACTGAAATTCAGCATTTCCATGAATAATCAATGTAGGCAACACATCACGGTAGTGTCAACAAACAGCACTTGTGATTTTGTCACCAATAAATTTACAGGTATTTTTACATCAGGTTACAGCAGTTGGAGGTAACTCAAAATACCCCTTGCATCTGTCACTATTTGGAAATTATGCCAGTTATTAGTTCTGCCACGAGATCGTGTTATTTAATGCATTAATAAAGAAGCACATATATTACTAGATTTCCAATTTGTTTTTATTTATGTTAAAGCTGTAACGTAATTGTTACGGTATAATTGGTTTCCTTTATAATCCTGTTTATTTTGTTTTACAGATTTAAAATATTATTCTGGCCGGGCGCAGTGGCTCACGCCTGTAATCCCAGCACTTTGGGAGGCCGAGGTGGACAGATCATGAGGTCAGGAGATTGAGACCATCCTGGCTAACACGGTGAAACCCTGTTACTAAACCCTGTTATAAAACCCTGTTTTTGTACTAAAAATACAAAAAATGAGCCGGGCATGGTGGCGGGCGCCTGTAGTCCCAGCTACTCCGGAGGCTGAGGCAGGAGAATGGCGTAAACCCGGGAGGCGGAGCTTGCAGTGAGCTGAGATCGCGCCACTGCACTCCAGCCTGGGCCACAGAGCGAGACTCCGTCTAAACAAAACAAAACAAAACAAAAAACAAAACATTATCCTGAAACGAGGTCCATGGGCTTTATTGGGCTGCCAAAGGGGTCCATGACATAAAAATGGTGAAAGACTCTGCCTCAGAAGGAGCAGGTTTAATCAAATCCTCTTCTGCCACCAAGGTAGGCTCTGCGGTTGTGGGATTCAGAACAGCCCAGAACCAAGGAGAGATGGGCTGGGGGTGGGTGACAACGACAATGTTTTACCTTAGACTGATTCTCTGTTGACCCAGTGGTTTGAATTGAGAGACATTCATATTCAGAACCCCTACATCTTGCTGATGTTGGTGCACTGGGGAGGTAGCGGGGCTTCTCCCAAGGGGCAACAAATGTTGTCAATGAGTTTGCCTTTGGAGAAAAGTGGTAAAATACTATGGTGAGCCAGAGGTGAGTCTACTAGAACTAGGCAGTTTCACCTTTTGGAGAGAAAATGGATTCTAGGTCAAAGAGGCGTATAACATTGTTGCCTATGTTGATATAAAGAAAAAAGATGCCTACTACTTTTTTTTTGTTGTTGTTGTTGTTTTAAGACGGAGTCTTGCTCTGTTGTCCAGGCTGGAGTGCAGTGGTTCTATCTTGGCTCACTGCAACTCCGGCCTCCTGGGTTTAAGCGATTCTCCTGCCTCAGCCTCCCCAGTAGCTGGGACTATAGGTGCGTGCCGCCACGCCCAGCTAATCTTCTGTATTTTTAGTAGAGACGGGGTTTCACAGTGTTAGCCGGGATGGTCTCCATCTTCTGACCTCATGATCCGACTGCCTCAGCCTCCCAAAGTGCTGGGATTACAGGTGTGAGCCACTAGGTCTGGCCAAAAGATGCCTACTTTTAAATAACATTAAAAATTATTTTTACCATAGACTGCAAATATATTTAGAAAGGGCACATAGCATGCATGTATGGTTTAATAAATAATTATAAAATTTGTAATGACCACCAGGAAATAAAATGCCACTCCCTCTCCCAACAAGCCTGCCATGGACTTCTCCCTGATCGTAATCTTATCGCTTTCCAAGAGGCTGCCGCTCTCTGAACTTCTGTGGTTTCAACTTGTTGGTTACTAATGAGATTGTTCATCTTTTTATAAGTTGATTGGCTATGAATTTTTTTCTGTGAAATGCAAGTTTATGTCTTTTGCCTATTTTCTACTCAGATGTTTTCCTTAACTTACTGGATTTATAAGAGTATCTTATGTATTTGGGGTGTTCAATGTCAGTTATATGTGTTGGAAACATATTCTCCAAGTTTAGGGTTTGCGTTTTTACATTTCGTTGTTGTTGTTTTTGCCCAGGCTGAAGTGCAATGGCGTGATCTTGGCTCACCGCAACCTCTGCCTCCCAGGTTCAAGCAATTCTCCTGCCGCTCCTCCTGCCCCAGGAAGATGAAAGCATGTGTCAGTGCCAAGACTTGTATGTGAATATTCATAGCAGATTTATTTGTAAGAGACAAAAACTGAAAAAAAAAAAAAAAACCTAAATGTCCATCAAAGGTAAATAGATAAATTAGGGTGAATTGATACAACAAAATATTATTTAGCAATAAAAAGGATGAAGTTATTTAATTTTAATTTTATTTTATTTTATTTTGGAGAGGGTCTCACTCTGTTGCCTCGGCTGGAGTGCAGTGGAGTGATCGTGGCTCACTGCAGCCTCGACCTCCTCAGCTGGCTCAAGTGATCCTCCTGCCTCAGCCTCCTGAGTAGCTGGGACTATAGGTGCACACCACCACACCCAGCTAATTTTTAATTTTTTTGTAGAGACAAGGTCTCACTATGTTGCCTAGGTTGGTCTTGAACTCCTGGGCTAAAGCCATCCTCCTGCCTCGGACTCCCAAACTGTTGGGATTACAGGAGTGATCTGCCACACCCAGCCAGGATGGACTTTTGACACATACAGTGGCATGGATGAATCTCAAAATAATTATGATGAATGCAGGCATCCAGACAAAAAAGAGTACTTACTGTATGATTCCATTTATTTATAATTCTAGAAAATGAAAACTAATCTATAGTAACGGAAAGCAGGTCAGAGGTTGCCTAGAGGCAGCGGATGGATGGGAGGAAGGGACTAGAAACGGCCACAAGAAAACTTCTGGGAGTATGGACATGTTCATTATCTTGATTTCAGAGATGTATTTTCATGGGTCTGTATGTATGGCCAAAGTTCTCAAATTATACTGTTTACATATGTGCACTTTATTGTATGTCAATTATATCTCAATAAAGGTGTAAAAAAAGTTTTTAATCCTACAAAGAAAACTCTAGGCACAAATGACATTACCGATAAATTCTTTCATATATCTAAGGAACAAACAGTGCTAATTTTACGTAAAGTCTTTCATAGCATAGAGGAAGAGGAAACACTTTTGTTGTTGTTTAAATAATAGAGATAGGCCGGGCGCGGTGGCTCAAGCCTGTAATCCCAGCACTTTGGGAGGCCGAGACGGGCGGATCACGAGGTCAGGAGATCGAGACCATCCTGGCTAACACGGTGAAACCCCGTCTCTACTAAAAAAATATACAAAAAATTAGCTGGGCGAGATGGCGGGCGCCTGTAGTCCCAGCTACTCGGGAGGCTGAGGCGAGAGAATGGCGTAAACCCGGGAGGCGGAGCTTGCAGTGAGCTGAGATCCGGCCACTGCACTCCAGCCTGGGCGACAGAGCGAGACTCCGTCTCAAAAAAAAAAAATAAAAAAATAAATAAATAATAGAGATAGGCTCTTGCTATGTTGGCCAGGCTGGTCTTGAACTCCTGGGCTCAAGCCATATTCCCACCTTGGCCTCCCAAAGTGCTGGGATTACAGGTGTGAGCCACCATGCCCAGCTGGAAACACTTTCCAAGTCTTTTCATGAGGCTAGTATAACTGGATACTAGAACCTGACAAAGACATTACAGAAAGAGAGAATTACAGGACAAATTCTGTCATGAATATAGATACAAAGTTCTAAACAAAATATTAACAAATTCAACCCACAGTGCACAAGTAAGATAATACATATGACAAAGTGGAGTATTTTCTAGGATTGGAAAATTGGTTTACTATTAAAAGACCGATCGATGTAATTCACCATAAAACAATACAAAGGATAAAAAGACAAATGATCATCTCAATAGATGCAGAAAAAGCACTTGATAAAATTCAACACTTGTTCAAAACAGAAAATTAATCAAACTAGAAAATTTCCTTTAGCTGATAAAGTATAATTCATGTGGAACTAATTTTGTGTTAGGTACAAGATAGAAAGGATTCTATTTTATTTTTGTATATGAATTATCAATTATGCCAGCAACATGTATTGAATGGACTCCCCCTTTCCCTTCTGACCTGTAATGCCATCTCCGTCTTAAATCGTACTTCCACATATGTGCAGATCTGTTTCCACTGACCTGCCTATACCTGCACCAATACCACCCAGTCACAACTTGAGGACATGTTTTGATCCTTCTTAAGGAAAAACCACATGACCACCTCTGCCCACCCACTTCCTTTTTTTTTTTTTTTTTTTTTTGAAACAGGGTCTCGCTCTGTTGCACAGGCTGCAGTTCAGTGGTGCAATCTTGGCTCACTGCAGCCTCAACCTCCCACCTCAGCCTTCTGAGTAGCTGGGACTACAGGCGTGAGCCACTGTGCCTGACCACACTTCTTCCTAGGAGTATCTTGTATATTCTCAGTCCCTTGCTCTTCCATATACAGTACTGAAAGACCTTAGCAAATTCCATTTGCAACTTTTTGGGATTTTTTTCTTGGGGTTGGTTGCATCAAATTTGGCGAGACTTCATTCTTATACTTTGCTATGAGATATGTTTTTCTTTTAACATGTTTATAAAGGCTGATTTAAAGTCTTTATTTAGTACATCCAACATTGGACTTCCTCTGGGACAATTTCTATTGACTGTTTTATTTCCTGTGTGTGGGATATACTGTTTCTTTGAGTGCCTCATAATTTGTAGTTGGAAACAGGACAGTTTAAATTTGGAAATCACATTCACACTCCCTTCCCAGCGTTTGTTGTTATTGTTGTTTGCTGATATTGTTGTTGCTGCTACTGTCTAGTTTGCTTAGTGGCTTTCCTGTACTAATTCTATGAAGGCTGTATTATTTGTTTTGTGTGGTCAAAGAAGTCTGTGCTCCTTTAGCTTGGTGATCAGCTAATGTTTAGATAGAGGTTCCTTAAATGCCCAGACCAATGGCTCTCCCCGCACTTTGCCAGGGAACTGTGCGTGTGTGTTGACAAACACTCTGATTGCCCTAGTTAGTTTACATCTCTGCCTTAACTTTCACTTCCTGCTGGAGCAGATGCTGAAAGTCAGCCTGAGGTGAGAGACTGGGGCCTTGTTAGGTCTTTCTTGGGCATGAACATGTACCTACCCTTCTAGATCTCCAGGACTATGTCAGAGCTTTCCAAAACTCCCTAGCTCATTTCCCAGATTTTGCCAGAGGCAGCTGCACTGTTAAACAATTGCTGTTGATTGCTTTCAACAAATACTCTGGGAATAGGGCACGTGCTGAGTCAGGTCAAATAAAAACACCTGTGAAGGGGGATTTTTTTTTTCCAGGGAACTGCCAGCCCAGTCAAATAGTGACAGTTCTCTGGGATGAGACCTTTGGGGGTGCCCCCAAACCATGTGCCTCCTCCAGTGGCTGTAAGGTTGCTGCTTTGCACAGCTACCATGCTCATGAGCTTTTCAAGTCTACCTCAGAGCTGGGGAGAGGGAGATGAGAACAGGGGAAGTTAAAAGTGCCACAGAACTCGCTGTTCTTACTACGAGTCAGCATTTTCTCTTGAAGAAATACTCCTGAGGTTGTTGCAAGTTTTTGGTTAATTTACAGAGTTCTAAAAAGGTTAGTTTTTATTTATTTTATTTTGTTAGTGTTCTCACTGCTTTTATGGAGGAGTGAATTTTGGGGGGTCTTCACTCTGCCGTTTTGGAAGTGCTCCTCCAGGATTGCATTGAATCTTATAGGTCAGTTGGGAGAGAGTTGATATTTTTATAATACATTTTATTCACAAAACAGGATAACTTGCTAATTATTTGTCTGTTTTTCAGTGAAGTTTTACAGTATTCTATATATTGTCTTGTATGTGTTTTATGTTTACTGTCCTAGCTTATGTTGCAACAATTATCTTGTAATTTTAATAAGTATTGTTAGTTGCTGCTGTACAGCAACAGAATCCATTTTTGTACAGTGATTCCATAGCCAGTTATCTTGTTAACTTCCACTTTTATTTCTAATTTTCTTTCTTTCCTTCCTTCCTTCCCTCCCTCTTTCCTCCCTCCCTCCCTCTTTCCTCCCTCCCTCCCTCTTTCCTCCCTCCCTCCCTCTTTCCTCCCTCCCTCCTCCCTCCCTCTTTCCTCCCTCCCTCCCTCCCTCTTTTCTCCCTCCTCCCTCCCTCCTCTTTTCTTCCTCCCTCCCTCCCTCCCTCTTTTCTCCCTCCCTCCCTCCCTCTTCTCCCTCCCTCCCTCTTTTCTCCCTCCCTCCCTCTTTTCTCCCTCCCTCCCTCCCTCCTCTTTTCTCCCTCCCTCCCTCCGTCTTTTCTCCCTCCCTCCTCCCTCTTTCCTCCCTCCCTCCTCTTTCCCCTCCCTCCCTCCCTCCCTCTTTTCTCCCCCTCCCTCCCTCTTTTCTCCCTCCCTCCCTCCCTCCCTCCTCTTTTCTCCCTCCCTCCCTCCCTCTTTCCCCCTCCCTCCCTCTTTCCCCTCCCTCCTCTTTCCTCCCTCCCTCCCTCTTTCCCCTCCCTCCTCTTTCCCCTCCCTCCCTTTCCTCCCTCCCTCTTTCCTCCTCCCTCTTTCCTCCCTCCCTCTTTCCTCCCTCTTTCTTCCCTCCCTCCCTCCCTCTTCCTCCCTCCTCCCTCTTTCCTCCCTCCCTCCCTCCCTCTTTCCTCCCTCCCTCCCTCCCTTCCTTCCTTCCTCCCTCTTTCCTCCCTCCCTCTTTCCTCCCTCCCTCTTTCCTCCCTCCCTCCCTCCCTCCCTTCCTTCCTTCCTCCCTTCCTTCCTTCCTTTCTTCCTTCCTTCCCTCTTTCGAGATGGAGTTTTGCTCTTGTTACCCAGGCTGCAGTTCAATGGCATGGTCTCAGCTCACTGCAACCTCTGCCTCCCAGGTTCAAGCGATTCTCCTGTCTCAGCCTCCCAAGTAGCTGGGATTACAGGCACGCACCACCACACCCATCTAATTTTTATATATTTAGTAGAGACAGGGTTTCACCTGTTGGCCAGGCTGGTCTTGAACTCCTGACCTCAGTCAATCCACCTGTCTCAGCCTCCCAAGGTGCTAGGATTTCAGGTGTGAGCCACCGTGTTTAGCCTATTTTTAATAATTTCTTTGTGTCTTTTTTTCAGTTTTCTGTATAGACAAGCATATAATCTTTGAATAATGACCTTTTCTTCTTCCTTTACAATGTTTTTAAATTGTGGTGTTATCTTAATATTCTGGCTGAGATATCCGATATAATGGTGAATAGAAGTGGTAACAAGGCACATCCTTGTCTTGGGCCTGATAGTTTTTTTTCTTTGAATTCATAATATGTGTTTATTCCAAATTAACTGCTCTTGGAAACACCCTGCTCTTCGCATGCTTTTTCAAAAATACCTTTATTGAGAAAGAAGTTACATCCCAGACAAATCACTCATTTAACATGGTTTTTAGGATATTCAGAGTTGTGCAACCATCACCCCAATCAGCATTTTCATCACCCCAAAAACAAACCCCATGCGCATTAGCAGTCACTTAACTATTTCTTTCCAACCATCCCTAAGCAGCCACCAGTTGACTTCCTGTCTTTATGGATTTGACTATTCCAAACATTTCATACAAATGCTATCACACAAGATAGGGCTGATTTGCAACTGGCTTATTTGTTTCATTTAGAATAAAGTTTACAAGGTTTGTCTATGTTGTAGCTTAAGCCTGATTATAAAAAGGATGCTTCGGCTGAGCGTGGTGGCTCACGCCTGTAATTCCTGCACTTTGGGAGGCCGAGGTGGGTGGATCATGATGTCAGGAGATGGAGACCATCCTGGCTAACATGGTGAAACCCCATCTCTACTAAAAATACAAAACTTTAGCCAGGCGTGGTGGCACGTGCCTGTCATCCCAGCTACTCGGGAGGCTGAGGCAGGAGAATCGCTTGAACCCAGGAGGTGGAGCTTGCAGTGAACCAAGATCTCGCCCTTGCACTCCAGCCTGGGCAACCGAGGAAGACTCCGTCTCTAAACAAATAAATAGGAGTCTTCCTAATATTTCTTTGTTAAAATTAAGTGTTTATTATAGGCATTTACTAAATACTCTGTTTCAGGTTAGGGAAATTCTATTCTTAGTTTTCTCAGAGATTTCCGCCCCACCCCCACCCAAACACTGATAATTTTATGAAATGCCTTTTAAGCGTCCCATCGGACGTTCCCCCTTTTCCATGGTTAATATGATGAATGACACCATAGAATTTTCTGCTGTCAAATTACCCTTGCATTCCTGGGATGAACCCAAGTGGTCATAATGTATAATCATTTTTGGTTTCCTATCTTTGCATCTAGCTTCACAAATAAAATCGGCCTATAATTTTTATTTCTTCTATCTTTATCTAGTTTGGATATCAAGGTTATGGTGCCCTCATAAAATGAGTTGGGGACTATTCCTTCTTCTTCACTTATCTGAAAGGATTTGTACATCATTGGAATGAGCCGGTTTTGTTATTTTTTTCTAGGAAAAAAATGCCCATTTCATCTAAGTTTTAAAATTTATGAGCTTAATATTGTTCACAGTATTATATGTTATTTTCATAATCTCCACTGCATCTGTAGTTATGTGTCTTTTTTTGGCCCTAATATTATTTACTTGTACTCTCTATTTCTTATCTGTCTTGCCAGATATGTGTTTATGTTGTCAAATAACCATCTTTTGGCTTTATTTGGTTTTGACAAATATTTATTATTTCATTAATCATGGCTCTTATTTTTATTATCTCCTTTTTTGGGGAAGTAGGGACTAATCTGTTGTCCTTTTGTTTTTTTTCCTTTTTGAGAAAGAGTTTTGCTCTGTCACCCAGGCTGGAGTGCAGTGGCACAATCTCGGCTCACTGCAACCTCCGCCTCCTGGGTTCGAGCAATTCTTCTGCCTCAGCCTTCTGAGTAGCTGAGGTTATAGGCGCCCACAACCATGTCCAGCTAATTTTTTGTATCTTTAGTAGAGACAGGGTTTCATCATGTTGGCCAGGCTGGTCTTGAACTCCTGACCTCAGGTGATCCACCCGCCTCGGCCTCCCAAAGTGCTGGGATTACAGATGTGAACCACCACACCCAGCCTCTATTGTCCTTTTTCTAACTTCTTAAACAGTTTATTAATTTTCAGCCTTCTTTTCTCAGATTAGCATTTAAGAAGCTACAAATTTCCTTCTGTGTATGGCTTTTACTTGTGTCTCACGAGTATTGATATGTAATATTTTCATTGTCATTCAGTTCTAAGTATTTATTTAACTTATTTTTAGGGATGGGGTCTTGCTATGTTGCCCAGGCTGCAGTACAGTGGCTATTCAGAGGTACCAACATATTGCACTACAGCCTTAAACTCCTGGGCTCAAGCAGTCCTCCTGCCTCAGTCTCTGGAGTAGCTGTGACTACAGGCATGCACCAATGTGCCCAGCTTCAGTTCTAAGTATTTTTAAAATGTTTCTAGTGTGATTATTTTTCTTTGATCTGGAGGCTATTTAGAAGTGTCCAGTTTTATGATAATTTAAAACTATTTTTGTTATGGCACTGTGGTCAGAGAATGTGGCCCGTATGACATCAGTTCTCTGAAATTTGTTGAGACTTGATTTGTGGCCTTGCCCATGATTTATTTTAGTAATTGTTCCAGCTGGGCTTGAGAAGAATATGATTGTTTTTCAATAACTGGATGTAAGATTATATATATGATTATCAAATTCAGTTTAATTGTTTTTGATGAAATCTATAGCTTTACTACACTTTATCTTTTGAGGTTTTTTTTTGTTTTTTGTTTTTTGTTTTTTGAGACAGAGTCTCACTGTGTCACCCAGGCTGGAGTGCAGTGGCCTGATCTTGGCTCACTGAAACCTCTACCTCCTGGGAGGTATTTTTGTAATTTTAGTAGAGTGATTCTTGTGCTTCAGCCTCCAAAGTAGCTGGGATTACAGGCATGCACCTCCATGCCCGGCTAATTTTTGTGTTTTTTAGTAAAAACGAGGTTTCATCATGTTGGCCAGGCTTTTCTCGTGGACTCAAGTGATCCACCCGTCTTGGCCTCCCGAAGTGCTGAGACTACAGTTGTGAGTCACTGCCCCTGGCCTCTTTTGAGGCAGTAATATTTCAGAGAGGCTTGTCAAAACCTCACCATGATGATTAATTTCTCAATTTCTCCATGTGATTCTATTCTCACTTTATGTAATTTTTAGATTTTTAAAATTAGTTTTGTACAAGTTTAAATTTGTTTTATCTGTTGATGAGTTAAAACTGTATCATTATCTCATATCTCTACTTCTAATAACACTTGTCTATTTTAATCTGAAATTGACACAATTAACCACCTTTACTTTAGTTTTTGCTTAATGTTTCTTTTGCCATCCTTTTGCTTTCAGCACTTTCGTGTCTTCATACCTTAGAGATACCTCTTAGAAACTGCAACTGGCCAGGCACAGTGGCTCATGCCTGTAATCCCAGCACTTTGGGAGGCTGAGGCGGGCAGATCCCTTGAGGTCAGAAGTTTGAGACCAGCCTGGCCAACATGGTGAAACCCCTTCTCTACTAAAAATACAAAAAAATTAGCCAGGCGTGGTGGTGGGCACCTGTAATTCCAGCTACTTGGGAGGCTGAGGCAGGGGAATCGCTTGAACCTGGGAGGCGGAGGTTGTGGTGAGCTGAGCTATCACACCACTGTACTCCAGCCTGGGAGACAGAGTGAGACTTCATCTCAAAACACAAAAAAAGAAAAAACAAAAAAAGAAAGAAAGAAAGAAAGAAAAAGAAACTGCAACTAATTGTGTTTTATACGTTTTCTTCAATCTAACAATCTCTGACTGTTAATGGGCCATGATTATTGATATATTTTGGCTAGTTCATAGGCTTTTGGCTTAATTTCTGTTTGTCCCACTTTTTCTGTTTCTTTTTTCCTCCTTTCTTTCTGTTTTTTGTAGTATGTGTGTATGCGTGTGTATTAGCTTTTTTTTGTTTGTTTTTTATGTTTTCTCATTGGGGGAATTTCATTTCTTGGTTTTCAGTTTGGTTTTGTATTTAGCTTTTTAAATTTTTTTACTGTTGCAGTGAGCTGAGGCCATGCCATTGGACTCTAGCCTGGGTGATAGAGCAAGACTCTGTCTCAAAAAAAAAAAAAAAAAAAAAAAAAAAATTTGAAGTAGAAAACACACACCTATTCTTTCCCCAATGATTAGTTAGTTCTAGCCCCTAGTCAGTTGCCCTATCCTATTATTAATTGATCCTATCTTCTTTAATCTATATTAAATTCATTCAGATATTTGTGTTTGTTTCTGACAGATCAATTTAGTCCCATTGATCTGTTACACTTCCTCCGTCAGCACCACAGCTCTGTAACTCTGTGGCTTTACAGAACATCTTCATATCTCACATGGAAAGTCCTCCCTCATCACTCAAACTTTGAAAAAGTTTCTTGGTTATCTTCGCAAGATTATTTTTTATGATGAAATGTAAAATCATTTTGTCAGTCTCCTT
Source organism: Trachypithecus francoisi (assembly GCF_009764315.1). Classification (NCBI taxonomy): domain Eukaryota; kingdom Metazoa; phylum Chordata; class Mammalia; order Primates; family Cercopithecidae; genus Trachypithecus; species Trachypithecus francoisi. The sequence continues at coordinate 63,363,289 of NW_022681466.1, forward strand.
CCTTGCCCCCAACTCCCCTAAAAGCCTTATTTGGTTTTGATTGAAACTATATTACATTTTTAAACTCAACTGGGGGAAAATGGACATCTTTTACAACATGATTATATTTTCGAATCCAGATATATGAAATATCTTACAATTTATGCAAGACTTATTTTGTGTCCCATAGTACAATTTATAAATTTTTAATAACAATGTTATTGAGATATAATTCACACACCCTGTAATTCACCCATTTTAAGTGCACGGTTCAATGGATTTTAGTATATTTAGTCATGCAACTATCATCACAGTCAACTTTTGAATATTTTATTTCCCCCCCAATAAATCCCATCCCCATTAGCATTCACTCCTCATTTTCCCCCTACCACCCCTGACTCTGGCAACACTAATCTACTCTCTGTCTCTGTGGGATTGCCGACTCTGAACATTTCTTTTCCTTTCTTTTCTTTTTTTTTGAGATGGAGTCTTGCTCTGTCATCCAGACTGGAGTGCAGTGGCCTGATCTAGGCTCACTGCAACCTCTGCCTCCCAGGTTCAAGCAATTCTCCTGCCTCAGCCTCCTGAGTAGCTGGGATTACAGGCGTGTGCCACCATGCCCGGCTAAATTTTTTTTTGGTATTTTTAGTAGAGACAGGGTTTCACCATGTTGATCAGGCTGGTCTTGAACTCCTAACCTTATGATCCACCTGTCTCGGCCTCCCAAAGTGCTGGGATTACAAGTGTGAACCACTGTGCCCGGCCTGAACATTTCATATAAATAAAATCTATAATATGTGGTTCTCTGTAATTGGCTTCTTTCACTTAGCATAGTATTTTTAAGGTTCATTCACATTGCCACATGTATCAGTAATTCATTTCTTTTTATGGTCAAGTAATATCCCATTGCGTGGATATACTACATTGTATTTATCCATTCATCAGTTGAAGGACATGTGTGTTTTTTCACTTTGGGGCTATTATGAATAGTGCTGCTACAAACATTCATGTACAAGTTTTCATATGGATATATGTTCTCATTTATCTTGGGTAGATACCTAAGAGTATTGCTGGGTCGTATGATAACTGTATGTTTAAACTTTTCAAGAAATTGACAGAGTATTTTTTTTTTTTTTTTTTTTTTTGAGACGGAGTCTCGCTCTCGCCCAGGCTGGAGTGCAGTGGCCGGATCTCAGCTCACTGCAAGCTCTGCCTCCCGGGTTTACACCATTCTCCTGCCTCAGCCTCCGGAGTAGCTGGGACTACAGGCGCCTGCCACCTTGCCCGGCTAGTTTTTTGTATTTTTTAGTAGAGACGGGGTTTCACCGTGTTAGCCAGGATGGTCTCGATCTCCTGACCTCGTGATCCGCCCATCTTGGCCTCCCAAAGTGCTGGAATTACAGGCTTGAGCCACCGTGCCCGGCCGAAATTGACAGAATATTGTCCAAAGTGACTGTGCCATTTTACATTCCCACAAGGAAATAGGCATGAAGGTTCCAAATTCCCAACATCCTTGTCAACACTTATTATCTGTTTTTTTTTTTTTTTTGATAGTGTATGATATTTCATGGTGGTTTGACTTGCATTTCTCTGATGGTGTTGAGCATTTTTTGCATATGCTTGTTGGCTATTTGTATATTTTCTTTGGAGAAGTGTCCGTTCAGATCCTTTTGCTCATTTTTTGAATTTGGTATTTGTCTTTTTATTATTGAGTTATAGTAGTTCTTTATATATTCTAGATTCAGATCTCTTATCATATGTATGATTTGCAGTATTTTTCTATTATTCTGTGGGCAATCTTTTCAGTTTCTTGATGGTGTCCTTGAATAACAAAATTGTACTTTTCATGGAGTCCACTTTATTTTTTACTTATTTTTTTGAGATGGACTCTCGCTCCATCACCCAGGCTGGAGTGCAGTGGTGCGATGTTGGCTCACTGCAACCTCTGCCTCTCAGGCTCAAGCGATTCTCCTGCCTTAGCTTCCCGAGTAATTGGGACTACAGGTGTGCATGCGTCACTACACCTGACTAATTTTTGTATTTTTAATAGAGATGAGGTTTCGCATGTCGGCCAGGCTAGTCTCAAACTCCTGACCTCGCGTGATCCACCTGCCTCAGCCTCCCAAAAGTGCTGGGATTATAGGCGTAAGCTACTGTGCCCGACTGATGGTATCCACTTTATTTTTCTTCTTTCGTTGCTTAGGCTTTTGATGTCATATCTGAGAAACTATTGACTAATCCAAGGACATAAAGATTTACACTTATGTTTTCTTCTATGAGTTTTGTAGTTTCAGCTCTTAGATTTAGGTCTTTGATCCATTTTTGAGTTAATTTTTGTATGTGGTATGTCCTAGGGACCCAATTTTACAATTTTGCATATGGATATTCAGTTGTCTCAGCACTATTTACTGGGATGAATGAGCTCATTATCTGTCTAGTCATTGCTGGTATGTAGAAAATTATTGAATTTCATCTTTTTGTGTCTCCAGCTACTTTATTGAACTCTCTTGTTAGTTCTAGATATGTCTCAGTCCATTATCTAGGGTTTCTCAGGTAGACAATCATATCACTTACAAATAATGACAAACTTGACTTTTGCTTCCCAAATTTCTGACTCTCTTTCTTCTTGCTTTGAATTTCACAATATTGCCGAAACTATTCAAGTTGCGAGCACCCTTGTTTTATAGGAATTCTTCTGTTATTAAGGACCGTAGTCTGTCCCTTTGTTTCAAGTCATCATTAGCTATCACATTGTCTGCTGGATTGAGATAGATGTCATTTATCATGTTGACAAAGTCTCCTTTTATTCCTAACCACAGAGAATTTGCATTAGGGGATCTCTTATCAGGATAATTACAAAGCTTTTCTCCCATGTCCTATTCATGTGATGAACAACATGAATACACTTTTACAGTAATCGCTGTTTGTATAAATGAAGTGTCTTCCAGCCAGGGGAAGATTAGCTCACATGAACAGAAAGAACTCAGGTTTCACTGCTGCATGTTCCCACCTGTGTAACAGAAAACAGATGTCACAAACTGAAAGCCCGTAGGTCACGTCTAGTTTGGCCTGTAAGGCATTTTAGAATGCTGTTTTGAATTAGTTGCCAGCATTTAACAATCAGGAGATTTCTCATATGAATTCCAATTTCTAGTTTCTCTTTTAAAGTCATAAGATCTAGCCACACCAATCTTGCATTTCCACATGGCCACCGTGGGTTGGAGCTGGGCCCCAGGGGCTCCTTTTAGCGGTCTCTTCATTTACCTCATTAGTATTCCATCATACCCTATTGCCACCATACTCTGTTGTTTCCCAGATACCAGGATGAAGGCTCAGTTGCCAGTTTTTGCATTTGTGCAATTTTTTAAAATAATGAAATAATGATATTAATGAAATATTTCTTGTAATCATGTCTAGCAAATGTAGAAAAAAATGAAAGAGGCAAAGAGGGCCATGTGCTTCTAAGAGAAAAGGGGAAAGCATATTTCTAGGTAGAAGTAAAGAATATTGCTATATGTTTAATATGCAAAGTGTGTCTGCTGAAAGAATAAGACTTAAGGGGCTACCAGAAATGAAATCTAAGACGAGGGAAAAGCTGTGTCGGGAAAGAGAATCTTATTGCACTAGGGGGAGAAAAGGACTGACCTTTTAACAGGGTTTATTTCAGGAGGCACAGAGTATAAACAATGCTGTTATGAAATGTCAGAATATATTAAGTGAACACCGTCTCACTCGTTCTATCCCTGAGTTTGACCTGCCTGGCCCTTGGGGATGTTTAAGTTTCGGATCCCTGCTCCGGGTCTTCCAGCTTCCTTCAAAGCCTCCTCAGTTACCCCTGGGGTTCCCCAGGTCTGTCTTACAGTGGTGACTGTGCTGGGGTCAGTCTCTTTGTATTCCCCAAGGTAGAAGGCTTCGTGGTTTCAAAGCAACGCTTTTCCACAGGCCTACAGGGGCCAGAGCCATGGATTGTTCCTGCCTCTTTCACTTGGCTTCTTGGCCCTTAATGAAAAGGTATTTTTGCCTCTTCCTGAAGCTCTTTCCCCATAAGGTTCAGATGGCTTTTGGGGTTCAACCTACAAGGCTGGCCTGGGATAGAGATCACACTCTCATTGGTAGCAACAGCAAGGGACTGGCTTGGGAGAGGTGTGGGTGCGGGTTGGTTCTATCTCCTTTCACTCCTCCCCAAACATCCAATCTAAATTTTGCAATGGTGACCCATCGGTCAGACTCTACCCCTCTCCTATGGTGACATGCTGGAATTTCCACTGGAGGTCACTCCCCATCTTGCACCCCAGGGCCCACCCGTAAACGCCTCTGCACAGGCCCCTGACTTTTTTTAACCAGGTCAATGTACACAGTGGATTCTTGTGGATGACCAGTCCAGTCTGCATTCCTTTGGGCTCATCCAAAATGTCAGCATTCCTTGAACAAACCCTTTTTTGTCACAGTATATTACTATTACAATTAAAGGCTGGATATAACTTGCATTTATTTTTAAAAATTATTTTATTGATTGATTTATTTTCGAGATGGAGTTTTGCTCTTTCACTCAGGCTAGAGTGAAGTGGAGTGATCTCAGGTCACTGCAACCTCCACCCCCGCCAGGTTCAAGTGATTCTCCTGCCTCTCCTGCCTCCTTCCGAGTAGCTGAGATTATAGGCACCTGCCACCACATCTGGCTAATTTTTGTATTTTTAGTAGAGACAGGGTTTCACCATGTTGGCCAGACTGGTCTTGAACTCCTGATCTCAGGCAATCCACCCGCCTCAGCCTCCCAAAGTGCTAGGATTACAGGCATGAGCCACCGTGCCCAGTCAAACTTGCACTTACTCTATTTCAGATTTTATATCTGTATCATAGAGAGGAATTCACCTGTAGTTTTCTTTTTGAGTTTCAGTATCAGGTTAAAACAAAATGGGAAGTTTCTCCAAAGTTTGTAAGATTGGCAACTTTTAAGTTTTGCTTTTTTAGTCTGTATTTTGAAATAATTTTGGATTTACAAAAAAAGGCACAAATGTAAGAGTTCCCATAAACCTTTGACCCAGCTTCCTTAAATATCAGCATTGTGTATAACATAGTATGATTCTTGAAATCAGAAAATTAACATTGATACAAAACTATTAACTAATCTACAGACCTTATTCAAATTTTGCCCGATAGTCCAACTCAATGTGCTTTTTCTGGCCCAGGATCCAAGCCCAAATCCCTCATTGCATTTAAGTGTTGTGTGACAATCTGTGACAGTCCTTGTGCTTTTGTTTCCTGACCTTGACACTGCTGAAGATTTTGTAGAATGTCCCTCAATTTGAGTGAGTCTGACGTTTTCCTTTTTCTTTCTTTTCTTTCTAGAGACAGGTTGTGATCTAGGCTCTGTCACCTAGGCTAGAGTGCAGCAGCATAATTACAGTTCACGGTAACCTCAACCTCCTGGGCTCATGTGATCGTCCCACCTCAGCCTTCTTAGTAGTAGGGACCACAGGCCCATGTCACTGCACCCAGCTAATATATTTATTTATTTATTGGTAGAAAGGGGTCTTGCTATGTTGCCCAGGCTGGTCTTGAACGTCTGGCCTCAAGCAATTCTCCCACCTTAGCTACCAAACTTGCTGGCATCACAGGTGTGAGCAACCAACACCAAGGCCTGATGTTTTCTTTTTTTTTTCTTTCTTTTCTTTTTTTTTTTTGAGACAGAGTCTCACTCTGTTGCCTCGGCTGGAGTGCAGTGGTGCGGTCTCGGCTCACTGCAACCTCCGCCTCCTGGGTTCACGCCATTCTCCTGTCTCAGCCTCCTGAGTAGCTGGGACTACAGGCGCCCGCCACCTCGCCCGGCTAATTTTTTGTATTTTTAGTAGAGGCAGGGTTTCACCGTGTTAGTCAGGATGGTCTTGATCTCCTGACCTCGTGGTCTGCCTGCCTTGGCCTCCCAAAGTGCTGGGATTACAGGCGTGAGCCACCGCACCCAGCAAGGCCTGATGTTTTCTATGATGAGATTGATGTTAAGACATTTTTGGCGAGAATGCCACAGAAATGATGTGCCTGTCTCAGCACCACATCGTGAGATTAATGTTATTGCTGTATCTCGTTTTGATAAAGTTAACATTGTTCACTTGGTTAAGGGCGTGTCCGTCTGGCTTCTTTGCTGTAAGGTTTCTATTTTCCCTTTGTAACTAGAAAGTGTCTTGCTGGACACGGTGGTTCATGCCTGTAATCCCAGCACTTTGGGAGGCCGAGGTGGGCAGATCACTTGAGGCCAGGAGTTTGAGATCAGCCTGGCCAACATGGTGAAACCCCGTCTCTACTAACAATACAAAAATTAGCCAGGTGTGGTGGTGCATGCCTGTAGTCCCATACACTGGGTGGCTTATCAACAACAAACATTTATTTCTTACAGTTCTGGAAGCTGGGAAGTCCAAGATCAACGTGCTGGCAGATTTGATGTCTACTGAGGGCCCGTTCCTCTTAGGCAGCACCTCTGGCTGTGTCCTCACGTAGTGCAACACATGGCAAGGGGCAGTTCCCCTAGGCCTTTTTTTTTTTTTTTTTGAGATGGAGTCCTGCTCTGTCGCCCAGGCTGGAGTGCAGTGGCACGATCTTGACTCACTGCAACCTCTGCCTCCCAGGTTCAAGCGATTCCCCTACTTCAGCCTCCCGAGTTGCTGGGACTACAGGCACGTGCCACCACGCCCGGCTAATTTTTTGTATTTTAGTCAGGATGGGGTTTCACCATGTTGGTCAGGATGGCCTCAATCTCCTGACCCTGTGATCCAACTGTCTTGGCCTCCCAAAGTGCTGGAATTACAGGCAAGAGCCACTGTGCCTGGCCCCTTAGGCCTCTTTTCATAGGAGCACTAATTCTAATCATGAGGGCTCCACCCTCATCACCTAGACCTAATCACCTCCCCAAATGCCACACCTTCTAATACCATCACCTTGGGGGTTAGGCTTCAATGTATGAATATTTGGGGGGACACATTCAGACCACAGCACCATTATCATCATATTTTTGCTCACTGCATTTAGTATCTTTTTTTTTTTTTTTTTAAAGAGTCTTGCTCCGTCACCCAGGCTGGAGTGCAATGGCGTAGCTGGCTCACTACAACCTCTGCTTCCCAGGTTCAAGAGATTCTCCTGCTTCAGTCTCTCGAGTTGCTGGGATTTCAGGCACGTGCCACCACACCCAGCTAATTTTTGTGTTTTTAGTAGAGACAGGGTTTCACCATGTTGGGCAGGCTGGTCTCAAACTCCTGACCTTAGGTGATCCACCCGCCTTGGCCTCCCTAAGTGCTGGGAATACAGGTGTGAGCCACCGTGCCCAGCCTGTTGATGATTCTTACCTGCAAAAATTATTATTGTGATGTTACCAAATGGTGATTTTCTGCTTCCATCTTCCTTCTGCATGTATTCACTGGCATTCCACTGTAAGAAAGGGTTGTCAATTCTCCCCCATGTATTTATCCAATTTTTTAAATGTCATTATGGACTCTTGGATACTTATTTTATTCTATACGCTATAACCCATAACTGTCATTATTGTGTTACTCAGCTTGTTCTGGATTTGGTCACTGGGAGCCCCTTCAAGTTGGTTATTGCATTCTTTTGACAAATATTAAACATTTTTTGAGCACTTTATTATTTTTTAGTACCACAAGATGTTCTAGATTCATCTTGTTCTTTCCCTGTCATGGCCCTTCAATCAGACATTCCTCTAAGGAGCCCTGGTTCCTTTTATTGGAGAATGATACTTAGAAACCAAGATCTGGAAGCTAGGTGTGCTCGTTACTAGTGGGATATCATTACCTCTAGGCTCCATTATCAGAGCTGGGAAATATACATACATCTATATCTCTTTATATATTATCTATTAAAAACCAAGAGTATATACTGATACCTCCATGGGTATACACATAGTATATACTGATATCTTCTCATCTAATGGCACAACATTCATTCTAGCCTTCCACCTTTCCTTATTTGTAACTTCCTTCCTCAACACTGAAAAACTTGGCTCTCATTATTCACAATATATTTACTTATTTGTTCAATCTTCACATATATATAAAAGAGTTTCAGAATTTCTAACCCATATACCTGTGAGAAATAGATTTGGTCATCAGAGAACAGACCCCTTAAGCAGCAATACCAACACAATGTGGTAGAAGTTGTGATTTTTCTTTTCCATCTTTAGCCTTTGTATTAGTCTGTTCTCATATTGCTATAGAGACTGGGTAATTTTTATAAAGAAAAGAGGTTTAATCAGCTCAAAGTTTTGCAGGCTGTGTAGGAAGCATAGTGGCTTCTGCTTCAGGGGAGGCCTCTGGAAGCTCACAATCATGGTGGAAGGCAAAGTTGGGGCTCGAATGTCACATGGCCAGAGCAGGAGCAAGAGAGAGCAAGGGGCGAGGTACTACACACTTTTTTTTTTTTTTTTGTTAAATGGAGCTCTGTTGCCAGGCTGGAGAGCAGTGGCATGATCTTGGCTCACTGCAACCTCCAAGTCCCTGGTTCAAGCAATTCTCCTGCCTCAGCTTTCCAAATAGCTGGGATTACAGGGACGTACCACCACACCCAGATAATTTTTGTATTTTTAGTAGAGACGGAGTTTCACCATGTTGGCCAGGATGGTCTCAGTCTCCTGACCTTGTGATCCGCCCACCTCAGCCACCCAAAGTGCTGGGATTACAGGTGCAAGCCACTGTGCCTGGCTGACATTGGGCTTTTATATCTTCATGCCCTTTCTCTCTCTCTCCCCTCTGCTTAAAATACCTCTCTCCACTTATTTATTTGACTGAATGCTTACTGACGATTCATGATAATCAGCAGAACCACCTCAAATTCTGTTCCAGAATAAATATAGACTCCTTCCTGGTAAAAATAAGCAAAGAGAGAAAAACCAATCATATGAAAACACAAAAAGATTCAGACTTTCAACAGAAAGGAACATGATAAGAGAAAATTAGTTTCCTTTGAAATGAAATTTCCACAAGAAGAAGAGGAAAAAAATTTTAAACATATTTCTCTTTTATGTTTTTAATAATATTTGGGAGGATATTGTAATTGCAAGTGTAGTGGATTAAGAAATTACAAACTGAAATTACAAAAAAATCATTAAGAAATTACAGACCGAAATTAGGAAACATTTTTAGCTTGCTAAATTTAAACCTCAGTGGAAACAATGAACAGAAGATTGGGAACCGAAGAAAGCTGAATGTGTGACCCAGAACACAAATTTGAAAATTTATCCTAGAATTCAGAAGAGAAAAGATGGTCTGTGGTAGCTAGACTATAGAAGTTTAATATGTGTATAACAGTAATTCCACAAGGAGAAAGAAGAGAAAATAAAATATATGGCAGAAGAAATTTTCTCTGAACTAAAGAAAGGTTTGCATCTCCTACTCAATATCTTAACTTTCCTGGTAAGATATAAATTACCAAAAATTGACCTGAGATATACCCTGACTGGACTAATAACCATGGAATTGTATAAATTATCAAACAACATCTCTCTTGAAAGTCCATGTCTTGGTAGTTACATAGGTGACTTCTATCAAATTTTAAAGGACAGAATTCTACCATGCTTTTAAAAAATACTACCATGAAAAATATAGTGTGCTAACCTTTCATGTAAAAAAGAAAGAGAAATAAGAAAATATGCGTGTATCTTGTCATGTGTAGAAAAACAAGTATAGGAAGGATAAACAAGAAACTGATGAGATTGGTTAGCTACAGTGGATAGGTAGGGATAGTCTGGAAAGAATGGGAGATTGGGGGTGAGGATAGAAGGGATGGGAGAAATGACAATTCTCTGAGTATGCTGTTTGTATAGTTCTTACTTTGAGGACCATGATAATGCCACACATATCCCCGTCTCACCCCAAAATAGTAAGTTTACATCAATCAGGATGTTATGGGAATCCAAAACTGAACATGAACAGTAACAAATTTTTTTTTTTTTTTTTTTTTGAGACGGAGTCTCGCTCTGTTGCCCAGGCTGGAGTGCAGTGGCCGGATCTCAGCTCACTGCAAGCTCCGCCTCCCAGGTCCACGCCATTCTCCTGCCTCAGCTTCTGGAGTAGCTGGGACTACAGGCACCTGCCACCATGCCCAGCTAGTTTTTTATATATATATTTTTTAGTAGAGACGGGGATTCACCATGTTAGCCAGGATGGTCTCGATCTCCTGACCTCGTGATCCGCCCGTCTCGGCCTCCCAAAGTGCTGGGATTACAGGCTTGAGCCACCGTGCCCAGCCAGTGGGAGGATTGTTTAAGCCCAGGAGTTTGAGACCTGCCTGGGCAACATAGCAAGACTCCATATCGACCAAATAATAATAATAATAACAATAATAATAATGATGATAATAATTAGCTAGGCATACCTGAGGCAGGAGGATGGCTTGAACCCAGGAGTTTGAGGCTGCAGTGAGCACTGATCATGCCACTGCACTGGGTGACAGGAAGACCAACGTGGATTTTCTTTTCTCACATATTTTATGTACTGGGATATAATTTACAAAGAGCAGAATATGTAACTTTTAAGTGAACATCTCACTAACATGTTCATATGCACACACCATTTAACCACCATCAAGATGAAAATACCACCCTAGAAAGTTCACTCATGTCCCCTTTCTGGTTAAATTGTTCCCTTCCCCCAAGATAACCATCATTCTGACTCATCACTGTAAGTTAGTTTACTGGTTCTTGAACTTCATATAAATGGAATCATGCACTATATTTTCTTTTGTGTCTGGCTTCTTTTGCTCAGCATAATTTTTGCGAGATCCACGTATGTTGACACATGCATCAGTCATTTATTTATTTATTTTTTTGCTACTGAGTAGCATTTCAGTGTATGAATATCCCACAATTTAACAAAAAATGCATTCTACTATTAATGACATTTGGGGTGTTTCCGGTTTGGGGCCATTATAAATAAAGTTGCTATAATCATTCATATATATGTTTCTGGGGGGATATATACATTCATTTATCTTGGATATATACCTAGGAGTGGCATTTCTGGGTCACAGGTAGATGTATATTTAACTTTATTAGATCCTGCCAATCAGTTTCCCAAACTTGTTGTGCCATGTTACACTCCTACAAGCAATGTATGAGTGTTTCGGTTGCTCCACATCCTCACCAACATTTGGTGTTTTCAGTATGAATTTTAGCTATTCTTATGACTATAAAGTGGCAACTCATGGTTTAAATTTGCATTTTTCCCAAAGACTCATCATGTTAGCACCTTTTCATGTGTTTATTGGCCATTCGCATATCTTTTCTTGTTGAAGTGTCTGTTCAAGTCTTTTGCCCATTTTAAAATTGGATTCTTTGTCTTTACTACTTTTGAGTTGTGGGAGTTCTTTATATATTCTGGCTATAAGTTACTAGACACCTTACTATCCATTGGTGATGTCAACTGAGATAGGGAAGGTGGGAGAAGGAGTTTGGGAGAAGATGAGGAATTTATTTTAGGGCATGGAGTAATTAAAATCTTTTGGATGGATTATCTAGACATGGATGTACAGAAAACACTTGGAATTACAGATCTAGAGCTCAAGAGAGAAGTCTGGGCGATACTTTGGGAGGGATCAGTATGATGGGAATGGATAAGATTGCCCAGGGAGAAGAGAAGTAGCCTCATCTGAAACCTCAAACATTGTAATGTTTAAGGGATGACGAAGAAATGAAGCCAGAAAAAGAAAACAGAAATCATGGTGAGAGGCAGAGGAGAAGCCAAAGAGGGGATTTTCGAGAAGGAGTGGTGCCAAATGCTGTAGTGAGGTAAGAAAATGAAACCATTGGAGTTGACATTTGGGGTTTCCCTGGTGGTCTCTGTTCAGAGAATTGAGGAATACATGTAAGATGAGGAAGTAGAGACAGGGTTAGACTCCTCTTTGAAAACGTTAGGCAGTGAAAGGAAGGAGAGTGATTTCAAAGAGCCATAGATTTTAAAACAAAGCAACAAAGGAGTTGTAGAAAGAGGTACATAATCAGATGCTTAATGAGTGACAGAGGTACCTTTCAGAGTCTTTCAAGCAGCTTTGGGGAGGTGGGAAATGGAGGATGGATAGGTGTCAGGTGCTGATCAGATCTGACAGAACTCAGTGTTGACGGGGTGGCATAACATGAGGCTCCATATCTGGGTCACAGCTGCAGGTGGAGAGGAGAATGCCTACTTCTGAGGGGATGTAGGATGGGAGCAAGTTAGCTTCCTGGGATGCTCAGCGCCCTGGGAGTAAGCACCAATGAACCTCTCTTTTGCAGTTTTCCTCCATTTTCAGAAGCCAGGCATCCCATAATTTCTCTGACAGATTATTTGCCTTTCCAAGTGCTCTCCTAATCCAACATTTCCATCTGGCACACACTGTGTCATTCTTGCTCCTGAATTCCTGATTCCAGAGCAGTTCTGCCATTTTCTTCCTTTGCACGGTGTGTACCTTCAGTCTTCTCCTCTTCCTCCAATGTCCATGTTTTTGTGGTGGAAAAGGTGGGGACAGGGGAGACAGGACACTAGAATCCTTATCAAGTCCTCTCTCAGTCCTTGGTGTCTCTGGTTCCTTCTCTGTGAAAGGGTGACGTGTTAGGTAGGGGTGGGGGATGAGGTAGGAGACGGGGTCTGAGTTCCTTCCCACTTCTAACGATGGCTGGAACCAGGCCTCTGTGTTCAACCAAGGGTACTTTCTGTTTCTGTCCATTTGGGGAAGTTGCTTTTTCTTGGTATTTCGGGAGTCAGGAAAACAAAAGTCATTGGTGTTCATATTTCTCAAAGCCTCAGGTAGGGTTGCGGCTTTTGGCCAACAATAACGTATGACCATGACCTTGTGGCCCAGTTTGCACGCCTCTAACAGATATTACGACACAGAGTTCCATTCAATAGTGGAAGTGGAGATTTCGGTGTTGCCCTTTGTTAACCCTCAAATGAAGTGCTACTCTTCCATTGCTAGGGCTGTCCAAGCAGTAGCCAACCTTCTTATCCCTATTTTGTAAACGAGGGAAAGGAGGCATAGGAAGCGCAGAGTCTTGTGGGATTCCCTGAGGAGTCCTTCCAACTCTTGGTAGAGCATCATCTGCAACGTCGTCTGGGAAAGAAAAAGGGGAGGCAAGAAGAGGGCCTTGACCCAGGAGGCAGGAACTCCGGCACACCCCCACTCCCTTCCCCAGGGGCTGGGGAAACCACTCAGGTGACAGTAGCCCTGGTGCCGGCCAGGGAGGGCAGGAAGTCCAGCCAGAGGCTGGAGCAGCAGTGCTGAACTCCAAGACTGGCTGGTATTTCTATGAAGGTTCCTGCAGGAGGATGCGGGTCAAGGTGCTCGTCTGCACAGCAGGAATGCAGGCATTTTAAGGGTTAATGGCACTCAAAGAAAATGGAAGTAGGGGCCGGGCGCGGTGGCCCACGCCTGTAATCCCAGAACTTTGGGAGGCCGAGGCGGGCAGATCACGAGGTCAAGAGATTGACACCATACTGGCCAACATGGTGACACCTCGTCTCTAGTAAAAACACAAAAAATTGGGCGTGGTGGCGCGCGCCTGTAATCCCAGCTGCTCAGGAGGCTGAGGCAGGAGCATTGCTTGAACCCGGGAGGCGGAGGTTGCGGTGAGCCAAGATCGTGCCACTGCACTCCAGCCTGGGCGACAGAGCGAGACTCCGTCTCAAAAAAAAAAAAAAAAAAAAAAGAAAAGAGAAAGAAAAAAAAAAGAAAATAGAAGTAGGAAGAGGAAGTGGGTCGTAGTGAGAGAAGGAAGCAGCTCGTCGGAACTTCCTCTTTCTGGTCTTTCCCTGAAGCCCCCACCCAGACCTGCACACGGCTCCGCTCAGCCCTCCTGCCCGGCCAAAGCCGCGCTTCTGACGCGGGGGCCTAACCTCCCCTTACTCCTAGGGGGTCTCTGGTGCTCTGCGCTGGCGCCACGGCCGTGCACCGGCCAGGGTCTGCTTCCGAGGGCTGGCGGGTCAGAGCCAGGGCTGCTTCTCAGACGCTCTGCGGACTCACTGGCGTGACCCAGAGGATGCGGAGGCCGGGCGCGCACCTGACTGACAGGGCCCCGCCACCAGGTGGCTGGAGAGGCCGGCTCGGCGGTCAGCCCCGCCCACCAGGCCCCGCCCCCTGACAGGCCCCGCCCCGCCCACCGCCCTCCGGAGGAGCCCAGGCTGGGCAGATGCTGCGGCTCGCCGCGCGGCTCCAGCTGGGGCGCGGTGGTCCCGACGGTCACCCGAATCGTAGGGAGTCGCCGCTGGAGAGGGGCTCGGCGCCCGGCAGGGACTGCAGGTGTGTGACTGGGCAGCCAGGGTGGGTGCGGAGAGCACGCGTGGGAACTCCAGGCAGACCTGGAGCAAGCTGGGGACAGTCGGGGAGAGTGGGCTCCGCGAGCAGCCGCCGCAGCCCGGGGGCTGGACAGATCCTGCTGTCTTCCGGCCCCGTGGGCCGGGCCCACCGTGGGGGCAGCAGGTCTGCAAACCTGCACTCCAGATAACCACAGAGACTTAAGGGGCGGCGTAGGAACCACTCATCGTTATCCGGGTAACCTCTGCTGGGCGCCTCTGTGCAGCTGTGTCCTCAGCCTCCTCCCTCCACCACAGGTCGCCCTGTGTCGTGGGGTCAGGGACCCTGTCCACCCCGGCGGGGAACTGTCCGTGAGCGTGGGCATCAGGGCTCCTGTGCCGTCAGAACCTGGGAGTCATGCAAATGCCCGCGTAAGGCGCCCTCCGTCGAGCCTCACTCAGCCTGCTAGTTAGCCCGCGTTGGCCCCAGACGCGGCTGCTGTCCTAGGGAACTGCACGCTTTCTGCTCTCAGAGGTTCTGTGTTTACACACTGGGCATCCCCGCGTGACTGTGTGTGTGTGTGCGTGCACGCGCGTGGGCGCGTGCTGGCCCATCCCGGCCTGGGGTAAATACACAAAAAGTTCAGGTCAGTAAGAGGAAGGAGATTGTTCAGAAGGAAAAGGAAGGCGAGATTAAAGCAGCAGGATGTGGTATAAAGCGAGTTAACAAGACTCCGAGTAGAGAGGAGGAGTGGGTTTAGCCAGAAAAGTAGGCCAAGCCTGCCTCCAAAGTCCTCTCTGGACTGACACCCTCTTTTCCTTCCGTGTCTTCTCATCCACCCCACACTTTCCTTCCCGCCCTCAGGACCACCTGTAAGGCACTGGCTCCCAGAGCTGACTGCAGGTTGGGCTCTCTTGGAACCAGTCCTACAACATGGCTTTCCAGGGATGGGATCTGGAATCTGTATTTTTCAAAAATTTTAATGAGCTCCTTAAGTGATGATGCTGAAGCCATTGCTTGGGAACCATGCATGATGTGGAAAAGAGATCCAAGTTCCAACCAGATCCAGCTGTGTGACCTGCAGCATCACACTGTCCCCCAACCCAGCCTCAGTCTCCTTATCTGTAAAATGGGCTCTCATATTGACCCATAGAGCTGTGTGGAATTATTATTATTATTATTATTATTATTGACATAGGGTCTTGCTCTGTCACTCAGGCTGGAGTGCAGTGGCATGATCATGGCTCACTGCAGCCTTAAACTCCCAGGCTCAAGCAATCCTCCACCTCCGCCTCCCAAGTAGCTGGGATTACAGGTCAGCACCACCATGCCCAGCTAATTTTTGTATTTTTTTGTGGAGGCAGGGTTTTGCCATGTTGCTCAGGCCGGTTTCAAATTCCTTAAGCTCAAGCAATCTGTCTACCTTAGCCTTCCAAAGTGCTGGGATTAATTATAGGCATGAGCCTCTGTGCCCGGCCCAGTGTGGAAAATTAAGTGAGGTGTACATGATGAGAATGGCTGCATGTGGGAGATACTCTGTGGATGTTTGTAGAACGCTGGATTCCATGTTTCCTCGGTGTGGCTGCAGTGGTGTGGGTCTTCACCAGGGGATCCATGGAAGACAAAGAAGACAGTTTTGGATGGTGGAGCTGTCTTCCTGCTTCAGGGCTCCCTCCCCTGCTTTTTGAAGCCTCACAAGCCAGGACTGTGGGGGCAGGAAGGCTTGGGGTCTTTGTGTGCTGAGCCTCACTGGGGTTTTAAGAACCTCCCTCCTTTCATTTCTAGCTTAGGAAAGGGATGATTCATTATCTTCCCTCCTCAGGCTGCAGTAGAAGCAGACAGTCTCTGCCTCCCTGCTTGCCTTTCCTCCCTCCTGTTCACTGTTTATTGTTGCCCTCAAGAATAACAGGTTGCCCAGCTACTTGGGAAGCTTAAGTGGGAGGATTGCTTGAGCCCTGGAGTTCGGCTGCAGTGAGCTATGATTGCTTCACTGCACTATAGCCTGGAAGACACAGAGAGACCCTGTCTCAAACAAACAGACAAACAAAATAAACAAACAAAAAACAAGCAAACAAAAAAAGAAGAATAGGTTGGAGCTAACTGGTGGCACTGGGTGACAAGAGCATTTGGGGTTGATGTTGGCATGAGGATGAGAAGGCCGGGGTGCAAGCTGCTCCATACCCCTGTGTTAGTCATCCATCAGGGGCCTGCTGGCTGAGGAGTGGGAGAGGAGGAGAGCCAGGAGCCTTTTTGCCTGGGTAGCCTAGAGTTTGGAAGCCCCAGCTCGGGTTCCGCTGAGCACTCAAGCTATGCTGACTTGGCCTTTCTTCAAAGACGCTCATCCCAAGGGACTGAGCTGGCTGGCCCCATGGGACCTCTGAGAACCAGAACACCTGTTTGGCCTCAGCTGGTGAGCTAAAAGCCTGAACCAATGTATTAAGAAAGAAAGCTGGCCAGGCGTCATGGTTCATGCCTGTAATCCCAGCACTTTGGGAAGCCAAGGCTTTGAGGCTTGGAGTTCAAGGCTGCAGTGAGCTATGATCGTGTCACTGCATTCCAGCCTGGGGGACAGAGTGAGACCCTGTCTTTAAAAAAAACAAAAACACTTTGGGAGGCCGAGGCGGGCAGATCACGAAGTCAGGAGATCGAGACCATCCTGGCTAACACGGTGAAACCCCGTCTCTACTAAAAAAAAAATACAAAAAACTAGCGGGGCGAGGTGGCGGGTGCCTGTAGTCCCAGCTGCTCGGGAGGCTGAGGCAGGAGAATGGCGTGAACCCGGGAGGCGGAGCTTGCAGTGAGCTGAGATCGGGCCACTGCACTCCAGCCCAGGCCACAGAGCGAGACTCCATCTCAAAAAAAAATAAATAAATAAAATAAAATTTAAAAAACAGAGAAAGCTCCTGGAAGAACAAGATAGAGTGATCCTTAGCAAGTCAAGGGAGAGATGTTTAATTTGATTTTTGAGCCTGATATAAGTGGGGTGGGAGGAGAGAAAGGAAAGAGTACATCTGACTTCTGCCCAAAGGGAAGATGATACCTCCCATAGCAAACATGTATTACATAGTAGGATATTTCATCCATTTGAAGATGTACATATTTTCACATTTTGGCAACACTGAAATCAAGGTGCATGTTACAGTTTACGGCATCTTCCAATTATAATAGGCAACACTATTTCTTTCTTATTGCCACACAAAATAATGGTGCATCTTACAATTGATGGCATCTTAGATTCTGTTAAATACAATGTATTTTTTACAGATTTGGGGGTATGTGTTAGCGATACACAGGTTCACATAGAATTATGTTGTTCTCATAGCTTTCATACGTTAATTTTTCTAGTAGCTCTCCACTCAAAGTATCAGAACTTTTCAATGTATTCTGTTTTAAAATACATCTTTGTAAAAGTATGTTGCTTTCATTTGTAAATGTGGCTCGTCGGATATGATTGAATAATTTCTTGAAATTTTCATCAAATGGTTCTGGACTGCCATTCTCTTTTGTACCCTGTGTCTTTTTGTACATTCGTGCTTCTTTCTCTTTCATCCTTCTCCTCGTCCTTTTCTCCTTTGGCTATGACTTCATGGTGTTGGGTACTGTGCTAAGTGTGTCATGTTCTTTCACCTTCACAGTCACACTCTGAGGTAGCTACAATTATTGCCCCCATTTCACCTATGAGAAAACCGAGGACCAAGGCCACACATGTAGGAGGTGCCAGAGCTGGGCTGACTCTAGCGTCTGCTCTTAACCAGAGTTGGCCAAGCCTAAGTGATGGCTTAGGTGTTCCTGTGGGTGTCAAGCACATACCCTATACAACACAATTTTGGGGGCATGAATTGTGGCCACCAGGTGCTTTTGTTTGTTTGCTTACTTCTAGGATAGTAGCTAGATTTTGGATAGTTGAGGTTATTGGTTAAGTGACTTCCAAATAAGTGAGTCACAGCTATAACAAGTTACACCCGAAAGGGGGTTGGAGGCTGATGCATGGGAAGAAATGGATGACTTTCATGGCACAGAGAAGATCCTGGGTCCTTCTTGAGTCTTCTGTGTCTATCCAGTGGTGTGTTAGACTTCGGGTCCTAGAGTTTGGCATCCATGGGAGACTGCTGCTTCCAAGGGAGCTTCTCTCATGCTGCCATGATGATGTAAGATAACACATCTGCGTGAGTCACTTTTCTTTTTTATTTCTTTATTATTATTATTTTTAGACAGAGTTTTGCTCTTGTCACCCAGGCTGGCGTACAGTGGCGCAATCTCGGCTCACCACAACCTCCGCCTCCTGGGTTCAAGCGATTCTCCTGCCGCAGCCTCCCGAGTAGCTGGAGTTACGGGCGCCCGCCACCATGCCCGGCTAATTTTTGTATTTTTGGTAGAGATGGGGTTTTGCCATGTTGGCCAGGCTGGTCTCGAACTCCTGACCTCAGGTGATCTGCCCGCCTTTGCCTCCCAAAGTGCTGGGATTACAGGCATGAGCCACCACACCCAGCCTGCGTGTGTCACTTTTCAGCTGAAAATGCTGCAGAGCTGCATGACTTTCCAGAGATGGTCCCCACCCACCACCCATCCCAGGTCCGCCCCTCCTGCTTCCTCTCCCGTAGCCTGAGCAGATCTCTGCACCTTTGTGTGTGCTGTTGCTTCTCCCCAGATTGCCCTTCCCCGCCTCTGCCTGCCTGGTGAACTGCCAGTTCCTCCTACAAGCTCAGTTCAAGCCTCATCTTCTGATGCTCTTCCTTTGCCCCTCAGCACTAACCATCCCTTCCTTCATTGTGCTTTCTATGTTTTCGCACCATAGCGCTGACCGCCCAGGCCTACAGGGCGACCAGTGACCCGTTACAGCTATGGCCTGCTCACCCTAGCCCCCTGATGTTCAGCATGGCATCAAGCTGTCATCCTGAAACTCCCTGGGATCTCATAGGCAAGGCGCCCAGGCACAGCAACGGCAGAAGTTGCCAGATCACAGGATGGGGTGGGGGGCTGGGGCTGGGGCCCGGAGGGAGTGGTGTGCTTTTCATTTTCATGTCCTCGGGAGTCTTGTTGTTGTTGACCTAGGCAAATGAGCTTGTGTGGTTTCCTTGTTAGGGGGCAGGGCTGGGGTGTGAGGGCTGAAGGTGGCCCTTCCTTGTTAGGGGGCAGGGCTGGGGTGTGAGGGCTGAAGGTGGCCTCACGTGGAGTCAGGGGGCCCAGTTTCTGCCTGGCTCCCCTACTGCTAGCCACGTGATCTTTGCTAAGTCCACCTACCTCTCTGCGTATCCGTTTCCTCATCTGTAGGATGGAAATCTGGCACTCAATACTTTATGTGGCCCCTGCCTAATCGCTAACATTTCACTTGTTCATTCAACACTTCTGCATGGAGCACACCTTCTGTGTGCCAGGCGTGTGCCAGGCTTTGAGGACGTTGAGCAAGACAGGCAGTGTTCCTGCCCCGTGGAACTCACAGTCTCATGGACAAGATATGCAACACACATATTGTTTAATTACAATTGTGAGAAGTGTGGGATACTCTGAGATTATGGAACGGGAACTCAATATAGTTGAGGGGTTAAGGAAAGGTTTCTCTGAAGAAGTCACATTTGAGTTGAGACTGGAAAGATATAAAATAAAAGAAAATAACAATAATGCCTACCATTTAGCAAATACTTGCTAAGGGCTCTTTGGGTGCATTATCTCCGGCATTCTTTTCAACACCTGGTGTGTGGGGTATGTGGGCTCCCTCTCCGGTAAGGATCAGGTGATAGCACTACTGGCAAGCACCCTTCTCGGTTTCTGACACAGACCAGGGACTCATCCCCACCTTCCTCACCCCTCCTGGTATTCCAAGGTCCAGCTTATGGATGCTGAGGTCATAAATACTAATGTGCAGCCTCTCTTCTCCTTTCCACTGACACAGATAGCGTGTCCTGCTCAGGAGCCCTCTGCATTTGTGCATCTCCGTCAACAGCTCAGGGAGTTGAGTCCCCATCCACAGAAAACTCCATCGTGTTGTTTGCCAGGCCTTGGTTCTGTCCCTCTTAGGAGCCACTGTTCTGGGAGGGTTCAGAAACTCTGATCCGGATGGTCTGTCTCATCTAGGAAGTCCCTTGTCCAGCTCCCATATCCTTCTTCCACGAAAGCTGTCTCCCCAGAACCATGAAGTCTGTGCAGATGTATCACTGGGTTTTTGGTCTGAGTATTTGTTCCTGCATGGCTTGGTGGTTTGGCTCTTGTCAGGCAAATCTCCATACAGCCACTTCCACTCAACCTGGCCGAGCCAGCCAGCCTCCTGGGGGAGGGTTCTGCAACAACCAGATCGCATCTACACTGACAGCTCTTTGAGGGGAGTCTCAAACTCTCTCTAGATAGTGGGCCCCTTTGAAAAACTGATGAAAGCAATAGATCATCTCCTCTCTCATCACCCATAAACACATATGTACATGAGAATGCATTTGTGTGTGTGCACACACACACACAGTCTCTCTCTCTCAAAGTTTTGCATAAAATTCTAAGGTCTTCTTGGATCTCTGCAGTTCACCGAGGGACCCAGGTTAATAACCCCTGTTCTAGAAAGCTGACTTTCTCTATGCTGATTTCTTTGGATTATCCCCAGCACAGCTCCCTGTGGGAGGAAGCTGTTGTCAGAAGCAAGCTGGGGATGGTGATGAATAATGAAAACTGTATAGAGGACTCCGGTAGCGACTCACTGGTGAGAACCCAGAAGTGGCATGCTGGGGGCCGGCTCCTGACTGTACACTGGGCCACCGCTCTGTTGTTGGATTTCTCACCAAGTTTTGAATTCAGCCCATTTCCAAGATGATTAAAGAGTGAGAGAGAAGGCCGGGCGTGGTGGCTCACACCTGTAATCCCAGCACTTTCTGTGACCGAGGCGGGTGGATCACCTGAGGTCAGGAGTTCGAGACCAGCCTGACCAACATGGAGAAACCTTGTCTCTACTAAAAATACAAAAATTAGGCCAGGCGTGGTGGCTTATGCCTGTAATACCAGCACTTTGGGAGGCCGAGGCAGGTGGATCATGAGGTCAGGAGATCGAGACCATCCTGGTTAACATGGTGAAACCCTGTCTCTACTAAAAATACAAAAAAGTAGCCGGGCATGGTGGTGGGCGCCTGTAGTCCCACCTACTCCGGAGGCTGAGGCAGGAGAATGGCGTGAACCCGTGAGGTGGAGCTTGCAGTGAACCGAGATTGCACCCCTGCACTCCAAACTGGGTGACAGAGTGAGACTCCATCTCAAAAAAAAAAAAAAAAAAAAAATTAGCCAGGCATGGTGGCATGTGCCTGTAATCCCAGCTACTTGGGAGGCTGAGGCAGGAAAATCATTTGAACCCGGGAGGCGGAGGCTGCGGTGAGCCAAGATTGCACCATTGCACTCCAGTCTAAGCAACAAGAGGGAAACTTCATCTCAGAACAATGGTAACAAAAAAAAAACAAAACAAACAAACAAAAAAAACAGAGAGAAAGAGAGAGAAAGAGAGAAAGAAAAGGTGTCTGTGGCCATACATGTGAATATAAACAGTCTAGAGATCAGAGAGGCAGGCATGGCTGTTTCTTTGCCACAAAAGTCTGCAACCTCCCGAGTTCCCAGGGACTGGCATGAGCTTGGGGCTTTATTTCTCTGATGTGGTCATAGTTCTTTAGAACCAGTGCCTTGATGTAAAGGGCCATGTGTGAAGGATGTTTTCTTCAATTCCTCCTTTCTAAGGATTTTTAAAAGCATGAATGGTTGTTACTTTTGTCCAATACTTTTTTAAAGCATCTACAAGGAAACTCTTGTATTCTTTCACCTTGTGATAGATTTATGTGACACATTAGGTCATGAACTTCCACATATTGAACCCTCTGCATTTCTGGAATAAACTCGATTGGGTCAAAGTACTTTATTCTTTCAATACTGTGCTAGGTTTGATTTGCTGTGATTTTCTTTAGGATTTTTTTTTTTTTTTTGAGACCGTCTCACTCTGGAGTGCAGATGTGCAAACCTCCACCTGCCAGGTTCAAACAATTCTCGTGCCTCAACCTCTGAGTAGCTGGGATTACAGCCATCCACTACCACACCCAGCTAATTTTTGTATTTTTAGTAGAGACGGGGATTCACCATGTTGGCCAGGCTGCTCTTGAACTCCTGGCCTCAGGTGATCCACCCGCCTTGGCCTCCCAAACAAAGTGCTGGGATTATAGGAGTGAGCCACCGCATCCCGCCTTTCTTTAGGATTTTTGCATTAAATGAATTTGGCCTCCATTTTCCTTTTCTGTGCTGCTGTTGTCGGTTTTTGATATGCTGACTTTGCAAACAACTTTGGAAGCATGTCACCTTCTCCCGTGCCCTGTGACAGCTTCTGGAGTGGGGAATGAGTGCTCCTTGGAAGCTGGGAGAACGGCTCCGGTCTTGAGGTCTTCCACTGTGGGATTCTTGGCTTCCCACTCCCCAAGCTTCCTTCTCTTCTCTCTTCCTCAATCCTCCCAGGTACACACCTGTAAACCTCAGTGCTCCCAGGCTCATGCCCGAGAGCCATCTTTGATTCTTGGCTTCTGATGTTCAGCCACTAGGTCCCACGGGTGCTTACTTTATATGCCTTTCAGCTTACAAGAATGCCTATTTCTACACTGAACTGGGCAGATCCACCTTGAGTGCATTCCAGGTGCTGCATTTGGAGGATGCTGATCAACAACTTCATACTCAGAGAAAGGTGGCCAAGATGGTGATGACAGAACATGAAGTAATTAAGAAGTGGAGAGGTTTTTCTCCAAGAAGAGAAGACAGAGGAGAAATAGTATCTGTCTTCAGATGTTTGATGAGCAGTGTCCTTTGAAAAAGGTGAAGACACCTCAACTGGGGGTCATTCTCCAGGATGGAAAAGGGATGATGGAAGGAAAATTGTAAGAAAATAGACTCCAGCTCACTAGAAGGAAGATCTTAGAGAAATTCAGAGCAGACCAACAATGGAATGGGAGGCTTTGTGGTGGTGAGTTTCCCGTTGGGGAAAGTATGCAGGGAAAATACGTGTTATATATTATAGAAATGAGAGCCGTGAGAAAGGAGACCAATATAGCTCATTTTTAAAGAGGCTGTAGTTCTCTAAATCATGGTGGCCATGTCTGACTGGTTGTGTAAACACTGGTTGTTCTGAGAACATAATTCGAGTTTAAGTAGTTCAGTGACCTTGAATAAACATGTCCCATAGCTGGGCAGTTTGCTCAGAAATCCCACAGCCCTGCTTCACAGCCCATTCCCCAGAGCAGAAGCACCTTGGCTGTTAGAAAACCATAGCCATTCATGGACACTGTGATCCTCGCCCACATCCTCTGCTGGGAGCACAGCTTTTTCTTGGAGTCTCTTGTTCTTGGCTCCTTCAGATACCTGGTAAAATAAACTAATTGAACCCAATTTCAAAATCGCCTTCCTCTGTGAGTGTCCCAGATAAGATCATGGGGCCAACGTATCTCACCTCCAGTTTGAGCTGGGAATTAATGTCCTCTTGTTCTTGGGGTTTTCAAGTCAACGTTTCATAGGTCTTTGCACTGTGCATTCACTTCTGTACCATGTTGAGGGTTTCATTTTGAGAAAACAAAAAGCTCTGCGTTCTCTTTGGCCTGTTATTGTGCTTAAGAGAACACAGGGGGCTGTGATGTGATGTACGGGCTACAGGATGGGAATAGAAGATCTAATCTCTAGTCCTGGTCCCTAATTACCTCCTCATCTTGCTCAGTCTGTTTCCTCCTGGACCAATTGGACTCTATGATTCTGACCTCCTGTGAGTTTTCAAAGCCTGCCCTCCAAGAGTTGTATTGTGGGAGCTGCTCTGATGGGCTGAGCAGAGAGGGGACCTGCTCCTTCCCTCATGGTGCCACCTTACGACAGGACTCCCAGTGACTATGAGTCCCTCTTCAGACCCCAATGGCAGAAACCCACCCTCCAGCCCATGATCCTGCTGGAAGGCTTTCTTTCAGGTCACTGGTGGTTCTGGAATGGAAAGTTCCAATAGTCTCTTCCCAAACCGCATCTTTTTTTTTTTTTTTTTTTTTTTTTTTTTAAGTTTCCATAAAGTCTGATGCCCAGCACATTTTTTTTTTTTTTTTTTTTTGAGACAGAGTCTTGCTCTGTCACCCAGGCTGGAGTGCAGTGGCGCGATCTCGGCTCACTGCAAGCTCCGCCTCCCGGGTTCACGCCACTCTCCTGCCTCAGCCTCCCGAGAAGCTGGGACTACAGGCGCTCGCCACCACGCCCGGCTAATTTTTTTGTATATTTAGTAGAGATGGGGTTTCACCGTGTTCGCCAAGATGGTCTCGATCTCCTGACCTCGTGATCCGCCCACCTCGGCCTCCCAAAGTGCTGGGATTACAGGCATGAGCCACCACGCCCGGCCACTTTTTTTTTTTTTTTTTGAGACAGGGTCTCATTCTGTCACCCAGGCTGGAGTACAGTGGCACGATCACAGCTCACTGTAGCGTCAACCTCCCCAGGCTCAGATGATCCTCCTGCCTCAGCCTCCTTAGTAGCTGGGACTACAAGTGCATGCCACCATGCCTAGCTAATTTTTTGTGTTTTTTATAGAGACAGGGTCTCACTATTTTGCCAAGGTCGTTCTCAAAGTCCTGGGCTCACGCCATCCACCTGCTTTGGCCTCCAAGTACATGCTGGTTATTTTCACTTGATGCCCTATTTCAACTTAAGCAATGTCCAGAGCCCAACTCTGCATCTACAAAGCAGGCTTCCTCTGCAGACTTCCCCATTTCTGTCTCTGCTGAAACCAGACTCCCAGCCTTGAAGCCTTGGACTCATCTCTGAGTCCTCCCTCCATCTTCCTTGTTCCCCACTCACCAGCCAGTTTTGATGGTGCTTCCTTTCTCCATGGTTCTTGTTTCTCTCACTTCCCCATTACTCTCTCTGCCACCCAATTTGGCTTTCTTTACCATATGCCTCTGGTGGGCTTTTTGGACCACAGGCTCTTCCTCTCTTCACCAGGAGATTCTTCTTATGAAAACTTCTATGTCACTGTGTTCAGATGCCTTTGATGGCACCCCACTGCTTAGGGGGAGTCCAGAGTCCTTAGTCTTCTGTTCAAGTTTTGAAGTTGAGTCCCACTCCTTTCTCCACAAATCCTCACGCTCTCCTGCAGCCAGACTGCCTGACTCAGTTTTCCCAAGACCTAATGTGTGTTCTTGCCTCACTCATCCCCTTCCCAATGAGGGAAGCTTTCCAACCATTTTGTTCAGTGCTGACTCTCCAGTGCCTTGCAGGGGCCAGCGTTTGTCATTCAATCAGTGCTTGCTGAATGAGTGATTGTCTGGTTGAACAGCCAGCATGGAAGAGGCCCGGGCCTCAGCTTTGGATGACTGATGATCGGGCAGGCTGGGCTGCTCCCCGTCTGAAACCTCTGTGGGGTTCAGTCATCCTCCCCCCAAGGACCCTTCAGGTGTGTCACTGGCCTTCTGTGCACAACTGCAGGGGCTTCAGACACCTATGGCTTTGTGATCCACTGTGGGACAAAGCAGGTGTCCTCCTCTGGGCTGCTTCAGACCCCTAAGCCTCTGACAAACTCCAGGTGCAAACTCCAGGCGCTGAGAGCCCTCTGCTTGGGAATCGTTTTTTTTTTTTTTTTTTTTTTTTTGAGACAGAGTTTTGCTCTTGTTGCCCAAGCTGGAGTGCAGTGATATGATCTCAGTTCACTGCAACCTCCGCCTCCCGGGTTCAAGCGATTCTCCTGCCTCAGTCTCCTGAGTAGCTGGAATTACAGGCACTCGCCGTACAGCGAGCTAATTTTTGTACTTTTGGTAGACGTGGGGGTTTCACCATGTTGGCCAGGCTGGTCTTGAACTCCTGACGTCGGGTGATCTCCCTGCCTCGGCCTCCCGAAGTGCTGGGATTAAAGGTGTGAGCCACTGCGCCCGGCAGGGAATTTTCTTTTTTTTATTTTTTTTATTTTTTTTATTATACTTTAAGTTCTAGGGTACATGTGCATGACGTTTATATCATGTATAACTCCCCAGTGCAATCCCTCCCTCCTCCCCCCTCCCCATGATAGGCCCCAGTGTGTGATGTTCCCCTTCCCGAGTCCAAGTGATCTCATTGTTCAGTTCCCACCTATGAGTGAGAACATGCGGTGTTTGGTTTTCTCTTCTTGTGATAGTTTGCTAAGAATGATGGTTTCCAGCTGCATCCATGTCCCTACAAAGGATGCAAACTCATCCTTTTTTATGGCTGCATAGTATTCCATGGTGTATATGTGCCACATTTTCTTAATCCAGTCTGTCACAGATGGACATTTGGGTTGATTCCAAGTCTTTGCTATTGTGAATAGTGCCGCAATAAACATACGTGTGCATGTGTCTTTGTAGTAGAGTAATTTATAATCCTTTGGGTATATACCCAGTAGTGGGATGGCTGGGTCATATGGTACATCTAGTTCTAGATCCTTGAGGAAACGCCATACTGTTTTCCATAATGGTTGAACTAGTTTACAATCCCACCAACAGTGTAAAAGTGTTCCTATTTCTCCACATCCTCTCCAACACCTGTTGTTTCCTGACTTCTTAATGATTGCCATTCTAACTGGTGTGAGATGGTATCTCATTGTAGTTTTGATTTGCATTTCTCTGATGGCGAGTGATGACGAGCATTTTTTCATGTGTCTGTTGGCTGTATGGATGTCTTCTTTTGAGAAATGTCTGTTCATATCCTTCCCCACTTTTTGATGGGGTTGTTTGTTTTTTTCTTGTATATTTGTTTGAGTTCTTTGTAGATTCTGGATATTAGCCCTTTGTCAGATGAGTAGGTTGCAAAAATTTTTTCCCATTCTGTAGGTTGCCTGTTCACTCTGATGGTAGTTTCTCCGGCAGGGAATTTTCTTACCACCCTCCCATTTAGTCAGATTTAAGATGAGCAGTTAGCTAAGTGTGAGAGCAGGGGAAGCCCTGGTAGGGGAAGCCCTTCCCCCAACAAGCCACTCCCAGTCTGGTGACAGCTTCTGCACAAGAGCCTAGGGAAGTGTCTGTTTGCAACACGGTGTTTACAAGGCAGAGGGGCTTCCTGTCCCGCCCGTGCCAGGCTGTGGGGCAATCAGGGCAATCAGGAGCTATGTTTTCAGAGGGAGTAAGGCAAAGAAACTGTTGAGGGATTTCTGGTGATTCTTTGAACATTACCAGGGGTTGCCTGGCCTACTTGACCCTGGAGGACAAGGAAGATGTAAAACTCAGGTTTAAAAATTGGGAGCAAATTAAAGTATTGCTAGCAAGGATGAATTTGCTTGTGGTCCTTTGCAGCTTGCAAAAATACGACGCATTTTTCACAAAAGTGGCCCTCCCTCTGAGTCTAATGTGGAAGTCTTTAGAGCAAAAAACTTCCTTTCCTCACTCCCAAGCAGGGAGCATGGGTCAGAGTAAGCAAGGAGAGAGTTCTTTCTTTCTTTCTCTCTCTCTTCTTTCTTTCTTTCTTTCTTTTTTCTTCCTTTCTTCCTTTCTTTCCTTTCTTTCTCTCTTTCTTTTTGCAGAGGAAAGAGTGCTTTCTGGGGGAAGGGGAGAGCAGTGGAAATGACTCCCCAGGAGAGATAACTCCCCCATTCCAATTCAGAGCTCATGCATGATGGAGAATGACACTCTGTGCATATCTGAGAAATGGGCTGAGGAGGCTGATACCAGCCCCTCTGCCTCCTCCAAGGACTGTGGCAGCCCTAGGGCACACACCTGCCAACCTGGAACCACTGCTATGGCACCCACAGAAACATGAGCTTATGTCCAGAGCCCTTGTTGTCTCTTGGGCCTCAGTAAAAGTATCTGGAAAGGTCTTGGAAGGTGGGTTGGGCTTTCTTGGCCCTGGGGACAGGAATATAGTCCACTTCCCCACTTCATCGGGTGGGTAACCCAAGCGTGGGTGATCAGAAGATGGGGCTCGCTCTTCCCACCTGACTTCTGAAGACCTCAGGTTGTTTTTAGTGGTGAATCCTTCCTCTGAACCCATTTGACGCCAAGTGTGAGCTGCCCAGCTGTAGGGCCAAGGTGCAAAGGCTCCTGTGAGATCAACACATTAGCCTGTGGGTCACGGTGCTATGATAGTTGTTGTTGTGAGGGGATTTGCTTTACTGTGCAAAACAGAGAAAAATAAGGGTGTGGCCCTTTAAATAACTTGCTAATAAAAAGCTCCCACTTGAGAGAGATAGAGGTTGACCTGAAGGGTGGGGTTGAGGAGAGAGATGATGGGTGGAGTTGAACAAGGACTAGCTTTGTGTAAGCATCAAGAAAACACATTTCTGAACTAGTGAGGCTAAGTAGCTCAGGTCCAAGGCATGTGAGATATTTGGGAGTTGGTTCAGAAGGTTGTTCTAGAAGGTACTTGAGTTGCCTAGCAGAAGAGATGGTGGGGACTTGTGGGAGTTGATGGAAGCAAGCCCTCAATGCTGGACCATGTAATGGATGCAATGAATAAAGAAGAGGCGTCCAACTTCCCATTCTCTCATTCTCCCAGCTGTGGCCCAAGGCACTGTGCCATCACAGTCCAACGCTCTCCTCTGAGATGGATGTAGCTGGTCAAGAATGCTCCTCTTGGACCATGGCTCAACTCTACCAGGTTCCCATCAAGGCTCCTGTCCAGGGGTTGTTGAAGGGATGGGGTTGCAGCCATGGTCATCATATGATAATGGCCACAGTTGCACGTTGGGTCCAGAGCTCAGTGGCCTCAGAGGTCACATCTCTCCTCCTCCCCCTACCTTTCCTTCCTGCATTTTCAAAGCTGGGGGCTTACTTCTCATTGGCTGTGTTACTCCTCAGATCTGCTCAGTAGATGGAGGTGAAAATGTTATTTTTCACTAAAATATCTGACCTTGTTTAAGGAGAAAAATTTTGTAATAATGCCCATAACTTATTCTCATGGTACTTTATCGACCAGTAAGAGATTACCCCTAATGCATTTATAAAAACATTACTCTCTCATCTTGAGTTGCTTCAATACTAACTGGCCAGCCCAGTTTGCTCCAATGAGTGCCTGGCCTTTAAATAGCTCAATCCCTGCTGGTCACCCTAGAGTAGGACATGCAGTGGTGGGGACTCCGTGAAGAAAACCTATGCTTCAGAAGTCATCTCTGGATAATGACTTCATCCTCTGGAGGATGACTTCACCTTTTATGAGGTGTCTCTGTCAAGGAAATTTTGGGTATAACATGTGGTCTTTAAGTCAGACCATAAACCACACTCTACAAATTCAGGAGAAACCCACCAGCTGTAACTAAATGACCTAGTAACAGAAAAACAAAAACATAATTTATCTTTTTAGATAACTCAGCATTCCCTGAAATAATAGTTGGTCTACTGGTTTCTCTGTTGGATTGGAGAGACCCAAAATAATAGTGGCTTAAACAAGATAGAGGTTTATTTCTGTCTCATGTAGCAAGCTGGGCATAAGTGATCCAGACATCACATGACAGCTTTACAGGTTGGGAACCAAGGTTCCTTTTGTGTTGTTGCTCTGCCTTCTTCAACATGTAGCTCTCATCTCATAGTCCATAATGGCTGTTCTAGCAATTGCCATCACATCTGCACTCCAGCTAGCAAGAGGGGGTAAAGGGGAAGGGAAGGGCATGCCTCTTCCTTCTAAAAGCGTGATTTAGAAATTGCACTTACCAATGTCTATTCATATTCCAGTAGCCAGAATGTAGTCATGTGGTCATACTTAGTTACAAGAGTCTGGGAAATGTGATCTAAAATTTCTAAAAGTTATATTCCTATAGAAGGAAGGAGAATACATATGGAAGAACAATTATGAGTCTCATCCACATCTGAACTTTGTGAATCTTCACTGTTATATGGATGTTCTTTATCCCTTCTGTTGTGGAGTAAGCATGACTTCTAAGCCCTACTGAAAACTGTTGATAAAAAACAGCACGCTACACCAAAAGGTGGAATTAACCCAAATGTCCATTGATGGATACATGGATAAACAAAATGTATATATACATTCAATTGAATATTATTGATCCTTAAAAAGGAATGAGGTTCAAACACATGCTACAATATGCATGAACCTTGAAGACATTATGCTAAGTGAAGTAAGCCAGACACAAAAGGACAGATACTATATGATTCCACCTATGTGAGGTAGCTAGAGTAGTTAAACTCATAGAAACAGAAAGTAGATTAGAGGTTACCAGAGGCTGGAGGGACAAGTGGTGGGGAGTTAGTGTTTATTGAGTATGGAGTTTCAGTTTGGGAAGATGAAAAAGTTCTGTGAATGGATGATGGGGATGGTTGCACAACAGTGTGAATGTACTTAATGTCACTGAACTGTACACTTAAAACTGTACACACAAAACTACACACACAACCTGCAGAATGGGAGAAAATATTTGCAGACTATGTATCTGTCAAAGGTCTAATATCCAGTCTGTAAGGAACTTAAATCAACAAGCCAAAACCAAATAATCCCATTTAAAAACAGGCAAAGGACATGAACAGACACTTCTCAAAAGAAGACGTACAAATAGTCAACACACATATGAAAAATAATGCTCATCATCACTAATTATGAGGGAAATGCAAATCAAAACCTCAACAAGATACTATCTCGCACCAGTGAGAATGCCATTATTAAAAAGCCAAAAAACAACAGATGCTGGCAAGGCTGTGGAGAAAAGGGAACACTTACACATTGTTGGTGGGAACGTAAATTAGTTCAAACACTGTAGAAAGCAGTTTGGAGATTTCTCAAAGAACTTAAAATAGAGCTATCATTTGACCCAGCGATCAGATTACTGGGTATATTCCCAAAGGAAAATAGTTCATTGTACCAACAAGACACATGTACTCACATACGTTCATCACCCCACTATTCCACAATAGCAAAGACATGGAATCAACCTAGATGCCCATTGATGGTAGATGGGATAAAGAAAATGTGCTACATACCTACATATAAGCCATGGAATACTATGCAGCCATAACAAAGAATAAAATCATGTCCTTTGCAGCAACATGGATGGAGCTGGAGGCCATAATCCTAAGCAAATTAATGTAGGAATGGAAAACCAAATATCACATGTTCTCACTTTTAATTAGGAGCTAAACACTGAGCACACGTAGACATAAACCTGGGAGCAATAGACATTGTGGGCTATCAGAGTGAGGAGGGAGGGAAGGATGAGAATTGAAAAACCTTCTATTGAGTACTGTGCTCAGTACCTGCACCTGTATAACAGGTATAACCGTATAACAAACCTGCACCTGTATCTAACATAAAAGTTGGAATTTAAAAAATACTTACAATGGTAAATTTTATATTGCATATATTTTACCGCAATCATGCTATAAAGGACCAAAGGCAGGGTTCTCTGACATTTTAGGAGCGATGTCCCTACAGATGAAGCTACTCAACACCCTTTGGGTGAGGTTATTAAGCCAGTAATGAATCCATCTGTCTGTGTTATCATTCATGTTTTTTACATCATCATGAGACTATATAGCAAGACTTGCTAAAATTCAGATATGCTATTTTTGTGGCTGTTCTTGTATTACCTCTTTAGTCAGTGAATCCATTGATCCCTATGGGCTGCTGGTGGTTCCTGGATCCTTCCCTTAGCATTCACAGACTGTCTCTTAATAACGTATAGAGAGGCCGGGCACCGTGGCTCACGCCTGTAATCCCAGCACTTTGGGAGGCCGAGGCGGGCGGATCACAAGGTCAGGAGATCAAGACCATGGTGAAACCCCGTCTCTACTAAAAAAAAAAATACAAAAAATTAGCCGGGCGCGGTGGCGGGCGCCTGTAGTCCCAGCTACTCGGGAGGCTGAGGCAGGAGAATGGCGGGAACCCGGGAGGCAGAGCTTGCAGTGAGCCGAGATCGTGCCACTGCACTCCAGCCTGGGCAACAGAGGAGACTCCGTCTCAAAAAATAAATAAATAAATAAATAAATAAATAATAATAATAATGTATAGAGAATGTTGCCAGGGGACTGGTGGATTCAGACATGTACTTTTAAGAATTCCACTTAAAAATTAAAAAAAAATTTTTTTATTACCATAGATTTTTGGGGAACAGATGGTATTTGGTGACATGAGTAAGTTCTTTAGTGATGATTTGTGAGGTTTTGGTGAACCCATCACCCAGCAGTGCACATTGCACCCAATGTGTAGCCCTTTATCCCTCACCCTCTTCCCACCTTTCCCCTGCCAAGTCCCCGAAGTCCATTGTATCATTCTTATGCCTTTGCATCCTTATAGCTTAGCTCCCACTTATGAGTGAGAATATATGACGTTTGGTTTTCCATTCCTGAGTTACTTCACTTAGAATAATAGTCTCCAATCCCTTCCAGGTTGCTGCAAATGCCATTAGATAATTTCCCCTTTTTTCTGTTCCCCAAGATGAGAACAACATTTTCTAGCCTGTCTTGGTTTTTCTCTGTCTGTATCTGTCTCTTATACATCTTTCATTTTCTCTGATTCTTCAAAGATAATCGGTAGCAGCTCCCTTTTACAACCTCAAGTTTCTGTATGACTCTGAGATGCCTTTATTCTCTTCTGCAATCCTAAACTCATTTTCAGCAGCAAGCCTCCCTATTTGACATCAGATGTTTCAATATCGCACCCTTTCGCCGCAGTCTACCTTTCACCCTGTGGCCGGTGCAGCCTTCCAAATCCCAAAGCTGATGTGTCATTCACCAGCTCGAAATTTAGCAGTGGCTCCACATGGCGCTTGAGTAAACCCTTAAGCACGTAGCTTGGCAGATAAGGCTGTTCACAGTCTACCATGCCAGCCCAAGCAGCATCATCTCCCAGCATGCCCCATGTCATGCTTACCCTTCAGTAGGGTTGAACAGCCAGCAGTTCCCTAAAGGAACCATGCTGTCTCCCACCTCTTGCCTCGGTTTATTTTCCTACCACCATGCCTGAATCTCAGCCAAGGCAGCTCCTCCTTCCTGAAATGTTATCTCAGGAGTCACCTTGTTGGAGAAGCTTTGCTAATTGACATTCTCCCTCCTCCAAGTTCCTATGGCACCTGTCCCATGTTAGCCTCCACTGGGACACCTAATCCACTGGGTAATTTCTAGTTTAAGGGTTATTTTGGATGGTGCTGCTCTGGACTTCCTATTGCATGCCCACTTGATATGTAGCTAGAAGGCATATACCTGGGGCCTGGAGCATGCTGAAGCTGAGCTTTTGTAGGGTCTGCTAGAGGATCTTCCATTCGGTATGTTGTACTAGCGTACATTCCCTGCAGCAACCGTGAGGGTTTGCGTGGCTTGACATCCTCACAACAGTGTTTTCCACCTTTTTCGTTTCGGCCCTTCTGCTGGGTGTGTAGTGGTATTGTCTCGTGGTGGGAATGTGCACTTCCCTTCTGACTAAAGATTCGGAGCACCTTTCCACGTGTTTAGTGGCCATTTGGACACCCTCTTCTGTGAAACGTCTATTCAAGCCCTTTGTCCAGCTTTCCACTGGATTGTCTTTTTCATATTTTTCTGTTGCTCCTGCCACATTGTGTAGTGACCACTCCATCCTCTTCCTGACCACAAGCTCTGTGAGATTTCTGGACCCCCAGTGCCTCGTGAAGTCCCTCAAAGAGTAGACCCTCAATACGTATTTTCTGCTGACTAAATAAAACATCTGTGATTCATGCTTTTCAGTAGGTTAACCATTCTCCTTACAACGGTAAAGCTTATCATGGTAAAGCTTTAGCTCCTACTTATAAGTGGAGGGAAAGATGGAAGTAGCATAGGAGTGCATTTTGGCTTTCTCTCATGCATCGGTCACTGTCTTGAGTTATTGGCCTGATTTCTCCTGGTTTGGGCTCTGCAAATAGCTTTACAGGTCCTTTTTGATGAATGCTGCATTTTTCTTTTTCTTTTCTTTTTTTTTTTTTTTTTTTTTTTTTTTTAACACGGAGTCTCGCTCTGTTGTCCAGGCTGGAGTGCAGTGGCCTGATCTCGGCTCACTGAAAGCTCCGCCTCCCGGGTTCACGCCATTCTCCTGCCTCAGCCTCCCGAGTAGCTGGGACTACAGGCGCCCGCCACCACACCCGGTTAATTTTTTGTATTTTTAGTAGAGACGGGGTTTCACCATGTTAGCCAGGATGGTCTTGATCTCCTGACCTTGTGATCCACCCACCTCGGCCTCCCAAAGTGCTGGGATTACAGGCATGAGTCACCGTGCCCGGCTGCTGCATTCTTCTTAAGGCTTGCTTTCATGAGATGCTCACTCTCTCTCTTTTGTATCATCTTACTTGGGGACCTCGATTCCATCTTGACGTATGCCTCAGGAAGTCACGCTGGCTCCTTCACATTTCCCTCCTTTTCTCCCTTGTGACACTCTCTCACTTGCCTTCAGAGCTTGATTTTCCATTTTCTTTCCCTGTTAAGCCACCCTCTCTGACTTCCAGCCTCTTGTTGTTGTTATTTTAATAGACTAGATATGCACGGAAACAATTCCCAACCCCTTGAATAGCTGCTTTCATAAAGTCTATGACTCGCGTCTGACGATGTCTAGCATTTTCTTCCATGATTACTACAAACCCCGAAGTTATCGGTCCTTTTCTCCCCATTTTTCTCTCACTTCTATTTTACAAAGCTTTCATTGTTCTTGGTGAGAATTAAAGGCAGAAGATAGGATAGTTATCTTCCTTATCACTAACTTCACCTTCCAACAGATGAGATGACCAAGGGAGCAGGGATTCATTTAGGAACCTGGCTCTAACCTAATGAGCCACCCAGCTGCTGTCCGGGCGAAGATCCTGCCAGCCCTAAACCGTGGCTCTGGGTTCATTTTTGGATGCATGCGAGAAAAGCCTCATCCGTATCTCAGTCAGGCGGGGTGTGTGATCCCATGTGCTTCTCTCTCATCTTCCTTCAAACCTCTTCATCATTCATTCATTCATTCATTCAGCAAATATGTGCCAGGCATTCAGATGGGTCCTCATGGAGCTCACATTCTAATGGGTCTGGGAGTTAGAGAAAGGTAATGAGAGCAGTACAAAAGCAAAATGTCATCATGTGTCCGTTGCTGAGAGAGATGCAGGAAGAAGTAAGGCAGGAGGCAGCAGAGATGGGGCTTGTCAGGAGTCCTCCTTGGGAACAGAAGATGGGAGAGAAGTGAAGGAGTGAGCCAGGCAGACACATAGGAGAAGAGCACTCAGGCAGAGAGAATGGCAGGCGCAAAGATCCCGAGGCAGAACAGTCAGGAGTGGGCTGTTGTGTTGCTATGGTCATTCGAGTCCTCAGAACGTGGCGGGGCACATGCTGGCATGTGAGCAGCTCAGCATTTGAAATGGAGGACAGCATGTTAGCCATCTTTACAGCTACCACAGCGTGCAGCAAAGCACCTTATGATCATATTCACTTGGTAAGAAAGGTTTCTATTTCAGTAAACACACTTAGGTTGCACAGCCTCTGAGGACCCTTCTGCCTCTGAATTGCTGTGATTATCTTAGATGCCTTGTGGATGGTGCCATCTCCTATAGTTTTCTTAGATGCCTGGCAGACGGCGCTGTCTCCTAGTAGTTTCCTTAGGTGCCTGGTGGATGGCACCATCTTCTAAGAGTTTCCTTAGGTGCCTGGTGGATGGTGCCATAGTAATTTTCTTTCTAGTAGTTTTCTTTATAGGTTTTCCATCTGGACTTTTCTGAACACATGGTCTAGTGGCTTCTGGGCATGTGACCTGATCTCGGTAAAGGGCTGCCACTCACACCAGATGGACCTGGTCTTGGTAAGGGGTTGGCACTCACACCAGATGTGCATGTTCCAGATACTATTGCTGTGTAACTACCTACCTACCCCAAAATGCAGCAGTGTAAGATTGCAACCGTTTTATTATGCCCGTGGATTCTGTGGGCTAGGAATTTGGGCTGGGCACAATAGGGATGACTTGTCTGTGTTTAGGGTTGTCTGGGGTCTCAGCTGGGAAGACCAAACAGCTGGTAACTGAACCTGTAAATGAGGATGCCTACAAGGTGCCTCTCCATGTCGTTTTGCCTACATCATGGCAACCTCCAGATGGAGAGTCTAATTTCTCACTCGATGGCTCAGAGCTCCAAGTTCAAACCTTCTAGCAAACAAGACAGTAGCTGTGTTGTCTTTAGTGACCTAGCCTTGGAAGCCATACAGCATCACTTCTGCTATAATCTATTGATTGTGGCAGTCACAAGCCCACCCACATTTAAGGGGATGGGAATAGATTCCGCCTCTTGATGGAGAAGTGGCAAGGCTGTGATGTAAAGGAGATGTGGGATGGGAGCTATTGTTGGGATCGTCTTCGGGACATAAAATCTTATAAGTACTTTCTATTTTTCTGGGAAGGAGTTCTCATTTTCTGTTGTTTCTGGACTACGGTGGATTTGAGATGTCTGCTTTGCCTCCTGTCTAGCAGAAATTCCCAGTGCCAGGTGGTTGCTGTGATGCCCACCCTTTTTCTCACTGCTGCTAGCAGTCCTGTCCCAGGCTTTCTCTGGGTCACCAGTGAAACCTCCCTTATGAAGAAGGAGTAGCCAAGGGGCCGCCAGGTGGAGGGAATACAGTGCTGGGACCAGTTTCTCATCCCCTGAAGGGTGTGAGAGTGTGTGTGGCTGGGGTGGGAGGCAGACCTACTGATTGTTAGGGAAGAATCTCTTGGAGCTAGTGTCAATCAAATGCCTCATCCCAGTGGCTGGTTTCCTGGCACAACTCCTGGGCCTTAGCTGTGCCTCTTGAGTGCATAGGAAGCCAGGGCCTGCCAGGGAGTGAGTATACTTGCAGCTGGGGAGGACTCAGATCCTTGCTTTGAAGCGGGATGAGGGGCCGAGCTAGGGTTTGGCTAGAAGCCTGCCACAGCTGAAATAGTGAGAAAGCTTTGCCAGCTTGCTGGGCTGCACCACAGCAGGGCTTCCTGGACCCCCAGGCAACAGCATCTTCCTGGAGAGGAAGAGCCTCTTCCACACCCTGACCTTCTCAAGCGTATTCATTTGCTGTGGACTTGCTGGACATTCATCTGCTAACCTCAGCAGGAAATTGCAGAACTAACACATTAGGGCGGTAAGTGTAGGCTGTTTTTCCCCAGTCACAAGTCTCGGTGCCTAGGTGTAGTTCCCTGTGTGCCGCTATCACAAAGCTCCTGACCCAGGATGGCTAGATATAAGAGGATCCCAAGAAGTTCACTTGAGAAGGCTGAGGAACTCTCCAGCTCCCTGTCCTGGTATTTCTCTTAGGATCACCCGTGTTCCTGCCCTAGCCAGGTGCTTTTGAAGCCTGAAGACAGGTCTGGAGAGTAAGGATGGATATAGGAGTGGTCCCAAGTTCCCGTTTCACCAGAGAGTATGTTCCCACTCTTCATTCCTCAGGGAAGGAAAAACGCAACCTCCTCATTCCAGAATAAAATCGTGGAATGCTAGTGCCTGAAGGAACTTTATACATAAATTAATTCATCTTGCCCCCTTTGCAGAGGATGTGCCTCTGATGATGGACACACAACAGATGCTCAGCAAGTGTGTTCACTGTTTGAGAAATCATCACAATGCATCATGCTGCATGAAGACACATGCACACATATGTTCATTGCAGCACTGTTCACAATAGCAAAGACATGGAATCAACCTAAATGCCCATCAACAGTTGACTGGATAAAGGAAATGTGGTACATATACACCATGGAATACTATGTAGCCATGAAAAAGAGCAAGATCATGTCTTTTGCAGCAATGTGGATGGAGCTATTATTCTCAGCATAATAGATAACATAATAGAATAACAGGATGGCTGTTTTTTCTCAGCAAACTAACGCAGGAACAGAAAACAAAATACATGCTCTCACTTGTAAGTGGGAGCTAAATGATGAGAGCTCATGGACACAAAGAGGGGAACAACAGGCACTGGGTCTTACTTGAGAGTGGAGGGTGAGAAGAGGGAGAGGATCAGAAAAAAAAAACTATTTGGGCACTAAGCTTAGTACCTGGGTGACGAAGTAATGTGTCCAACAAACCCCTGTGACATAAGTTTACCATAACAAAATTGCACATGTACCCCCGCACCTAAAATAAAAGTTAAAAAAAAAAAAGGGGTGTATTCCCTAAGGTGCGGCAGACAATATTTCAGAATTATTGTTGATTTGCTAGGTGTGATCAGGTTGGAAGGTTGGAGAATGTCTCTTTTCTTTTTTTTTTCTTTTTTTAGATGGAGTGTTGCTCTGTCTCCCAGGCTGGAGTGCAGGGGCGCAATCTTGGCTCACTGCAACCTCTCCCTCCTGGGTTCCAGCGATTCTCCTGCCTCAGCCTCCTGAGCAGCTGGGACTACAGGCACGTGCTACCAAGCCCGGCTAATTTTTGTACTTTTTAGTAGAAACGGGATTTCAACATATTGGCCAGGCTGGTCTTGAACTCTTGACTTGGTGATCCGTCCGCCTTGGCCTCCCAAAGTGCTGGGATTACAGGTGTGAGCCGCCGCACCT
This sequence comes from Trachypithecus francoisi, assembly GCF_009764315.1. Classification (NCBI taxonomy): domain Eukaryota; kingdom Metazoa; phylum Chordata; class Mammalia; order Primates; family Cercopithecidae; genus Trachypithecus; species Trachypithecus francoisi. Next base: position 63,401,914 of record NW_022681466.1, read on the forward strand.
GGCTGAGAATGTCTCTTTTCTTAAGAGATTGTGCTCGAGTATTAGACTGAACCTCATGAAACTGCTAATATCCTCTCATGTTTAATACGATTCAGTCAAGGCCAGGCATGGTGACTCATGCCTATAATCCCAGCACTTTGGGAGGCCAAGGCAGGAGGATTGCTTGAGGCCAGGAGTTCGACACCAGCCTGTGCAATGTATTGAGACTCCATCTCTAAAAAAAAAAAGAAAAATTAAATTAAAAATTAGCCAGGCTTTGTATTGCACACCTGTAGCCCCAGCTACTCAGGAGGCTGAGGTGGGAGGATCATTTGAGCCTGGGAGTTCAAGGTTGCAGTGAGCCGTGATTGTGTGACTACACTCCAGTCTGGGCAACAGAGCGAGACCCTGTCTCCTGACGGGAAAAAAAAAAAAAAAAGAAAAAGTTTCAATCTGATGTTTAGGACTGATGTGCCATGATGTCCACAGCCTGCAACTCACTGTCAAATGTTTTAGCAAAGCGTGTGTGTATGTGTGTGTGTATGACGTGATCTTCTCTGTCCAGCTGGGGCAGCAGCCAAATAAGAATAAGGCTGATAGGAGATGAAGGCTGCGGAGCTTCCCTCTGTCTTCCTTCCTCCCACCCAAGACACCCCACCGCCTCCCACAGACTGTCTTTTGGCCCTGTGCCTGTCGGGGTGCTGGTGGGGCTGAGCAGGGTCCCTGCAGATGGGGGTTTGTGACATGGGTGAGGTGTCAGGAATGGGTGAGGCAGGAGTGGAGGCAGGAACTGCGAGGAGGCTCTGACTATGGGTGGAACAGAGAAGAGGCTGCAGGGTGGGGGCAGGGAGGGGCTCTCCAGGGGCAGCTGTGTATTTCTGGATGGGGTCGGGTGTGGTTTCCTGGGAGGTGGCCGAGATGAGAAGGGGCACAGACTGATTTCAGCCCCAGCTCAAGGATCTGCCTATTCCTCCAGGGGCTTTTGAAAGATCCCAGGACCCTGTGAGACCCTCTGCAATGAAAGGGAGAGAAGCAGGAGATGGGATGGGAGATGAGGGCCCCGTTGTGAGGAGCTGGCAGGGTGACCTCACCTCTACTTGAGCTATCAGCTCCCTGTCTCCAAGGCAACCCTGCTGCCTGAGCCTCCCTAAAGCCCCCACGCCCGCCTAACGGGAAATTCTCAGATAATTCAGATGGTCATGGGAAAGCCCATACGCGTAAATCCTCCTGAAGGGTTATCTGAGTAAATAGGGGGATCTTTCTGTTTACCACTGTCTTACTGCCTGCATCTCGATGCCTGCATTGATGCCTGCCTTAGTGCAGCAGGCGGGATCGAGGGAGACCACAGGATGAACTGGCTGACAGGTGGTAACAGGTTGATATCCACAGGCCGCAGGCAGCAGGGACCACCACGGCAGGTGGTTCCCTAGAGGGCTCCTGGCCACACTCCTCTCGGGATCCTTGCGCTGCAGACCCTGCCGCCTGCCCTGCCACATCCTGTGCCCCGTCGCCGCGTGGGCCGCTCTCGAAGCATAGGCCAGATGTGCAAATTCTGCGGCTGTGCCTGGGGGCAAGCGCAGCACAGCTTGCTTTTCTTGGAAATCATTGGTGATTTGTTAGAAAAACAGGAAACATTGGGGCTGCTGGTGTACATTTTGACTTTTTTGTTTTTGTTTTTGAACTCCTTTCATCGGTCTCTGTATCAGGGTGTTTTAAGGGTATTTCTGCTCAACTCAGCCTTCGAGCCGTCTCTGGTCACTCTTCCCTCTCTATGCATCCGCTTTTTCTCTTTCCCCCTCTTGTCTTCTGCTGCCTTCGTCCCCTAACCCCAATCACTGCGTGGGGAGGGGGCCAGATCCAGGGAACCATGGAAACGTGCTGGTGAGTCACCTTGGCCACGTGCTTCTGTGGAGCCTGGCCTCCCTGCACCTGCCTCCCCACTCTCTGCCTCCCCACCAACCCTGCATTTATCCCCCTACAGCCCTCAGTCATGGTGGTTAGACAGGAAGCAAAGTGGTCTGCACAGTGGGACCTGCTGCAACTGGGACAGCTGGGGTGGCTGCCACTGTCCTGCTGCTGACACGCAGGGATGATGTGGCTGTGATCAGAAGTTGTTCTTCCCTGCTGGGTCACCCTCATTGGAGTGGAGAGGCCCTCATTGCTATACCCACTGGAACACTGAGGCTGAGAGAGGAGCAGGGATGCCTTCAATAAAGAAGAGGAAGGGGTGAGGAGGTCTGGGTTGGGACACGCTCTGGCTGTGTCCCAACTCAACTCCTCCCTGGCTATGTCTCAAAAACACAGCAGGGGCCGGGCACAGTGGCTCACGCCTGTAATCCCAGCACTTTGGGAGCTCGAGGCAGGCAGATCACCTGAGGTTAGGAGTTTGAGACCAGCCTGGCCAACACGGCAAAACCCCGTCTCTACTAAAAATACAAAAATTAGCCAGATGTGGTGGCTCATGCCTGTAATCCCAGCTACTCGGGAGGCTGAGGCAGGAGAATCACTTGAACCTGGGAGGCGGAAGTTGCAGTGAGTCGAGATTGTGCCATTACATTCCAGCCTGGGCAACAAGAGCAAAACTTCATCTCAAAAAAAAAACAAAAAACAAAAAACAAAAAAATCCCCACAAAAACAAAAAACAAACAAGGAAAAAAACCTCAGCAGGCAGGAGGCTGGGAACTGTGGTCGTTTTGTGTATGGGATCTTCAGGAAAGTGTTGCAAGGCTGCTGTTTGCTAGTGTCCCTTGGTGAGGTTTCCTGGGTCCTGTCTTGTCAGGGGTGAGCTCTGAGGATGGCCAGTGGTTGCTTTGGGATTGTTCTTAAGCCTTCTTGCAGCGGCTCTGAACTTCATAATGTACCACGGTGGAGAGACTCCTCTCCCATTTTACGGTGAAATAAACGGGTCCAGAGAGGTTCTCCATTCCCTAAACAGGCCCCAGTGAGGCGAGAACGGCAGGGCCTCCCATGTGCCCAGCTGCTTGCCCCAGGTGGGCTGGGCTCTGCCCCTGGGTTTTCATCATTGCAGGGGTCCTGATACCACACCTTCAGCCAGGCCCCCATCTCCCAGGGGAAGCAGGCTTAGGGGCTGCCCTTCTAAAGTCATACAAGAAGTCTGATATGAGCGATTAGAAACTCCCCACAGCTCTCTGGGGGTTGTTTTTAAAAGGAATTAAACTGTCCAGAGAGAGATGTGTAAGACTAAGCTGAGATGGGGACCAGCGTGAGAACTGAAACACTATTTGGAGCTTTCCAGAAATACGCAGATTGGAGGAATCTGGAGTAGGGAAGGACATTGGGGCAGGAAGGTGACCCCTTCTCACACCAGGGCTCCTGAATACATGAATATCAAAAGGCAGTGACAGGCCTTGGGAGAGGGAGGGGCCATGTTCCCATTCCTCTCGACTGCACAGCTTCTCGGAAGCAGAGATTCTCAGCCAGGCATCTGTGAAACTTGGATGGGGAACACGTGGCATTGTTATTTTCACTCACCTGTAACTGAAGTTCACATTTGAACGTAGGCAAAAACCACAGTCATACCAGTAGCACCTGTGACTTTGTCACCAACAGAAATCCAGATGTTTTTGTGTCACTTTGAGGTTGCAGATACCTCAAATGTCATTCATGCTCTTCACTACGTTTAGGTGATCATAGTAATTAGATTCTCTGCTGGGCTTTTGTTATTTCATGTGTTAATGAGAAGAACATACACTCCCATTTCTAAAGCTGATGATTTTTTTTTTAATCCAAAATGTGTTTATTGAGATGGTTTCCCACTCATCTTGATTCAGAGTGCCTTTAGTGCTGCTTCCTCCTAAAGGAACATCCTTCTGTAAGCCTTGCTTTTCCTCCTGTAGGCTGGCAGAGGACAGTGGAGCAGCCAACACACAAAACTACTGTTTGTGCATGGCTAAAGACCGTGGTGATTTTATAGCATCCTGGGCATTTCACATCCATGAAGTAGGAATTGGGGCTCTGCACCAGGCGTTTCTTCTTGTGTTTCCTCTTCTCCTCTTCTGGGGAGGGATGAAGGAGATCCTTTGCGAGAGGCATGTTCTCGTGTGGGTAGGTCGTCACCGCCGGAAAAAAAAGCTGATGATTTAAAACTAGTTTGACCATTGTATTTCAACGTCCATCATTTCCTTTGCAATTCTGTATATTTTATTTCGTGCATTTAAAGCATTATTCTGAAGAGGGGTCTGTAGATGTCAGACTGCCAAATGGTCCCACGGTGCAAAAAAGTTTAGGAATTCCTACTGCTGGAGCAATTAGGTAGAGAATTCGACATGTTCCTTGACAGCTGGGGAGGGCGTTGGTGGTCGGCAAGCCTGAGTTAGCATCATCGCTCTCACTTGCTGCATATTCTGAGAAAGTGACTTTATCTCTCAGAGCCATCGTTTCCTTATGTGTAAAATAGAGATGAAGAATGACTACCTGAAAGGATTGTCCTACGTGAAAGTGCCTGCCTCTTCCAGCGTCTGACAGGTAGTAGGAACTCTCTGTGGGTAGTAGCTGGTGGCAGTGGCACCAGCTTATATAAGCCTATGAGACTCAAGCAGGATTCTTTCTTATTACAGAGGAAACTCCAGGCTACATTCATTTCTTACCTGTGCCTCATGTAGAAGGGTAAACTTGGGTCATATCTGGATACTGTCTCTCATCTTTTTTCTTTTGCTCTGAGCAGGTAGCTCCCAGGTATCCAATAGGAATCTTGGTCCATAAATTCAAGTATTTGAGAAATAAAATTTCAAATATATGCTTGAAATGCTTCAAGTATATTTGAGAAATGCTTGGTATGTCCACACAGTGAAATATTACTTGGTCATAAAAAGGAGTAAGTACTGTTACATACTACGACATGGATGAACCTAGAAAACATGCGCTAAGCGAAACAAGCCAGATGCAAAAGACCACATATCATATGACTTCATTTATATGAAATGTCTAGAATAAGCAAACCCATAAAGACAAAAAGTAGATGAGTGGTTGCCAGAGGATAAGGGGAGGGAGAATGGAGAGTGATTGCTAATAGGTATAGGGTTTCTTTTTGGAGTGATAAAAATGTTCTGGGATTAGATAGTTGTGATGGTTACATACTTAGTGAGTATACTAAAAGCCACTGAAGTGTACACTTTAAAATGTAAAGTCTATGTTATTAATTACAGCTCAAGAAAAAAAGTAAAAATCACTCCCTAACCTATGGACATTGAAAAGATAATAAAAGAATATTATGAATAACTCTATGCCCACCAATTTGGTAACTTAGATGAAATGGAATAATTTCTTATTTCTATTAAAACTCATACAAATAGAAGTAGATTATCTGAATAGGCCTATATCTATTAAATAAATTGAATCAATAATTAATAATCTTCCAAAACAAAAAGTTTCAGGCCCAGAGGATTTCGCTGGTTAATTCTACCAAACATTTAAAAAAAATGGCCGGGTGCAGTGGCTCACACGTGTAAGCCCAGCACTTTGGGAGACTAAGGCAGGCAGATCACCTGAGGTCAGGAGTTCAAGACCAGCCTGGCCAACATGGTGAAACCCCATCTCTACTAAAAATACAAAAAAATTAGCTGGGTGTGGTGGCAGGTGCCTGTAATCCCAGCTAGTCAGGAGGCTGAGGCAGGAGAATCGCTTGAACCCGGGAGATGGAGGTTGCAGTGAGCCGAGATCACGCCATTGCACTCCAGCCTGGGCAACAAGAGTGAAACACACACACAAAAGAAAAAATGGTGGCAACTCTCTACAGTCCATTCCAGAAAATAGAAGAAGAGGGAATGCTTCCTGACTCATTCTATGAGGCCAGCATTACCTAATACCAAAACCGGACAAAAATATTACAAAAAAGGAAAACTACAGATCAATATCTTTCATTAATATAGATGTGAAAATCCTCAACAAAACATTAGCAAATTGAATCCAACAATGCATGAAAAGAATTCTGAATCACAGCCAAGAGGGATTTGTTCTGGATATGCAAGGCTGATTCAATATTTGAAAGTCAATTAATGTAGTTAATTACATCAACAGGCTGAAGAAGAAAAATCATAAAACTAGACACAGAAGAAACATTTGACAAAATCCAATACCTGTTTATGATAAAAATTCTCAGCACACTAGAAATAGAGAGGAACTTCTTCAGCCTGATAAATGCTTACACGAAAAACCTACAGCTATCATTATGGTGAGAAACCAGATGTTTTCCCATTAAGACTGGGACCAAGGCAAAGATGTCTTCACTTATCACTCATATTTAACATCGTACTGGAAGTCCTACCTAATGCAAAAATATAAGAAAAGGAGATGAAAGGTTTGGGAAGGAAGGAAATTGGGAAGGAAGTTTCTGTTCACCAATAACATGATTGTCTATGTATAAAATCCCAAAGAATCAACAACGACAAACAACAACATTCCTGGAACTAAGCAATTATAGTAAGGTTGCAGAGTGCAAGACAAACACATGAAAGTCAAGTGCTTGCCTATATACCAGCAATGAGCAATTGGAATTTGAATTAAAAATACAATACCATTTACATTAGCACCAAAAAATGAAATAATCAGATATGAATCTAACAAAATATATGTAAGATTTATATGAGAAAACAACAAAATGGATGGAAAAAATCTACAAAAATCTAAATAAATGGAGAGATATTCCATGTTCATGTATAGGAAGACTCACTATTGTTAAGCTATCAGTTCTTCCAACTTTATCTATAGACTCAATGCAATCTCAATCAAAACTCCAATAAAATTACTTTGTGAATATTGACAAACTCATTCTAACACTTATATGAAAAGAAAAAGACCTAGAATAAACAACACAATATTGAAGAAGAACAAAGTCAGAAGATTGGCATTACTAACTTACTAAGACCTGCTATAAAGACTTACAAGACTTACTATAAAGGTGCATCCATACAATGGAATATTATTCAGTAGAAAAAGAAAAGAGCTATCAAGCCATGAAAAAACGTGGAAGAACCTTAAGTGCATGCATATTGCTAAATGAAGGAAGTCAATCTGAAAAAAACTACATACTGTATAATCCCAACTATGTGACGTCCTGGAAAAGGCCAAACTATGGAGGCAGTAAAAAGAAGAATGGCTACCAGACGCTGGAGGGAGTAGGATGAATAGATGGAATATAGTGGATTTTCTGGGCAGTGAAAATATTCTGTGATACTGTAATGTGTATTGATATGATATATTTGGAGAAACCCATAGAATTGTACAACACAAAGCGTGCACCCTAATGCACACTGCGGACTTCAGTGACTGCTCTTATATCAATATTGGTTTATTAATTTTAACGAATGAACCGTGCTAATGGAAGATATTAATAATAGAGGAAACCGTGGGTGGGAGGGGAAAGGAGAGGGAGTTTATAGGAACTCTTTGTACTTTCTGTTTAATATTTCTATAAACCTAAAACTACTTTAAGAATTAAAGTCTATAAAAGAAAAAGAAATAACCACTGTCTTCTTCTTCTTCTTCTTTTTTTTTTTTTTTTGAGATGGAGTCTCACTCTGTCACCCAGGCTGGAGTACAGTGGCGCGATTTCAGCTCACTGCAAGCTCTGCCTCCCGGGTTCATGCCATTCTCCTGCCTCAGCCTATCGAGTAGCTGGGACTACAGGCGCCCACCACCATGCCCGGCTAATTTTTTGTATTTTTAGTAGAGACGGGGTTTCACTGTGTTAGTCAGGATGGTCTCTATCTCCTGACCTCGTGATCCGCCCGCCTGGAGCTCCCAAAGTGCTGGGATTACAGGCGTGAGCCACCACGCCCGGCCTTCTCTTCTTATATTGACTGAAATCCGATGCGAAGCCCCATCCTGCCAGGAGCTGTCCAGGAGCTCAGAGCTATTCACTTTCCTGCCACAAACCTTCCTCAAGGTGGTTGCCTTCTTAGTTAGCATGGAGATAGAGTGAGGGGAGGGCACAATGTACGGAAAGAAATACATTAATAGAAATATACATTGTCCTGTATTTGTACTCTGAGGTCTTAGGAACAGCTCCGGGGAAGCTTGGGTTCTGACCTGAATCTCTTCCTTTGGCCTCTGGCAGAGGAAACACGGAAGGAAGCAGGTCTCCCAGGCAACCTGCCCACACAGTGGGTGGCCAAAAACGACTCGTTCAACACCTCTGAAGACTGACTCACTGGGACGTTGCAATAGACGTGATTTCCCCTTGAAGCCAGAGGAATATCCCCTATTGCTCATATGGTCATAACATCATGGGCACATATTTGGGCGGGGCTTTGGTTTGTACATTCATGTAACTTTCCAGGGAGAATCTGTCCAGACCCTCTGCCAGGCACTGGGGTTAGAACCATTATGGTAGATGGGACACTGACGTCAGAGCTGAAAGCCCACTAGAGAAATAGGCAGTTACAACGCAGGCACAGTGGAACCAGAGAGGCTCTGGGAGCTGAAAGGGTGGGGGGGTGGACATGCAGCCAAGCCTGGGGGTCAGAAGTTCTCCCCTGAAGAAGTGAGCTGGAAATGGAAGACAGAAGAATGCATGTTAGGATGCACATCAGAAGCAGGGAAACGTGGGCGAAGTGTTTCAGGCAGAGGCAGCACATGCAGGAAGAAGTTTTTATGGAGAGGAAAGGTAAAGGTTTGAGACTGGCCAGGGAAGAAGGGCACGACCAAGGGCACGACCTCTTGGGGTCTAGTGAGCCATGTTATGGGCTTGAGTTTTGATTCAAGGCAATGAAAACCCATAGGAAAGGTTTCAGAGGGCTGGGAGAGAATGATGGAATCAGATATGCTTTCTCAGAGACAACCGTGCAAAGAACAACATGTATAGTGTGGTTGTATTTATATGAAAGAAAACCCATGATACAACTTATTGTGTTGATCTATGTGTGCTTAAATCATCGTACCAGATTGTCTTGATTTCTGTAGCCTTAGAGCAAATCTTGAAGTCAGATAGGATGAGTCGTCCACCTTTGTCCTTTTCCCAAACCGTGTTAGCTATTTTAAGTCTTCGGTATTTCTGTATACCAAAGGCATATTATCCATTTCTATTTTTTAAAGTTTGCTGAGATATTGACTGGGATTGCATTGAATCCATAGATGAACTTGGAGGAAAACTGACATAATATCAATGTTGAGTCTTCTGACTCATAAATATGGCGTATCTCTCCAAGTATTCGTTGATTTATCTTAGCAATGTCTTGTAGTTTTAATGGTGGGGGTTTTCCACATTCTTTGGTAAACTCCTTAAGAATTTCGGCTTTTTGATGCTATTATGAATAGTGTTTCTAAAAACTTCACTTTCTAATTAGTAGTTATTAACACATAGAAGTACAATTGACTTTTAAATACTGACTTTGTATTCTGCAACCTTGATAAATTCACGTATGGTAGTTTTTAATAGATTCCTTAGGATTTTCTAAGTATACAGTCATGTCATCTCAGAGTAAAGACAGCATTACTTCTTCCTCCCTGATATATATGTGTTTTTTTCCTTGCCTCATGGCAATAGCTATGACCTCCAGTACAATGTTGAATAGAAGTGGTAAGAGCAGACATCCTTGCTTTGTTCCCAATAATAGGTGAAAAGCGTTCAGTTTTCACCTTTCAGTATGATGTTAACTATAGATTTTTCATAGTTGCTCTTTATAAGTTCAAGCAGTTCCCTCTTACTGAGAGTTCTTATAAACGGGGGTTGAATGTTTTCAAAGGTTTTGTATGCATCCATGAAGTGGTTATGTGATTTTTTTTCACTCTTCTTTATTAATGTGGTGAATTACATGAATTTTTGAAAGTTAAAACAACTTTCCAAATACAGCATTCCAAGTGGATAAGTCCCATTTGGTCTTTTTATATATTCTTACTTATTTTGGAAATGATTATATTTATGTATTTCTAGACTTCATTTTTAACTGTTTTGTTAGGAATTTTTGCATCTTGAAATGTAAAATTAGAGATATCGATCTGTAATATTCTTTGTTGGGTAGTGTTCTTGTCTGGTTTCAACATCAGGATTATGCTGGTTTCATCAATGAACTGCGAAGTGTTTCCTCCTGCTCTATTTTATGAAAGAATTTGAGTAAGATTGGTAATATTTCTTTCTTAAAGATTTGATAGAATAGCTTTTTTAAAAACATTGTTAGTAATACATGTCTGCTGGTGACCATCTTTTCAGCATCTTTTTGTCTTTGAATGACTTTATCTTCATTATTTAAAAATCGTTTTGTCTATGACTTTCTTCACTTCCCAACCCCTTTATTTTTATAGTTATTTTCATGAAAAATTTGCAAACATTAAAATGTAAAAACTTTAACTGTACAATTTTGACAAATGTATACATCCATGTCACCCACAGACCTAACAATATATAAAACATTTCAATCATACCATTAAGTTTCCTAATTTTTGTTTTTGAAGAATATTTCGACTGGATATAGAATTTTAGATTGAAAGTCCTTTTGTGTTTTGTTTTCCTTTAAGCACTATAAAGATGTATATCACTGTATCCTAGTTTGCGTTGTTTCTAAGGAGAAGTCAGTAGTTTTTCTAATTGTTGTTTTCCATATACAATGTGTCTTTTTCTTCTGGATGCTTTTTGAGATTTTCTCTTTATCTTTGATTTTCAGCAATTAACTGTGATGTACCCAGGTGTGGTTTTCTTTGCATGTATCCTTCTTGGGTTTTTAGAGCTTTCCAGATCTGTGGGTTCATATTTGTTATTAAATTTGGGAACATTTTGACCATTATTTCTTAAAATATTTTTCTGCCCCCATTTTCTTTCTTCTCTCTTTTTGAGACATCAATTACTAATCTATTAGAACTTTTGGTTGTGCTCAGAGGTCACTGACACTCTGTCCATATTTTGAAAATCTTTTTTATTTTCTATGTTTTAGCTTGAATGGTTTCTATCGTTTAGGTTCACTGATCTTATTTTTGCAGTGTCCAGTCTTTTATTCAGTCCATCCAACGAACTTTTCTTTTCAGAGGTTGTGTTTCCCTCTGGTAATAGATTTCCATTTGGTTCTTTTAAAATAGCTTCCAGGCTGGGCGCAGGGGCTCACGCCTATAATCCCAGCACTTTGGGAGGCCGAGGTGGGCAGATCACCTGAGGTCGGGAGTTCGAGACCAGCCTAACCCACATGATGAAACCCTGTCTCTACTAAAAATAGAAAAATTAGCTGGGCATGGTGGTGCGTGCCTGTAACCCCAGCTACTTAGGAGGCTGAGGCAGAAGAATTGCTTAAACCTGGGAGGCAGAGGTTGCAGTGAGCCAAGATCACGCCACTGTACTCCAGCCTGGGCAGCAGAATGAGACTCTGTCTCAAAAAAAAAAAAGGTTTCCAATTCCCTTCTGAGATTTCTCCATCTGTTTCTCCATTTTTCCTTGAAATCTCTGAACATATTTGTAACAGATGTTTTAAAGTCTTTGCCTCCTAATTTCAACATACCTACTGTCTTTGGGTTTATTTTATTCAATTACTTCCCTAGTAATGAATTGCATTTTTTGCATTTTTCTTCATTTTCATCTGTCTAGTAATTTTTTCAGTGTATTCTAGGCATTATGGATGCCACACTGTTGAGCATCTGGATTTTCTTGTTTTTCTTTAAAGAATTGTATTCTGGCAGGCAGGTGGATAAGCAGGATCCTTTCAAGTGTTTCTTAAAACTTAATGGATGTCTAGATGTCAAGCACTGCCTTTCTAGGATCTCAATTGAATGCCTGAGGTATCCAGTGAGATTCCTCCACCCCGGCTGATTGGAAATCCAATGTCTTCCAGCACTGTGCAACTTCTAGAACCTCTGTTCAACTCCAGGCTTTCCAGTAGCTGTTTCTGCCAGGCTTCATGAGGTCTCACCCTGCATGCACAGCTTAGTATTCACCTAACGTCTTCTTGAGCTCTTCTTCTTCTTCTTCACATTTCCCTCTTTTCCAGTTCTTTGCCCCACACGTTCCAGCCGTTTCTAGAGTTCCAAACTCCAATTTCTGTCTCCTCAACTCAGAAAGCCCTCCGTACTCCACTTGGGTTCTACCTCTATGCTTCAAACCATGGAAGTGCCTTCCAGCAGAATCCCAAGGAAATCAAGAGTCTCCCCTTGTGTGTTTCCCTTCCCTCAGGGATTACAGTCCTGCGTTTGCCTATTGCCCAGTGTCTATAAACAATTGCTTCAACTGTTTTGGGTAGTCTTACAACTGTCCATGGAGGGAGGCTGTCCTGTGCTAATTATCCCTTCTCGTCTGATGGTGAAAGTACCCCTTCTTTGGGGTGGACTCCCGAATATCACCTCTTTTATGAGATAAATCTGTTTGAGTATGATCTGTGGGATTTAAAAAAATAAAGTTTTTAGAAGGATAAAGATCAGAATATTGGCAGTGGTTATTCTGGATAGTTTTAAAGCTTATATTTTAACATTCTAAACTTATCTGTACAAGGCTTTTAAGTTTTGTTTTTAAATTAGACCTTTACATTTTGAGATAAATCATAGATTCATATGTAGTTCTATGAAATAATAGAGATCCTTTGCACCCTTTTATCAGTTTACTCCAATGGCAACATCTTGCAAAACAAATAGGACAATATCACAACCAGGATATTGACCTTGATACAGTCAAGATACAGAATATTTCCATCACCACAGGGATCCCTCATGTTGCCCCTTTTTAGCCACACCCACTTCCCTCCTGCCCCTGCCCTAATGCTAACCCCAGCAACCACCAGTATGTTCTCCATTTCTATAATTTTGTCATTTCAAAAGTATTATGTAAGGAAATAATATATTGTGCATTCTTTTGGCATTGACTTTGTTTTTATTCAGCATACTTTTCTGGAAGTTAACCTAGGTTGTTGTGTGTATCAATAGTTATTTCCTTTCGATTGCTGAGTAATATTCATAGTATAGATGGACCGTAGTTTGTTGAAACCTTCAGCTATTGAAAGACGTTTCGTTTGTTTTCAGTTTTTTGCCGTTTTGAGCAAAGCTGTTATAAACATTCATGTACAGGTTTTTGTATGAATGTAAGTTTTCCTTTCTTTGAGATGAATGCTCAGGAGTGCAATTACTGGGCCACACGGTAGTTTTAATGTACGTTATTTAGTGTTATAAATTTCTCTCTCAGAACTGCTTTAACTGTGTCCCACCAGTTTTGATACATTGTACGTTCATTTTCATTCCTTCAGTGAATTTGTGGATTTCCCTTGAGACTTCCTCTTTGGCCCATGAATTATGTAGAAGTTGGTTTAGTTTTTGAGTATTTGGAGATTTTTCTGTGATCTTTCTATTATTGATTGCTAGTTTGATTCCGTTGTGGTCATAGAATCATAGAATGCACTTGGCATGATTTCAGTTATTTTTAAGTCATTGAAATTTTGGTTGTTTTAAGGCTCAACTTATGATCTATCTTGGTTTATGTTCCACAGGTACTTGAAAAAAAAAAGTGTGTTCTACTGTTGTTAGGTGGAGTGCTCTGTACATGTTGATTAGATCCTGTTGACTGATGGTGTTGTTGAATTATTATGCATCATTGCTGATTTTCTTTTTTTTTTTTTTTTGAGATGGAGTCTCGCTCTGTCACCCAGGCTGGAGTGCAGTGGCGCGATCTCTGATTTTCTTTATAGTTGTTCTATCAGTGGTTGAGAGAAGGATGCTGAAGTCTCCAGTTATTTCTTGTTTTTTACTATTTTTAAATTGGATCGCTTTTGGGGTACAGGTGACTTTTGGTTACATGGATGAATTGTATAATTGTTAAATCTGGGATTTTAGTGGGCTCACCATCTGAGTAGTGTACATGGCACCCAGTAATTGGTTTTTCATCCCTCACCCCCTTTCATGTCTCCCCCATTCTGAGTCTATGATATACATTATACAACTCTGTATTCCTTTGCAAACCCATAGCTTAGCTCCCACTTATAAGTGAGAGCATGTGGTATTTAGTTTTCTGTTCCTGCCTTAATTTACTTGGGATAATGGCCTCCAGCTTCATCCATGCTGCTGCAAAGGACATGATTTTGTTCTTTTTTTTTTTGACTGCATGGTACTCCATTGTGGCAGTCCCCAGTTATAATTATGAGTTTCTCTATTTTTTCTTTCTGTTCTCTCAGTTTTTGCTTCACATATCTTTTTGGTGTGAATACATTTAGGTTTGCTGTGTCTTTTAGTGAATTGAGCTTATGTCATTATATAATGTCCCTCTCAAAAAAAAAAAAATGTCCCTCTCTGCTTCTGGTAATTCTCTTTGCTCTGAACTCCACCTTATCTGATATTAATATAGCCATTGCTGCTTTCTTTTAATTAATGCTTGCATGATATATATTTTCCCACCCTTTTACTTTCAATTTGCATATATATTTATATATAAAGTGAGTTTCTTGTAGACAGCAAATAGTTGGGTTATGTTTTATAATTCACTACAAATCTCTGTCTTTTAATTGGCTTATTTAGTCCATTTAAATATAATGTAATTATTGATATGCTAGGGCTCAAGTCTGCTATTTTATTATTGCTTTTGCATATTTTCCTATGGACTAATTGAACATTCTTTAGAATTTATTTTTTATTTTATCTATGTTTTTATATGTATGTTGAATGGTTGCCGTATATGTTGTTACTCACCACAGTCCACTGTTACCATTTTGCCAGTCCTAGTGAACTGTACCTCCCTTTATTTCCCTTTACCTGCCCCATTTATCATATGATTATCTTAAATATTTACTCTGCATGCATTTAATGCTACATCAGACTGTGTTATTTTTTATTCAGCCATCTAAGGTAACTTAGAAAACTCAAGAGGAGAAAGAAAGTCGATTGTATTTACCCAGATTTTTGCCTTCCTTATTACTTCTTCCTGATGTTCCAAGATTTCTTTCTTTTATCATCCTTTTTTTCTGTTTAGAGAATTTCCTTTGGCTGTTCTTCTAGAGTAGGGATGTTGGTGACAAATTCTCTCGGTTTTTCTTCCTCTGATAATATCTTGATTTCCTCTTCATTCCTGAAGGATATTTTTGCAGAATATTGGACTCTAGGCTGACAGCACTTATCCTTCAGCAATTAAAATGTTATTCCACTTCCTTCTAGCCTTCATAATTTTTGATGAAAAGTACACAGTCATTCAAATTATATTTCATCTAAGATAAGGTGTTGTTTCTCTCTCGATCCTTTCAAGGATTTTTTTTTTTGTCTTTTTTTCCTTTGTCTTTAGTTTTCAGAATTTTGACTATGAGATGTCTTGGTGTGTATTTCTTGGCTTTATCCTGTTTATGGTTCACACAGCCTCTTAAAACCATAGTTTTATATATTTTGCCAAATTTGACAAGTTTTATGTGATTATTTATTCAAGTACTTTTTTGACCCTGCCTTCTTTCTCCTCTCCTATTGGGACTCCAATTACAGACATTTTGTTAGATCCCCTGTTTTAGTCCCACAGGTGTCTGAGGCTTCATTCATTTTTCTTCATTTGTTCTCTGTTGTTCAGATTAGATAATGTGATTGTTATATATTCAAGTTCACTGATTCTTTCTTCTATCCCCACCATTCTTTTTTCTATACCTCTCCATTGAGCCCACCCATTGAGTTTTTTTTTTTAATTTCAGTTATTTTCTTTCTCAAGTCTACAATTTTATTTAATACTTACTTATATCTTCTATTTCTTTGCTGAGGCTTTCCTATTTTTCATTTGTCTAAAAAGAGTTTAAGCTCACTGAAGCATTTTTACTGATGACTGCTTTAACATCTTTGTCAGGTAATTTAAAAAATCTGTCGCATTGGTGTTGGCATCCATCAGTTATCTTTTCCCATTCAGTTTGAGATATTCCTTCTTCTTGATGTGACAAGTTATTTTTTATTGAAATGTGGATATTTTGGGTATCATGATAGTTATGAGGCTCTAATTTTTGTTTAAACCTTCTATTTTATCTAACACATCTCCAACAGGAGAAGAGTGGGGGGCATTGCCTCATTACCGGGGTAGAAGTTCAGGTTCCACACTTAGCCTCCATTGCCAAGTTTTAAGTGATTATTTCTTCAAGTACTTTTTCAGCCTGGCCTTCTTTCTCCTCTCCCACTGGGACTCCAACCACATGAATGTTAGACCTTTTGTCTGACATTACTAATGAGTGGCATGAGAGTTCCATCTTCCTATTAGGTTTTGTCTTTGTTTGTGCTGCTATAAAGGAATACCCGAGGCTGAGTCATTTATAAATAAAAGAGTATTTGGCTCACAGTTCCACAGGCTGTACAAGAAGCATGGCATCAACATCCACATCGAGTGAGTGCCTCAAGCCACATGCCGTCATGGTGCAGGGTTAAAAGGAGCTGGTGTGAGGAAATCACATGGTGGGAAACTGGGTGCAGGGGAAATGTGCCAGGCTCTCAGGGGAACTAAGCTGGTTCCAACCAGTTCTCAGGAATGAAGAGCGAGTACTCACTCACTCCCATGAGAATGACACGAAGCCATTCATGAGAGATTGGCTCCAACCATCCAAGTAACTCTCACCAGGCACCACCTCCAACACTGGAGACCAGATTTCAACATGAGACTTGGTGGGGCCAAGAAAACATATCGAAGTTCTAACAGGCCTCCACTGAGAAGTCTCTGGCTAGAAAGGGTAGGAGTGCCTCATTACTGCTACAATGCCACCACAGCAGAGGGGATGAACTCATTACTTCTAGGCAGCGTTAAAAGTCTTGACTCCCTACTAGGCTTCCTCTGACATCATCTTATCGCGGAGGTGTCTCTTTACTGTCTGGTGGGGGTGGAAGTCCAGGCTCCTCACTGGTGTCCACTAACACTGTGGAATGGGAGGGGGCTCATTACCACTAACGGAGATAGAAGACCTGGCTTTTTCAGACAGTGCCCATGGCAGGGGATTTGGGGAACCTCATTACAGCCTGGCCAGAGTGGACGTCTAGGCTGATTAATTGGCTTTTGCTGGTGGAGGTGGTACCACGATTTTCCCTGTGGAGTTTGGCTGGAATAGAGCAGGTATTATCTAAACGTGTCTGTCTTGCTAAGTTGCCTCTTTCCTCAGGCTTTGGCTAGAGAGAGAAGGCTTTCGTGAGGGCTTTATTTTAAATCTGCACCCATTGTTTTTTTTCAGACTGTGGGCTCTTCAGCTCCAAGTCTGGAATATTAAGGCAAAAAAAAGCCAGGGAACTCACCCACGCCATTCTTTGTCCCTAGGGTTCCTAGCCTAAATGCCTTCTCTCTCTCTTTCAGGGTCTCTTATGTTAGTTTTATATATAATCTTCAGGGCTTGTAGTTGTATTTTAAATGGAATAGGGAAAAGCATATCTACTCCACTTGCCCAGCACGATTTTTAAATTTTTATGTATGTTATCTATGTGATAAAAAACACATAATACTCCTATATATTATATGATATATAGTACATATATAATATTATACTATAGATAGTGTATATATATAAAATACTATACTATTATCTGTGTGATAAAAACAAGGCATAAAATGTGTATTATGAAAAATATTTATAAAAAATAAAAATTATTCCTATTTTTACCTCCCAGATATAATTGCTGTCAGCATTTTGACGTGTAACCATGTCGGGTAGTGACATGGTTTGGCTCTGTGTCCCCACCCAAATCTCATCTCCAGTTATACTCCCATAATTCCCATGTGTTGTGGGAGGGACCTGGTGGGAGATAATTTGAGTCACAGGGGCAGTTTCCCCCATACTGTTCTTGTGGTAGTGAATAAGTCTCACGAGATCTGATGGTTCTATCAGGGGTTTTTGCTTTTGCATCTTCCTCATTTTTCTCTGGCCATTGCCGTGTAAGATGTGCCTTTTGCCTCCTGCCATGATTCTGAGGCCTCCCCAGCTGTGTGGAACTGTAAGTCCAATTAAACCTCTTTTTCTTCCCAGTCTCAGGTATGTCTTTATCAGCAGCATGAAAATGGACTAATACAGATAGTTTTTCTTTTGACATCGATATAGACATTTTTTTTTAAAACTGGAAGCACCTTAGGGTTCTTTTGGTCACCATGACAGCAAATGAACTTGTGCTAGGTAAAGAAAAACAAAAAGGAACTTGACAGAAGGATCCTGGGGCATCTCATAAACCCAGCTCTTCTGAGCAAAGTTTCCCAAAGTAGTTGCCTCTCTGTCACTTATTCTCTCTCCTCAGCCCATTCCATTTGGTCTTCTCTTCCTGCACTTGTTCCTTCATGGTCACCAAATCCAGTGGCCACTTCTCTGCCCTTATGCTGTAGATCTTGCAGCAGCATTCCTCACTCCCTCCTTGACACATGCTTGTTATGAATCCTGTGACATCATGTTCTCCTCCTGCTCATGAGCTGCATCTTCTCAGCGTCCTTTTGGTGATACTTCCGGGGCCAACTCTTAACACTGGAGGTGTTCTCCTCACTCTTCTCACTTCACATGGTTCACAGCCTCAGTGACCACAGCACCGTGTGAACTCCAAATAGAGAACTGTAGCCCAGACCTCTCCACTGGGGTCTAAAGGGGATAGAACTTGGACAAAGCAGGACTCTTCTTCTCCTCTCCCAAATTGTCCTCTCCCCAAACTTCTCCATCTCAGTAAATGTGATGCATCAGTCTGCATTAAAGGAAAAGAAAAAAGGGGATGAAGCATCCAAGGAAAAAGTGCACACCCACTTGGGGACCAAAGTGTACTCAGCCATGATGCAAGCTGTACCGACTTATTATAGAGATTTTGGCCTGAGCCTAAGCCTGGATTGTCTTAATCCATTTCCATCAGACTTAGACATAATGTCAATCCCTGATTCTGGCCTGTCAGTGTTGGTTTCAGTTTGATTGTATGCATTCCTTTTTTCTCTATCTATCTATCTATCTATCTATCCATCCGTCCATCTACTATCTATCTATCTATCTATCTATCTATCTATCCATCCATCCATCCATCCACCTATCCATCTATTATCTAACTATCTATCTGGTATGTTTGGTGAGAAGTTGGGAGAGACTGCATCAGTGCCTGATGCCCTAATGTCATAGTAAATGGTCCTTTAGAGTTCTACAGAGTTCTAGACTGGGCTAAACAGGACTCTTGACATCAGTGTTTGTTTCATAAAGAGTTGTAAAAACCACACCTGGCCAAGTATCAGGAGGAGCGTCTGATTTCAGTTCTGTCCACAAACCCTGAGGAGTATTTGTTTTCTTGTTGGAGAGGTTTCGCTCTAAAGCATATTCATGAATGGGATTGGCGGGGCGGGGAGGGGAGAAGTTGAGAGATTTTTCTTGCATAATTGAGCAAGAGTTCAAACAGAGTAAAAAGGAGACTAGAGAAAATGGGTGTGCCCGTGTCTGAAAACAATGACCTGCTGTCAGATTAATGGAGAGAAGATGGAGTGGGAAATGGTTTATCACTCTGGAAGAGAAGAAAATCTGTGCAAGGGAAAAGAAAGTGGATTGGACCAGTCTACCCCAAACTTATTCTGATAGTAAAGCATCTAGAAGTCACAGTGCTCTGGAAGAATAAAAATCTTCCTTGCCCAAAACTATGAAATATTCATGTCTGTCTTACAAACTAGAAATGATTCTATCTGGAGAAAGTGAGCAGCCTGTGTCAGACTGCAGGTGGCTCAGGCCTGTAATCCCAGCACTTTGGGAGGCTGAGGCCAGCAGATTGCTTGAGCTCAGGAGTTCAAGATCAGCCTGGTGACATGATGAAATCCCACCTCTACAAAAAATAAAACATAAAATTTAGCCAGGCATTGTGACATGTGCCTGTAGTTCCAGCTACTTGAGAGGCTGAGGCAGGAGGATCGCTTGAGCCCAGGAGGTCAAGGCTGCAGTGAGGTATGATCACACCACTGCACTCCAGCCTGGAAGGCAGAGCAAGACCCTGTATTGAAAAGAAAAGAACAGAAAAGAGGAAAGAAAAGAAAAGAAAAGAGAGCAGCCTGCAACAAAACAAATTTGTCACAACCGCAATCTTTTTCCACATCCAGAAAAACCAGAAAGCTGCCAATATATGTGTAATTGGTCTTTCTTGAGTTTTTACATTTACATTCATTTGCTGCTTTATTCTCCTGTGCACATTTGCTAACAATTAAGATGGGTTCCATATTTAAAGGTGGCAGGATTAAACAGTCTCCAGTGTAAGTGCCCATGGATTAGTCCAAGCACCCAAAGAATTTGGTTGCTGCCTGGAGCTTATTCCTTGTTTTATTGTTATAGTCTTCCTCTGGTTTCTCAGTTTGGCAGTAATTTCAGTTTGCCCACCCCTGGCTCCAGTATAGCTACTCTTACTTGCATGGAAAAGCTAAATTGCCTAGAGCATACTTCATTTACCAGCTGAGAGAATGCTCTGTACCTCAGTCTCCTCATCTGTAAAATGGGGGTAAGGAAGATCTACCTCACATGGATTTAATGACTTAATTCACAGAAACACCTAGAACAGTGCCTGCCACGTAGTAAGCTTTCAACTCCTATTAGCTGCTATTCTTAAAATTATATGAAAAGGCGACATTATACATCCTATTGTCTTTTCAGTACTCTACTTGGGTAGAGTGGACCAGATAGACCTTAGTTCAAATCCTCTCTGTACTATCCGTATGTCCTTGGGAAAGTCTTTTAGCCAGCAGGAGCTGAACTTCCTCATCTCTGCAAGTTCAGAGTGTTCTAGAGTAGCTCTAAATAAATGGGATCATGTGCTTCAAGCCCTAAGCACGGTATCTGGCCCAGGGTCAGTACTGTGTACATGTTAGCATCTTTCTCCTTCCCCATCCTTCATCCTTATCCCATTTCTTCTTGGTTTTGACCACAACTGTGGTCTTGGTCTTCCCAAGCATTCCTGTGTTCCTTCCTTGGTAAAGAAGGGCTTGAGCAAAGTTAGGGGGAAGTGGGCAGTCTTACCTCTGCTTCTTCAGTGGTTCTTTCTTTTGGTACATCTCTACTTCATCTTCTGCCCTCCCTGCACCTCCATGCCATGTCCACCTACCTTTTCACATTTCCTCCCTCTCCTGGCCCCAGAGTCCTTCTCCTGCCCACTAGCTACCATCACTGCTGTAATAGACTCATCTGGTGGCTAAATCATCCTCCAAGAATCTTACCTCTTGAAAAATAAGCTAGGACAGAGGAAGTGAACAGCCCTAACCCAAGGAGAATGAATCACTAACAATGGAAAACTCAGCCAATTTTTATGTAAGACGTCTTCCCTGGAAGCCTCAAATTACAACACTGAGATGAAACAGTACACTCAGCCCTTTAAGTGTCTAGAAACCAGTAGAAATGACTTCCTATTAACACAACATAGGAAAGAACATGGGCTTTGAGAGTCACGCCAACTTTGCATGGACTTCAAGCTCAGGCCGTAGGAATCATGACCATAGGAACTTGAGTGAATAAATGGCTTACCCTCCTTGAGCTCCAGGAAATGTGAATAATTATGATAATGTCAAAGGGTGATTATGATTATCAAACTAAGTAATCAGTGTCTTGGGGATTGACCGAATGTTAATCCCCAAGACAATGGAGATTGATAATTTGATAATCAATTATGATTATCAAACTAAGTGAAAGCGCCCCACATAGTACCTGACACAGATCAGCCACTCAGTAATTACCTTCCTCCTTTTCTTCCTTCCTCCCTCCCTCCTTCTCTGTCACCCTCCCACCCTCCCTCCTTCCCTCCTTCCTTCCTATTCTCCAGGCTGAAACTTAGGGAGAATGAACAAATCGGGTGGTTTGTTTTTGCTGTTGAGTTATACAGGAGTTCTTTATATATCCAGGATGGTAGCCCTTAATCAGATATATGATTTGCAAATATTTTCTTCCATTCTGTGGCTTGCCTTTTCACTCTGTTGATTGTATCCTTTGATGCAGAGAGTTTTAAATTTTGATATTTAACTATTTTTTCTTTTGCTGCCTGTGCTTTTGATGTTATATCCAAGAAATCTTTGACAAATCCAATGAGATGAAGCCTTCCCCCAATTTTTCTTCTAAGAGTTTTATAGTTTTAGCACTTTACATTTAGATCTTTGATCCTTTTGGAATTAATTTTTTATGGTATTGAATCTTCCTATCTGACAGCAGAATATATATTTCCATTTACTTTTGCTTTTTTGTGCCCCTGAAACATTTTCTTTATAAAAATCTTGCATATTTTTAAAGTTTTTTTTAAAAGTTGTATCACTTTTGTTGCTGTTAGAAGTGGAATCTTGTTTCCCCAACATAATTTATTTGCATAGTTAGATAATATTGATTTCTACGTTAATCTGTGCCCAGACAGTTTACCTAACTCTGTTCTTTGGTATGACCATTTTTCAGTTGATTTTCTTGGGTTTCTATGAACATTTTGAGGGTGAAAAATTATGAATTATGTCAATTCTATAATTGGCAAAGCTATAATTACTGAGCCAGAATGAATGACACATGACATATAAAGTCTCAGAAAGTACCTCACCCACACATCTGTCCTGAAATTACTCCAAATACTTGAGCTGAGCAAGAAATGAACCAAAATAAAGGACTTATAAATAGGAATGGTAGGATACAAAACAGTGAGTAATAAAATAAATGAAACTTAAAGCCACTGTCCAAAACTACTGCTGTTATCACAGTTATTACATTTAATGTAAATGTCAAAAACATTTAAAGAACCATGAAGTAGTATAAAATATTTAATACAGGCCGGGTGCAATGGCTCATGCCTGTAATCCCAGCACTTTGGAAGGCTGAGGCGGGTGGATCACCTGAGGTCAGGAGTTTGAGACCAACCTGACCAACATGGTGAAACCCCATCTCTACTGAAAGTACAAAAATTAGCTAGCCGTGGCGGTGCATGCCTATAATCCCAGCTACTCGGAAGGCTGAGGCAGGACGATAGCTTGAACCTGGGAGGCGGAGGTTGTGGTGAGCCAAGATTCGCACCATTGCACTCCAGCCTGAGCAAGAAGAGTGAAACTCCATCTCAAAAAAAAAGAAAAAAGAAAAAAATATTTAATACAAATATGGATCTGTATTTTGAAAGAAAACATGTTGCATTAAAAAAAGGGCTAAAATTACAGAAGTAATTATAAAAAATATATAGGAATTTCTGATTCTTGCTAATGAACTTTAAAATCTTGATTAAAGTGAAAGATATTGTCAGAAAACCTAAATTTGCAAAGTTGACACATAAAGTTCAGTACCTGAACAGATCAATAACTCTGGAAGAAATTTGAAAAGGGATTCCAAAAATAGCCTTGAGAAGAGCAGCTGAAGTCACTCACTGCTGGGCAGCAAGGAGAGTGTGATCCTCATTCAAGCAGGAGGATGCACGATTATCTTTTGTTCCAGGCTCAGATTCTACTTACAGATTTACTGGGGTCTAATCTGGGCAAGTCCCTTCACCACTCAGAGCCTTTGTTTTCCTATCTGTAGAGTGGGAGTGTTGTACTAAATGGTACCTAAGGTGCCTTCCCAGTCTTAGAGTCAAATGTGTGTGTGTATGCATGTGTGTGCACATGCACGTGTGCATATTTGTGTAAAATAAAAAGCATGACTTTCCCAGCCTAACTGTGCATCAGAATCATGCAGGAGGTGTTTTATTTCCTGGCCTAGTCCCGAAGACATCAAGAGTTGGGCAGCTGAGATGTGTGTGTTAAGAAAGCACTCTGGGCCAGGTGCGGTGGCTTGTGCCTGTAATCCCAGCACTTTGGGAGGCTGAGGCAGGCGGATCACTTGAGGTCAGGAGTTCAAGATCAGCCTGGCTAACATGGTGAAACCCTGTCTCTACTAAAAATAGAATAATTAGCCTGGTGTGGTGGCACACGCCTGTAATCTCAGCTACTCGGGAGGCAAGAGAATTGCTTGAACCCGGGAGGCAGAGGTTGCAGTGAGCCAAGATCACGCCACTACACTCCAGCCTGGACAAAAGAGCAAGACTCTGAAAAAAAAAAAAAAAAGAAAAGAAAAGAAAGAAAGAAGGAAGGCAGGAAGGCAGGAAAGAAGAAAGGAAGGAAGGAAGGAAAGGGAAGGGAAGGAAAGGAAGGAAGAGAAAGAAAGAAAGGAAAGAAAGAAAGAAAAAGAAAGAAAGAAAGAAAGAGAAAGAAACTTTGATAGCTAACAGAGAACATATATTGAATGCTTATTTTTTTTTTTTTTTTTTTTTTTTTTGTTGAGACGGAGTCTCGCTCTGTCTCCCAGGCTGGAGTGCAGTGGCCGGATCTCAGCTCACTGCAAGCTCCGCCTCCCGGTTTACGCCATTCTCTCGCCTCAGCCTCCCGAGTAGCTGGGACTACAGGCGCCCGCCATCTCGCCCGGCTAATTTTTTGTATTTTTTTTTTTTAGTAGAGACGGGGTTTCACCGTGTTAGCCAGGATGGTCTCGATCTCCTGACCTCGTGATCCGCCCGTCTCTGCCTCCCAAAGTGCTGGGATTACAGGCTTGAGCCACCGCGCCCGGCCTTGAATGCTTATTATGCACCAGGAATGTTTCTACATATTTGCCTATGTTAACTCATTGTGCTTAACCTTGAGCTCTTGCAAATCCCAAGCACACACGTGGTGTGCCCTGTCCTTTTAGGTGACACCAACACGGTATGACACAAATGCAAACTAGGCACGAACATCTGGTAACGTTTGGTCATGAGGTGATCATCAAGATGTTCCATAATATATTAACTATGAACTGTATCTAGACTGACATTAAAATGAAAACATAACTTGAACATTCTCAAAGACAGCCCTTAAATCCCCCACAGAGCCCCAGAAATTCTCATCCCCAGTTTAGGAACTTCAGGTTGGGGGGTTTTGAGGCAGGCAGCCCTGCACTGGTCCACTGCGACTACAGAAGAAATAGCAAATGTTCAAGAAGTTCATGTAAGGTAGTGAATCATTTGATAACTGCCTGGAAAGATACTGAAAGGGCATAAGGCTATGTAAATATATAAAGGATCTTAGAGCCATGTCTACCATTCACTCAGCTTCCTCTAATGAACAACTTACGTAAACACGGTGCAGTTATCAAAACCAGGAAATGATCACGAACAGAGTACTATTAACTAAACGACAGACCTCATTTGAATCTTAGCGTATTTTCCCCCTAATGTTCTCTTTCTGTTCTACATTTCAGTACAGGATCCCACATTGCATTTAGCCTTTGTGTCTCCTTAGTCTCTACCAATCTGTGATAGCTCCTCTGTCTTTCCTTATCTTTGATGACCCGAACACTTTGGTGAGTACTCCCCATAGTGAATGTCTGTATGGTGAATACTCGCTATATAGGATGTCTCCAAACTGGATTTTGAATGGTGTTTTCTCATGATTATGGTTATGTGTTTTTGGCAAAACAAAACAAAAAAACAAAGAAGTGACATGTCCTTCCCTCCTCAGTGCATTACAGCAGGGGATACATGATGCTGATATAGCTTATTGCTGGTCGTGCTAATTTTGATCATATGGTGAATGTGCTGTCTGCTGGGTTTCTCCACTGTGAGGTTCTTGTTTTCCCCTTTGTAAGTGGTAATTATTTGGAGGGAACTACCTTGAGGCTATACGAATATCGTATTTCTCCACAGATTTTCACTAACAGATTTTTAGCATTCATCAGTGGATCTACAATTATTGCTGTGGTGTTTGCCTAGTGGCAGTTTTCTATTTCTCTCATTCCTCTCACGTTTATTAATTGGAATTCTTTTGTAAAGAAGACCTGTCCTTTCTCCTCCATTTATGTTTTTATTCAAGTGTCTATAACATTTAACTATCTATAATTATCTATAGACTTGTGGATATTTATTTTATCTATGAGTTATAATTCATCACTTTCTTTGTTCATTCAAATTGTCCTAGCTGTGGCCATTGGAAGCTCCTTCAGGTTAGTCCCTATGTCCTTTTGACACTCCCCATGGCTTTTCAAATATTGACTTATTTTCTGGCACTACAAGATGTGCTGGGTTTATGTTGTATGTTTCCTGTTTCAATCCTAGGATCAGCCATGTCTCTGAGGAGCTCTGGTTCCTTTTATTGGAGAATGGTATTTAGAAGCCAAGATCTGGGCACTAGATCTCAAGGACACCCCCGTAAAGACAGGAATGGGCAGAAGTGGTGTTGGCTGAGAACATTCATTTGCATCTTGGGTTTGCATCCATTACAGTGTGGGACACATAATGAGTGAGCGGGATGACTCACTCCTGGTTCATGGCATAGCCAGCTTGGCCATCACAGCAGAGGGATCTTAAAACCCAAATCACATGGTTCAGCCCATGGGAAGAAAGGTCATCTAGGACGGAAGTAGCTTGTTGCTACTGGGATGTCATTGCCTCTGGGCTTTCTCTGTAGACGGAACTAGAAAATGTATGTGTATTAATCCGAGCACACACATCTTTTTAAAATTTTTCTGTGTGTATCTATCTGTATGTACACTAAAAACTATGAGTTCATCCTGATTCTTTCAAGTCTGGCCTAACTCCACAAGGTTCATTCCAGCTTTCCCCCTTCTTTATTTGTCACTTCTTTCTTTAGCTCTCCTTATCTATGGTTTATTCACGTATCCGCCTAATCCTAGTGTACACATAAAGAACTTTCCGATTTTTTTCTTTTTTCTTTTTTTTGACATGGAGTCTCGCTCTGTCACCTAGGCTGGAGTGCAGTGGCACAATCTCAGCTCACTGCAACCTCTGCCTCCTGGGTACAAGCAATTCTTCTGTCTCAGCCACTCGAGTAGCTGGGACTACAGGCGCCTACCACCATGCCTGGCTAATTTTTGTATTTTTAACAGAGACAAGGTTTCGCCATTTTGGTCAGGCCGGTCTGGAACTCCTGACCTCAAATGATCCACCCGCCTTGGCATCCCAAAGTGCTGGGATTACAGGTGTGAGCCACCATGCCCAGTCCTGAACTTTTATAATTTTTAACTCACATTCATATGAGAAACATATTTAATAACTGGAAAACAGTATTTGTCTATAGTTTTTATTTTTGTTTTTGACCAGTATCCAGTCAAAGTACCATTTTACAAAGTTACTTAGGTTAGTTCTTTCATTGCCTATCCGCCTCAGTGTGGTTATGTCAGTAATTGATTATACAGTTAGGTTAATGTGTTATTGCTTGTCCCCCATTTTTGGTCCCCTGCCCGCATATCCTGGTTGATTTCGATTATTTATTTAATTTTGGGTATGTAAAATATCGCCATGGTTCTAAACGTTAAAGCTATACACACAGATAATCCTCAGAGAAGTGCTGCTCCTCCCTCATCTCCAGTTTCATTCCTTGATCCTGTCCACCCTTTTCTCACCTCCACCTCCTAGAGTAACTAATCAATCTCCTTAGTTTCCGGTGTATCCTTCCTGTGTTGTGAAGAATTCTTTTCCGTAGGTCACCGTGGAGATTCTGCTTTATGAAGGCCTGAGGAAGGGAGTGGGGCAGAGAAGGGAGAGTCAAGTCTTGGAGGGTAGGAAGCAGGAGAGGGAGGAGTCATCCAGGACGGAAGCAGGCTGGGTCAGCCCAGGACTGCATGGGCCTAGAATATTCCAGAACACCAGGAAAGCAATATGGAGAGCCAGCCAGAACCTGGAGGCCCCCTCCATATGAGATGCGGGCCCTCTAACTCCTCCCTTCATCGCTGTTTAGAAATCCCCAAGAGGGTCTCCTCCCTGCCCCATCGTGGGCTGCCTGGGGAAGCTGGACCCGGGCGGACCCCATGCCTTCTCTGACCAGCGCTGCACCAAAGGGAAGATGAGCCCTCTGCATCATGACGTCCTATCAACATGGGAAGAAAAGGTGGAAGCAGGACTGGCTCTCTCTGTGCCCTCTGGGGTCCCACCAACCCACCCCAACTCCAGGCCTTTCTGCCCCATGCAGGGTCCCCAGCAAGCACTATGAGTCCTCTTCGCTGGCTCAGAAGAGGAACTTGGAGATGGGGGAAGGCTCCGTTGTTGGACGTTTCAACACCACCTCACCACTGGCAGGGGAATTGGTGGTGGTGGGGGGGGGACATTCCCGGCAGCAGCTGGAATTTTACAACGGGAGCTCTTCTCAACAAGATAGGGTGGGGGCTTGGGAGAGCAATGCCAGCGAAGCCAGGCCCTGCTTGCCCAGCTTTTGAAAAAAGGTGTCATGCTGGGAGAGCGGGTGCCACTGCCTTCCCCCGTCACCTCTGCCCCAAAGCCGTGAGGTTCTGCTGACAAGTCATAAGAAACAGCTGATGACTGACTCAGACGGAAATGAGCATTCAAAGGGCTGGGTGGTGAACCCGGTGTGCTGGGTTAACCCCCAGGGCAGCACGACTGAGGGTCCCCTGGCTGGGCTCCCTCTCCCCGTCTCTCAGGCTCCCAGGGGCTAGTGACTCGGGCAAGTCCTGCCTCTGAGAAGAACTTGGGGCAAGCTTGAGGAAGCCTTGGAATGCCAGGGAGGCTGGCACACCAGAATTCCACCAGTGCCTGAGGATATCCTGCCCTTCCGTGGAGAAGGCTTTGATGTGTCCCTTGAACAGGGTGGGGCAGGGAGGGGGCACACTGAAGCCAGGAGATGGGAAAGTCACAGGCAGCCCTAAGATGAGAAGGAGAAGCCATGGGCAGGCAGGCATTGGGCGGGGTGTGCTAGCAGCAGCCCCATGGCACTGTATTCTGCCCCCTTAAGGACAGGAGTGTGCAGAAGTGGTGTTGGCTGAGAACGTTCATTTGTATCCATTACAGTGTGGGACACGTAATGAGTGAGCAGGATGACTCACTCCTGCTTCGTGGCATAACCAGCTTGGCCATCGCCGCGGGGGCTGGGCAGAGGGGTCTTAAAACCCGATCACATGGTTCAGCCCAAGCTCCAGGCTGGAGATGCCTGGGCCCCATGAGCCGCCACAGTCATTGCCTGTGCAGTCCGAGAGAGTATTGCGCAGTATCCCCTCTGGCACACACTCCTGGGAGCCTTGGCCCTTTCTCTGGAGGATGCAGGGCTGTGAGGGGCAGCTGGTGTAGATAGACGTGTGGGGCTCAGAATCTCCAGCAATTGAGAGTCTAGATCTTTTTTTTGGAGACAGAGTCTTGCTCTGTCATCCAGGCTGGTGCGATCTTGGCTCACTGCAACCTCCACCTCCCAGGTTCAAGCCATTCTCATGCCTCAGCCTCCTGATTAGCTATGATTACAGGTATGCACCATCACACCCAGCTAATTTTTTGTATTTTTAGTAGAGACAGGGTTTCCCCATGTTGGCCAGGCTGATCTCGAACTCCTGACCTCAGGTGAGATCCACCCACCTCAACCTCCCAAAGTACTGGGATTACAGACATGCCCAGCCTACCTCTTAAAGCAAAATCGAGTCTTCACTTGTTGAAGTAGAGACATGAATTGGTTTTATTTTTCTTCCAGTAACTGCCTCTGACTGTGCTGAGGGGCAATGTATTCTAGTGGTTGAAACCCCAGACTCCCTGGGTTTATACCCTGGCTTTGCCATCTCCTAGCTGTGTGACTTTAGGCAAGCTGTTTAACCTCTCTGTGCCGCCAATTTCCCATCTTCAATCTGCCCCATCCAGCTTCCTGCAAAATTGGTCTAGCCTTCAGCCTCCTTCTGATAGGTTTCCCTCACCTTGCTGGCAGCCCTCTAGAAAAGTAACAACAAATGGCTTAAGTCCTGCTTTTGTTTCACCTCTCACTCCAATCTGGAGCTCAAGTCTTTGACTTGTCCAACAGTGGGTCTGCAAGATGCCCCCTCTGCCCTTTGTCTCAGCCCTGCCATGGCTCACAGGCAGCACAGGAGCAGGCAAGTGAGGAAAAAAGGGCAGCACCCTCACCTTTGGGCATCCCAGTCTGTGTCAGGACTTCTCTGAAAGCCTTCTGCCCTCGGCTTTGGGGAGAGAAGGAAGAACCTTCCAGAATGGTTGAAGACCACTTTTCTCTTCCCAATCTTATAATGACAGGGGTTGGTGGATCACTGTGCTGGTTCTGGACTGACACCTCCCAGCAAGCCCACTGGGGTGGTTGCGCCCACATCCTTGACAATATTCCATGGCTCTTAGAACTTTGGAATGCAGAGCATTTAGTACTTTTTGTCCCTAGAATTGGGTCTCAGCCACAATTTGAAAATAAAAAGTCCTTCCTGATCCCCTTGCCTGTTCATACCAGTGGCAACTCTCTCCCAGCTGCCTTGAACAAGCCCCTTATCCTCACTGGACCTCAGCCTCCCCTTCTGTAAAATGAGCTCTCTGAGCTCCCTCCAAGAACCTGCCCTGGGGGTAACCTGAGAGAAATCAGCCTGAGGACAAAGGGTCGTTGATGACATCTGGGCCAGCCGTTTATGCCCCAGGCTCATCCATGTGAAGGTGCCTGGTGTTCTACCTCCTCCAGCAGGTGCCATTAGCCCTGAGCTGGAATAGGACCCACCTCCAGAGAGTCTTGTGGTCGGGCTGCCATGGGAGGCAGAAAGATGAGCCTTCGTCACAGGTGTCAGTCCCCACAGATGCTCAACCATGCCAGGTACCAGCACAATCCCAGGTCAGGGAGGGGTCTGCCCAGTGTGGCTCAGGGTCAGTGGACTCACTACCTGAGCTGCCTGTGGAGGTGTTAAACAGAAGCCCCAAAGGCAACTGTAAAACACGGAAGGGCCTCAGGATGCCTCTGGGCATCCACGTGCTGCTAATGGACACACCCAAGGTCTTGAGTCACCAGTGAAAGGTTTTCTATCTTTTTTTTTTTTTTTCTTTTTGAGACGGAATCTCGCTCTGCCACCTGGACTGGGGTGCAGTGGTGTGATGTCGACTTACTGCAACCTCCGCCTCCCGGGTTCAAGCGATTCTCCTGCCTCAGCCTCCTGGGTGACTGGGATTACAGGTGCCCACCACCATGCCTGGCTAATTTTTAAAAATCTTTTTTAGTAGAGATGGGGTTTCAACGTGTTGGCCAGGCTGGTTTCGAAATCCTGACCTCAAGTGATCCACCCACCTTGGCCTCCCAAAGTGCTGGGATTACAGGCATGAGCCACCGCACCCAGCCACCCGTGAAAGGTTTTCTGAACTCAGCTCTTCACCTCCACAGCCAGAAGGCATGGGACCTAATGGGTTAGTCTGTCTCCTCGGCCAGCCCAGCACCCTGGCCTATGCTCCTGGGTCCAGGTCCTCAGCGAGCTAATTCCTGCACCCAGACCATGGCATGGGCTGGCTCCCCTTTCTCCAACACTCTTGCCCATCACTTGTTCTGGCTTCCTCATCCAGCTTAAATGTCCCTTCTTTAGAGAGGCCTGCCTGACCCCCCAAAACCCTGTAGCGGGGTCCCCACTTGTCCCACTCCCACCACTATCCTTTACAGTATGTTTCACTTTCTGGAATCACGTCTTTCTTTGTTCCATTGCTCAGTGTCTGTGTCTCCCACCAAGGAGCACAGCTGCTTGGTTCACTGCTGTCTCCCTAGTGCCTGGCACATGGCAGACAGTCAGTGAAACTGTGATGGAACCAAGATGCGTGTGCTGCTTCCTGTGTGCCCGCTGCTGCACCGTCCGGCTTTGGTATGCGTAGCCTACCACAGACACTGTGAAAGGATGCTGGAGAGCTCACAAAGGGCTTAGTTTTCACTCGGTCAGTGGTGCCTCCCAGGCTGGGGAGGCAGGAGGATTTGCCTGTGTGGGACCTCCGTAAGCTGAATACTCCAGCCGCACAGCTGAACCCAGGTTAGGATTTTATCCTTCTTTGTCTGTCATTTGCATGGCTCAGCTCTGAGCTCTGTACTTCCTCTTCTGGCTTCCAGAGCTGAACTGCAGCTTTCTCGGCATCCCTCTACGGCCTGGCCTGACTGGCCAGTGAAGGGGTCTGCCCAGAAGGGGTGAGTGCAGTGACATGCCCTGGGGCCAGGGGCGATGATGGCAATGACTATAGCAGGACAGCTGTCGCGTGTTGGAGGCTTACTCAGCGCATCTGCCACAGCATTTTATCTTCCCAAGAGCCCCATGAGGCTTTAGCACCACTGTCATCCCATTTTACAGATCAGTCAACGGAAGTTTGGAAAAGTTAAAGTATTTGCCCAAAGTCACGTAGTTAAGCAAATATCAGAGTCCAGGTTTGAGTGTAAGTCTGTTGGATGCCAGAGCCAAGCTTACTCACTGTGCCAAACCACCTTCCGTGGCTTCTCCAGAGACCCGGGAGCCCTCATACATAACTAAGAAGCTGGGCTGGCCTTGCTGGGGGCTCTCAGTTCCCCATACGGGGCTAAAACCCTCCTGAAATTCCCACTTCAGTGACTTTCCAGCTCAGCTAACCACCCCTTGGATTCTCCTCAGTAGGATGAGGAAGGAGGGCAAGGTAGGTCTTTGAATGACAGGTAACATTGCCAAGCCCCAGGGGAAGGAAAGAAAAATGGCAAAAGTGGAGGTTAGGGCAGAAAGGAAACGGGTGCCTGTGACCTGGGCACCCAATCAGAGGGAGCTCCCTCCAAGCTTATTGAGGGAGTTCCTGTGGCCTTCTCATCAGGAACACGCTCCCTGCCCCATCCCTGGAGGTTTGGAAAACACAGCCCTGGAAATTCAGAAAAAGTCCTCCAAGTGATTCTGATTTTCCCCTCAGGGTCTTCCTGCCCAGCCCATCGGGGTCTGACCACTCCCTGGGTACTTGGCGATGCTCCCCACTGCCCAGTGTGGAAGGCAGATCCCTTTCCACTTCTCTGCTTCCATCCCTGACCCCTTACTTCCCACACCTCTGTCCTGTCCTGCTGCAGGGGTGCTCTGTCCTGCATCTCAGATGTGAGCCTCCAGACGCTGTTCCTACCCTGGAGGCAGCTGTAAGGCCCCTGGTGCTGTTTCCACAGCACCTGAGCTATAGCTGGGCTGGGCTGATCGCGCTGCACTGTGAGCGCCCATTGTCTTTACTGGACCAGGTGCTTTCTGGGAAGGGAGCTCGATAAGCTGACTGGTGTATGTCCCCCATGCAGGCAATGACCCAGGATGCAGCCAGGGGCCACGACATGCACGGAGGACCGCATCCAGCATGCTCTGGAACGCTGCCTGCACGGACTCAGCCTCGGCCGCCGCTCCACCTCCTGGTCAGGTAGGTTCGAGGGAGCCGGAGAGGCGTTTGAGGGCTCAAGGAAGCCTCAGGAACCACGGTGGGCTCTGGACCAGGCATGGAAGCTGGTAGATTCTAGGTCAAACCCTGTCTGTGTGACTTGGGCAAGCCCCAGGCTTCACCTGGGCAGGTGCCCGGCACAACACTTGATGTCGTCAAACCTCAGTATCCGGCACTTTCTCCCTTCTCCCATGGCATCTTCCTCATCCTGCTCAGGGCTGCCTTTTGCTTCTGAAAGAATCCATTGAATCTGCTTAGAAAACCACAACTGCTGATTCTGAAAAAGCAGCTGGGAATCCACGGGCAGCTCGCCCCAGAATTCTCCCGTTTGTTTGTTTCTGGTTCCCTCATAGCCCTATTTTTCTCTTCCCTGTAGAATAAGGGAACACAGCAGAGCTACGGAGAGCGGGAGGGCTCTGTTTCCCATCTCCCAGGACTGAGAAATAGGATGTCTGCAGTCCCGGGCAGTTGTGTCTCTGAAGGCTGGCGCCTGGCTGTAAATAATTCCTTATGCTTGTAGAGCTTTTCCATGCCCCGTATCTCACTGGCCTCCCGAATTTCTCCGTGAGTAGCCACCCAGTGCTCCTTGAACATACCTGGCCCCTCCCTACCCCAGCACCTTTGCACTTGCTGCCTGGAATTCTTCCCTGGGAACTGCACATAGCTGGCTCCTTCTCATCCAGGTCTCAGCTCAAATGTCGCTTCCTCTGAGAGGCTGTCCTTGGCCTTTGGAATGAGACAGACCTGGATTAAAGCTATCTCCCATTGGCTTTACAACCCTACGCAAGCCACTCACCCTCCCAGGACCCTGGCCCTACTTGCCTTGTCTGCAAAATGGGAATAATAACAATGGAACCACTTTCCTGAAGGGACAGTGGGAGCCTCAAGGAAGATAATGTATTCAGAGGCCTAGCACTGTATTGGCACATAGTAGGTGGTCAATAAATGGTAGTTTTCTTTCTTGCCTCCTACCCAGGTTTTGATGGAGGCTAAGCTCATAGGGCTGGGGAGAGGGATATCGTTAAGCAAAAGAATATAAAAATATCTGATCTTTGCAAATTTTCTGACAACCTGTGACCACGTGGACACATTGTTAGAAGCCTCCAGAACTTTGGAGGGAGCCTGTCCACGTGAGAGGTCCTGGAGCTTGAGCTCCACGAAGTTCAAGCTTAATCCATTTCCACTCCTGGGGCTCTTACTCCCCACTCCTCACACACATACACACAGCCCCTCCCTGCTCCTCCGCCCCGGGCTGTCCCTTTAATTTTTAGGGGTTTACCCTTGCTGACTGCAGGGAAACAGAGATTGACAAAATGAGAAAGTCTGGGGAAGTTACAAAGTGACACAGTGCTCATGGCAGCTTTTAAAATAGAACTCATTTCGCTTCCCCTTCCTGGGCTCCATTGCTGCTCCTGGGAAGCTCCACGGCTGCTGTAGACTCAGTCTTGTGTCTTGGGACGGAACTCACCATGGCTCCTCTCTGTATTCTTCCAGCAATTTCTGCCTCTGTTCTAACCTCCCTGCAACTCATAGGTACCAGAACCCACTGTAGGAAACCAGGGCAGAGGAGGTTGTGGAAGAACTGGTGCTCCCACAGGGAGCACAGTCGTGGTGAGCTCATTGTCCTCTAACGCGGATCCCAGACCACATCTCCAATCCCTGTGTCTCTTGCATATGCAGGAACAGGGAACTTGTCATTATGTCTTGATGGGGCATGGTAGGGTTGAGTGTTGATCCAGCCTCTTCTCCTAGATTCACTTACTTTAGAAAGGAGTGTTCCAGGCCCCGTGCGGTGGCTCACGCCTATAATCCCTGCACTTTGGGAGGCCAAGGCGGGCGGATCACGAGGTCAGGAGATCAAGATCATCTTGGCCAACATGTTGAAACCCCGTCTCTACTAAAATACAAAAATTAGCCGGGCATGGTTGTGCATGCCTGTAATCCTAGCTACTTGGGAGGCTGAGGCAGGGGAATCGCTTGAACCTGGGAGGTGGAGGTTGCAGTGAACTGAGTGAGATTGCGCCACTGCACTCCAGCCTGGGCGATAGAGCAAGACTCTGTCTCCAAAAAAAAAAAAAGAAAGGAGTGTTCCAGTGCAATAGTGCAATACTGCAGAAGAATGTTCCAGCATAAATGCCCCTTCTCTACAACCCCTACCTGAGTGTGGCCGGAAGACACCAGAACTGACCCCCTTGCCTCTCTCTCCTTTTCAAGCTGGGCTGTGTCTGAACTGCTGGAGCCTGCAGGAGCTGGTCAGCAGAGACCCGGGTCACTTCCTTATCCTCCTTGAGCAGATCCTGCAGAAGACCCGAGAGGTGAGGGCGAGTCAGGAACTGAAGGGCAGAGCTGGGGTCGGCCTCGTAGAGTGGAGAAATGGGTCCCAGAGAACATCATTCCTGGGTGCCTGGACCTCCAGAGGGGCTTGGCAAAGGCCCTGGGAACCTGTGCATTTTGTGTTTTGGTAGTGCTTGCATATGAGGGGTTTCTAGGAAGGGGTGCATTCCGTAAGAACACATAATACACGAGCTAGGGTCCTGAGTTCAGCTACAGACATGGCTGGTAAGGCCAGGTATTGACTAGGGAGGGAGAAGACACTTTACCCAATTCCTTTCCTCCAAAAGATCCATAAAAACAAAGACACAAAAGAGAAAACTGATCGGAAAGGTAAACTGAGGCCTCCTCTCATTGTTCAATCAATGACTTTCATGACAAAGAAGAGGAATGTGTTTAGTGCTGAGCTGGGCTTGGGTTCCAGAATAGCTGTGAATCCCAGAAGAGGATTTGTATAAAGAATTCTCTTTTATAAAGAAGTATCTTTTATGGGGTGTGTGTGTGTTTTAATTATTTTAAATACATGTGATTTGGAAAACATGTCACTTTCACGCTCAGTTACCTATCCCTGTAAGAAGATGCCCAAGGTTACACAGTTCTGACCCCACTATTTACCTGGTACTTTTTAACCCTCATCATAAGCCAACCAGCTCAGAAGAGCTGAACCACCTCTGGAGTGCGTAACATATAAACCCAAATGGAAAGTCTAGACCACCATGTAGCAATACAGGAGGGTTTCATAGAAAGGTCTGATCTGCAAGGCTTGGTAGACACATTGTGTAGTAAGGGTAAAGAGAAGGAGAATTCTCAATTTGAGCCTACTGAGCTCATCTAGCACAGAAGACAAGATGGGGCTTTCTCTGTATCTCCAACCCCCACGAGTTCCAAAATGGACCGAGAAACCTTCTGACCAATGAATTCTAAATCATGTGGTGTGCACACGTGTGCATGTGGTGTGGTAGGTGTGGTAGGTGTGTCACAGAGGCAGTTCACAAAGGGATAAATAGAAGTTGTAAACTAATATGAAAAAGCGATAATAAAATGAATGCAAATGAAAACCGTAATGAGACAAACTTTGCCTAACAAATTAGCTAAAAAACAAAAGGTAAGGCCAGGTACAGTGGCTTGTGCCTGTAATCCAAGCACTTTGAGAGACTCAGGTGGGAGAAATGCTTGAGCCCAGGAGTTCAAGACCAGCCTGGGCAACATAGCAAGACCTCGTCTCTACAAAAAATACAAAAAGTAGCCGGTTGTGGTGGTGTGCACCTGTAATCTCAGCTACTTGGGAGGCTGAGGCAGGATTGCTTGAGACCAGGAGGTCAAGGCTGCATTGAGCCAAGATCATGCCACTGCACTCCAGCCTGTGCAATACCCTATTTCTCTCTCTCTTTCTTTTTGTTAAAAAAAGATAAAAACTAATGCAGGAAGAGCATGGTGAAACTGGTACTTATATAGATAGATAGATAGCATAAATGGCAAAATCCTTTTTGGAAAGCAATATGACAATATGTCTCAAAGGTCATAAAAGTCTGTAAACATGTTGACAATCTTTGTTGACTACACTTCTTGAACTCTTTTCTAGATAAATAATCAAAATTATAGAAAAAGGAATGTGCTGCATAATAGTGTTCATTGCAAAATACGTAAAATACCAAGAAAATAATCTTGAATGTCCACAATGAAACTAATAAGATGCTGGGCACGGTGGCTCACGTCTGTAATCCCAGTACATTGGGAAGCCAAGGCAGGTGGATCATGAGGTCCAGAGATCGAGATCATCCTGGCCAACATGGCATGAGCCACTACGCCCAGCCTAAATATTTCCATTTCAGAAAATGAAGTTTCAAAGAAAATAAGAAAGTATATATGAATATTTACATGATCCTTGCATGCAAAAGCGAAAATCCATGAAGGAAAAATCAACACCTGTAATTTCTGTACATGAAAAATATTTATAAAATTAAAAGGCAAACAACCAACTGCAAAAAAAAAATTTATAACACAAATAACAGGTAAATGTATAACCAGAAGAGAGAAAAGGTGGTCTTAGAGACTATATAGTAAAACAGAAATTTACTCATAATACTATATGTAAAATACATTAGGAGTAAAAATATACACACAGCTTATAGCTTTGCAGACACAGGAACAGAAAACCAAATACCATATATTCTCACTCATAAGTGGGATTTGGACAATGAGAACACATGGACACAGGGAGGGGAACATCACACACTGGGGCCTGTCAGAGGTTGGGGGCAAGGGGAGGGAGAGCGTTAGGACAAATGCCTAATGCATGCGGGGCTTAAAACCTAGATGACGGGTTGTTGGGTGCAGCCAACCACCATGGCACATGTATACCTATGTAACAAACCTGCACGCTCTGCACATGTATCCCAGAACTTAAAATAAAATTTAAAAGAAAAGAAAATACATAGGGCAAAAATGGTGTCAGGAGAGGGACATTCAAACAGCTGTGGTTGGGTTTGGGAGGGGAAATTGTGAGTGTTTTCATTTACATCTATTTTCCAAATATTTGTCATGTGATTACACTACTTTTCACTTAAAAAAAAAAAAAAAGCAAGGCTAGAATGAGGAAGAACCACTGTCTTCTGCTTCAGGGAGCCCTGGACCCCGGGAATGAGTCTCATTCCCTTTCTCGTCCTCTCCACAGGTCCAGGAGAAGGGCATCTACGACCTGCTCACCCCCCTGGTCCTGCTCTTCTATTCCACTGTTCTTTGTGTAAGTCCGGGTGGGCCAGGATGCGGGAGGTGAGGGAGGAGGGGCAGGAGTGACCTCTATCTGGGGCAGAGCCCTCACACCTCTGGAGATAAGCAGACAGAGAAACTGTCAAGCAGCGCCATGTGAAATGGGTTTGAACCTTTAGATGGCTTCAGAGCAGCCACCATGAGAGGCTTCCAGAGACTCCATGTGGCTGCCATAGTGCCTGGCATCTCTGGGGTCCCATGGAGGAACTGCTGCCACTGTCTGTTCACAAGCCACAAGAGATATTCTACGTCCACCTCATTCTTCACCCCAGTGGTCGGTCACCCAATGTAATCACCCGCTGTATTCACCAGACAGGGGGCACCAAATGTATACACTGACTGAATCCATCCTCAAAAAATAAACATTTACCTGCAGTGAGGCTATTTAAGTAAAGATGGTTTAGGCATTGAAGACCGCTATCCATAACATAACATTGAAGACCATTGAATCCACCCTCAAAAAATAAACATTTACCTGTAATGAGACTATTTAAATAAAGGTGGTTTAGGCACTGAAGACCGTTATCCATAACATAACACTGAAGACCACTGAATCCACCCTCAAAAAATAAACATTTACCTCTAATGAGACTATTTAAATAAAGGTGGTTTAGGCATTAAAGACCTCGATATTGTAATGAGACCAGGTGTTAGGAAAATAAACACAACCACAATCGAAATAATAAGATATTTTTAAAATTTATAAAATATATGTAAATAAAAAATAATATATAAATGTTTTACATATGAATATATGAATAACATAACATTGAAGACCATTGAATCCACCCTCAAAAAATAAACATTTACCTGTAATGAGGCTATTTAAGTAAAGGTGGTTTAAGTAAAGGTGGTTTAGGCACTGAAGACCATTATCCATAACAATTGTCAGCAATGGCATCATTTACCAGTAAGGGGACAGCCTTTCAGAGAGGCTCACTCAAGCATTAGGTAAAGCAAGTCCCTTCCAGTAGAGACACCCCAGGTGCCATCTTGCCCATCTGAAACTCACTCCCTGTGGGTAACTTCCAGTTCCACCTGACTTTGCCCTGGGACACACCGCTGCCAGGAAATGTGTGTCTTTTGTGGAATATTCCAGAAAGGGAGCAGAGGCTGTTTGGGACTATCCGAGCCTTTTCTCACCTAGATCTCTTTGCTTGTTGCCTGCCTCCATCCTAGACACCACACTTCCCACCAGACTCGGATCTCCTTCTGAAGGCAGCCAGCACCTACCACCGGTTCCTGACCTGGCCTGTTCCTTACTGCAGCATCTGCCAGGAGCTGCTCACCTTCATCGATGCTGAACTCAAGGCCCCAGGTAAGCATTGAGGCAGCTGGCACGGGGGGCAGGGTTCACAAGGTCAGAATGCTTCCAAATCCTCTGAAACTGTTCTTTGTGACCCTCCTTACCTTGCATCCTTTGGTTCATCTCTGCCCATGCCTTGGTTCACAACCATGGAGTCTCCTCTTCACAGCACCATCAAGCATCTGATGGTTGAATCCACACAAGATGAAAGTAAACAAGGAGGTAACTTGAGGAGGGATTCTTAGGGGAAGCAGGAGCGAGCACTCAGGGCAAGGAGACCCCACCCCTTGGCCTGTGCCTCTGATCTGGTTAGTCAAGGGGTCTCCAAGGCTGCCTAGGTCAGACAGAGAAGCCCCCAGGATGCTGACAAGAGGCCTTTGCATGTTGTCTGTGCCCCAGGAACAAGTAGGTAATTCTGTGTGTGGGTTGATGCAGTTTGGGTCGGGGAAGGTGGCTGGTGCTAGGAATGATGGCCACTGTGACAAGTGTGGACAAGACCCGGGACTCAGTTTTCATGTGTGGGGTCTGAAAAGTAGGAGTTCAGAAATTGCAGGTGCTGTCATAAACATGAAAATCAGGTCTCAGGAAGCTATGATAGGGCAGGAGAAAACATTATCAAGTGTGATTTACTGAGAAGTGGCTCAGCGAATCAGTACTCAAAGGAATAAATTCACAAAAGCACCTCAATAGATGCCTCTAAAATATTTCATAAAATTCATCACCATTCCTGATACTCAAAACCCCTCAATATATGGAAACGATTACTCTAGAAGTGCTTTTACTATGGCAACAGCCGGAGGTAAAATACTAGAGGCATCTTCTTTAGAGCCAATAATCTTCTTCTTTTGGCTTATCGGTATTTTGCCTATGCAAAAAGACAAAAATAAAGAATGCTTTCTCTTCTGAAGAAGAGAAATTTTAATTAGTTGGAGCTCAAACAATTGGTTTTCTGTCAAGACTGAGAGAATCCCCTGAACGAAGAACTGTCAGAACTAGAAAACAGGTAGCTAAGAGCTTTTTTATAAACCAGCATTAACCAGGAAGAAAACAAAATTTTAAAAAATTTACAATAGCAGTTAAAAATAAAAAATAAAATTTTAATAACCTATATAGAGGAAGCAAACTTTGCTGAAGAATGAATAATTGAAGAATCATATTGCTGAGTTGAATCGATATTGTAACGAGACCAGGTGTTAGGAAAATAAACACAACCACAATTGAAATAACAAGATATTTTAAAATTTATAAAATATATATATAAATAAAAAACAATACATAAATATTTTACATATAAATAAATTTATATATAAATAAAATAAAGAAACTAAAATCTATTTGAAAGATTTATTTATGCACTTAGTATATATTCATTCACGTATTTTTAAAGGAGAGTAAGAAGGAAATATTTCCATTTTTTGAAGGTATTATAGGGCTATAGTTACTGAAATAGTACACTATGGGTATAAGAATAGGTAGATAATGGAAGAAAATGTAATATCTAGAAACAGATTAAATATACAAAATTATATGATAAAGTGGCATCCTCAAATTACTGATGAAAAAATCAGTCATTTCATAAATGATATCAGGATAATTGGTAGACCATAAAAAAAACTGAGTGAGAAAACTTTCTAAAAAGGCCAGGTGCAGTAGCTCACATCTGTAATCCCAGCACTTTGGGAGGCTGAGGCGGGCAGATCACCTGAGGTCAGGAGTTCGAGACCAGCCTGGCCAACATGGTGAAACCTCATCTCTACTAAAAATAGAAAATTAGCTGGGCTTGGTGGCATGAGCCTGTAATCCCAGCTACTCAGGAGGCTGAGGCAGGAGAATTACTTGAACCCGGGAGGCGGAGGTTCAAGTGCCTCCAAGATTGTGCCGTTGCACTCCAGCCTGGGCAACAAGAGCAAAATTCTGTCTCAAACAAACAAACAAACAAACAAAAAATTCTATCTAAAAAATAAAATTAAGAAGTTCTAACTCAAACACAGAAATAACTTTTAGATACATTAGCGGTTTAGGTGTAGAAGACAAGACCACAAAAACTACAGAAGAAAAATAGGTTGTATGAGCCTGGAGTGGAGAAGAGCTGTCAAACATACTCCCCAGGGCAAAAATTATAAAAGAAAAGACTAACAGATATGAAAGCATAAAATTTAAAGCTTTTCATATGGCAAGCCCACTTTGAGTGAAAGGTAAATGACAAACTGAGAAAAATATTTGTGATAAAAATTAATATATCAGGCTGGGCACTGTGGCTCAGACCTGTAATCCCAGCACTTTGGCAGGCCGAGGTGGGCGGATCATGAGGTCCGGAGATCAAGACCATCCTGGCCAACATGGTGAAACCCCGTCTCTACTGAAAATACAAAAATTAGCTGGGCATGGTGGTGTACACCTGTATTCCCAGCTACTCGGGAGGCTGAGGCAGAGAATCGCTTGAATCTGGGAGGCAGAGGTTGCAGTGAGCTGAGATTGTGCCACTGCACTCCAGCCAGGTGACACAGCGAGACTCTGTCTAAAAAAAAATAAAAATTTATATATCAAATCCACGAAGAGTTTTTTTCTGAGTCCATTAAAAATAGGCAAGCACACTTATGGAAATATGAATAAATATGATTCAACGACATCAAAAAAGAACCCCCCAAAATATTCACCCTCACTACTCATACAGAAAATGCAAAACTGAAGAGCAAAACTCTTTTTCCACCCTATCAAATTGGCAAAAATAAAAAAGAAAGAGCAAAAATGCCAGCGCTGGTGAGGAATGGGGGGCTGTGTTTGCTAAGGCGTCAGAAAAAATATCCTTTCACCCAGCAATTCTATTCCTGAATTTTATCCTGATGAATCCCTATGGATGTACAAAGATTCAGCTACAATGCATTCTTGCTAATAATCAACCAATGCTAAAAAACCTAAATAC
This sequence comes from Trachypithecus francoisi, assembly GCF_009764315.1. NCBI lineage: Eukaryota > Metazoa > Chordata > Mammalia > Primates > Cercopithecidae > Trachypithecus > Trachypithecus francoisi. The sequence continues at coordinate 63,444,168 of NW_022681466.1, forward strand.
TGAACATGGTTGAGTACACTGTGACAAAGTCATTTGGTGAAATGTAATTCAGTTATTAAAAACAATATTGTAGAAATAGTTACTGAGCTCAAAAGATGTTGAGTAACCAGTTGAGCGAAAAAGCAGTGCCCCCAATACTAAGTATGTTATAATCTCATTTTTATTTTCTCTCTCTCTAATGGATACATGCACCAGACCAGGTTTAGTACTGGCAGTGTTTAATTCTCACCTTACACATTAAACACACACAGAATAGAAGTACCAAATCTTATTCCCCAACAACTCATGGACCCTAGAAAGCTCAATACTGGCTTGTACATTTCTTTGGAAGGGTTCGTAACTTTCCTAACCTAACCAGTTACCTGATCTGTCTGCGCCCTACGCAGTCAGCTGACCTGTTTGTGCCTCATCCAATCAGCTGATCTGCATGTCCCCAGTCAGTCAGCCGTCTGCTGCTGTTGTCTGTCATTACAAAGAGCAGAGCAGGTACAGCTAGGAATGGCCAACCCCCAAGTCTACCTACAACCAGGTTCTCACCTTGTGGTAGAGACTTGGGTGGAGATTTAGGATGTCAGGAAGACCCTTAGGAGACGCTGGACTCTGAAAGGTAAGAGCTGGGTCTGCCAAGCCAGCATCCCAAGGAAAGGAACAAACCAGTTAAAGGAACAAACACTAAAGGAACAAGTCAGTTTAAGGTCACACTCCTTCATTCCCTCCCTCACTCCCTCCCACTGTCCCCCAAAACAAACAGACTTGAATGTCTTCTGAGCTTCTTCTCTTCCTTTCTACAATGCTCAGAGAAAGAATTTAAAATGCAAATGTCTTGGCAGGGCCTTGGGTTTCTACCCAAGACTGAAATGATTCTTTTTTATTTTGAAAAGGATAAGGGAGTTGTGGGGTTGGGGGAGGGGATTACCTGTGGGGAGACCACTTCCCAATTTCAAGTAGAACCAGCTGTCCCTCCTCACCTCAATGCACGCTATGCCTTGAGATATTTTTGCAGGCGGCTGGGTAGAAACTCTGTTCTGGGCAGACAGAAAGCAGATGTGCCATGGAGGGGCTGGCGGTGGTGAGGCCCAGTTCCTGGAATGATAAAATGTAAAGCCTGCAGCACAAGGACCAGGCAGGGCAGCAACTGGAGCCAGAAGTAGAATGAGGATCCTTTGGCCTCAGAGCAGGGGGAATCCTTGGAACTATCACTCACTGCTGACGGCATATCCTTCCCGGGACCATGTGAAGCCTCAGATATCCTGGTCACCAATGAGAAGTCAGATACCCCAAGAGGGCAGCTCAAGCCAAGTACCCATGGTAGGAACCTCTCCTCTTCCAGGGAAAGCAGAACCAAAATAGGAAACCATCAATTCTCCCTCATTTCTGGGAATCATTTTCAAACAGTTCCAAAACCTCACACATATATAAATAGATAGTGAGCCTGTGCCCACTCATTAATGAGGACAGCAGCACGATGATACAGCTGGGTTATAGGAGCATCCAAGAAACTGAGATGAGCTCCTCATGGAAGCTAGGTAAGATTCAAAGTTAGATACCAAATAGTTAATATCACAGAGGGGAATAAAACTATAACCTTTGAGGTTATCTTTTCTACTGAACAGAAATCTCTCGCTACTTATCTCACATCCACCAGTTAACCTTCAATTTTAAAGAAGCTAAGCCCTAATCCATAACAAATAGTTAAACAAAATTACCTTCTACATGACCCTTAAATGAGCTTTTTGAAAAATGCTTTTGTATGATCTTTTTTTTTGAGACGGAATCTCACTCTGTCACCCAGGCTGGAGTGCAGTGGCGTGACCTCGGCTCACTGCAGCCTCAGCCTCCTGGGTTCAAGAGATTCTTCCGCCTCAGCCTCCCGAGTAACTGGGACTACAGGCATGCGCCACCATGCCCGGCTTATTTTTGTATTTTTTGTAGAGACGGGGTTTCACCATATTGGCCGGGCTGGTCTCGAACTCCTAACCTCATGAGCCGCCCACCTTGGCCTCCCAAAGTGCTGGGATTACAGGTGTGAGCCACTGCGCCCGGGCTTTCCTATGATTTTTAACAGGCCTGCGGTCATCTTTGTACCCAATTCCTGAGTCCCTCCCACCCCCAGTTAAGTGGAGAGAGGGCTAGGATGGAGGCCAGGGAATTTGAACGCTTGAAGGAGAGGCTGAATAACTTAGTGGCTTCTGGTCCTTGGGGCCAGATCATTGTACTTGCAAATCCTGGGTCCGCTACTCACTAACTGTGGGCCTTCAGCAAGACATTTAGTTTGTGAGCTTCAGTTTCCTCATCTGTAAAATGTGTGTATAGCAATGCCTCCCTGTCAATACAGTTCGGGAGGATTAATGTTGGCCTCATTGATTTCACAGTGCTGGGGGCAGTAAGGGTTGCAGTGGTGTTAGCTCAGAAGGTAGGTCCTGGTAAAGTCACAGGGAGAAATGAGAAGGGACGCGGGGAGGTGAGGCCCCCACCCGTGAAGTCTTAGGGACGCAGTTGCCATGGAAATGAATGAAACAGCTTATCCTGCTTTGATGTGGCTGGGTGGCAGAGGAAGTGGGCCTGTTATCAAGGCTGGGGGCCTCCCCCTGCTTCCTGACTCCACCCCCATATGATCGTCCAGTGCCTCGATTCTGGAGGTAGCAGGAAACCTCATGTCAGTGCCACGGGGTCCTGCCCACCACAGCCCTCTTGGGCTCAGCCCACATGTTTGTTGAATATTTACTCTATGCCTGCATAGCTGTGCCGACCACAATGCTTTCCCGCAAAGAATTTATCTGTAAAGCTGGGGGATGACACTGGGCATCTTACGTGCAAACCGCTCTGCAATTTTCAAAGCACACAAACTTCAAGGATTGCGTCTCGCCTGTAAGGGAAGAAGGAAAAGTCTTATTCTTCTCATTATAAAATGGGAAATGATTTTGAGAAAACCAAGTTCAGTATTTCTTGTTCAAGATACAAAGTGAAGTATGAAGGAGGGAACATGAACCCTTGTATGACAAAGACCTGTAGTTCGTCACTTATTAGCTAATGATCTTGGACAAGTTCCTTAGACTCTCTGAGCCTCCTGGTCAAAAGCAGGATTATAATTATCACTGATGAGGAGGAGGAGGAGGACAGCAATGATGCCAGGGCTGTCTACGGCATATGAAGCACTGTTACAGGTTCGTCCCATCTAACCCTCAGAATACCTCCGTGGGTAGTTACTATTATTCCCATTTTTCAGATGCTGAAACTGAAGGCTTGGCATTTATGTAACTTGCTCCCAGTCACAGAGCTGATAAGAGCTCTACCACTCGAACCCATATCTCTTTGATAGCAAAAGTCATATCATATCCTTTTCACATTTGCATAAATCTGTGTTTCTACCAAGAGGCCTGACAGATGGCTGCATGACCCTGGGTTACCCAGGCTGTCTTTTTATAAACACTCTCCCCGTTTGGGGAATTTCTCCTGCCCGTTTCCCTTTGGGATGCTTAATATGGCTTCATACCCTTTGATCTCCTATCAAATGAGGAACAAACCTGGGTTAGGTCAGTTTTGCTTATCAACAGGTGGCAGGTGAATTCAGAATGTTCTTCAGCGGTGAGACGTTTCTCTTGGGACATTACTGATCACAGACATTTGCATTTTATACTTTTTGTCTCTGGTTATGGAATGAAAGATTAGACCTCTTGAAGGATGTCAAACATCATTGACTAGTAGGTAGGGGAGGTTTAGGGAAAAGAGTAGAGGCCGGTGTTCCAGAAATCACAGGATGTGATCAGTTAGGACTGAGTTGGCTGCCTATAGCAGAAAGCCCCAAACAACAATGCCTTAAACTCATAAGGGCTAGTTTTCTCTTATACACACACACACACACACACCACACAATCTGTAAGAAGGCAGGCCAGCATTGGCATGGTGGCCCCATGAACCTCCTAGACCAGCCTTCTCTCATATTTCCGCTCCACCATCCTTAGCAAGAGGCACCATCTTCAAGGTTGCTTCGTGGTTTAGGATGGATGCTGGAGCGCTGCCCATCATGTCCACATTCCAGTTAACAGAAAGAAGGAGGTGAGGGGGGTTGCACCTAAAACATTCTGCAAGGGAGGTTGAGAAATTGACTCATCAACTGGGTACAGTACCCAGTGTCTCACTCAGTGGATATTGAGTAGATGCCTAGAAGTCTCTGCCGCATGTGACTTACTCGTAAGAGTAGCCCATAAGGCCTGGATTGGTCCTGTTAGGGTGACTATCACTAGGGTGGTGAAAGGGTGTTATGAAAGGCCTCATCTCACTTCGCCCCCACAAGCCCGGTAGCGCTGCAAAGCCGCAGACCTCATCCCGCAGGCATTTCTGTGGGGTCACTGCACTTGTTCAGAGCAGCATATGTCTTGTGGTGGCACTGAACGTTCATTCCAACAGCTCACATCTCCTCTACCTGCATGGAGGCCTGCCCAGTGGGTTCCTTCTCCCCAGTATTTTCCTCTTGGCTTTCTAGCCACATTCCTTCTCGCCTTCCACCTCTCTGCTCCTGGACTCCCGGTGGCCAGGGATTCCAGACTCCCTTGTTGGTCCTCTCCTCCTTTGTCCATCACCTTCCTACTGTGGGCCCTGCTGAGGCCCATAGCCATGAGTTTCCAATTCCTCCAGTCTCTCTGGAGTCCGGGATCCTGGAGATGGGGAGCAGGAAGGCACTGCACAGGGGACCCCCAGTGAGGAGGGAAGTATAAGAGAAACCAGGCTGTGGAGAGTGGTGTGCCTGGGATTTGCTTCAGGGTATGACGTCGGTCAAACTGTCCACCGTGAGTTGATATTAATCGTAGATGCTGGAGAACCAAACCTGACCGAGTCTCATTTGGAGACTGCATTGCCGTTGGGGCCGGGCCCTGCTTCCACCCTGTGGATTCCGTGGAATCTTGGTGTTCCCCTTGTAAGAGGAAACTGAGTCAGATGTGGCTGCTGCCTGCCTCCCCTAGGCTCAAGTACCCACATGACCCTCAGCATGGACCTGTCTATCAGTGTATTGTGAATACCAGTGCTGCTTGATGGCAGATGTAGTGATTTTCACGTGTTCTGGATCTTCACAGTCAGCTGTTCTGTGCAGAATCCCTATCCATTTGCAACTTTGAAAAGAGTGGAAGCTTTGATGGGCAAACAAGGCTTGATGGTGAAGGGTCTTGGACAACTGTGCCAGGAGTTTGACCTTCACTACGACTGTGTTCTGCCCACCCACCGCATTCTTTGCCTATATGGGGTGACTCCTCTCGATTTCTTACTTGCTAGGGCTTGATGCAGGAACAACCCAGGCAAGGTTTTTGTTTAGCCCTTGCACCAATCTTGATCTAAGAAGCTAAACTCAGAAAGTCGTTTCCATCTGCTAAGGTGACCAAGGAAGGCTGTGATCTGAGATCAAAGGGAGAGAGGAGTCTGTTGATCTGAGGCTCCCCAGTGCAGCTTCCCTGTTTGGGGAGTGGAGGGTGGAGTTAAGGGTGGTCCCGAAACTGATATTGCACACCCCCACTTAGCATTCATGGCCTCCCTGGCATCACCAGGTAACACTGTGAAAACCAAGCCCATGGAGGATGCCAGGAGATATTTCCAGCCTCACAGCATAGACCAGCAAATGGGGACTCAGCAGTACAATTTCTAAGCCAGGTTCAAAGGAGTGAGTCTGTGCAAAAGTTTGTAGGATGAAAGCCTCCTCCACACTGCACAGTCTTTTCTAATTTGTTCCCAGCTCAGGCCCCAGCCCACCAGTTAATTACCCAAAACTCCACACCCCATGCTAAGAAGGGGGTTCCATTACCAAGAGAGGCCAAGGAAGGGGGTTGACGGTGTTTTTGGGGTGATGGTGGGAGTTTATCTGATGATCGTAGGCTCTGCTTGGGAACTGTTGGCACCTTGGGTATTCAGCACCAGCCAAACAACTCGGAAAATAACTCTCTCTGGGTCAGGGTGTGCCAAGAGGTACAGGCAACCTCCTAAATATCCCCCGTTAAAGCAACAGGATACATACAGCAACAGTCGCGTGGAGTCCACGTAGCTCATACGAAGCAGCTTCTTGTTCTAACTGTAGCACAATCCGAAGATGAGACTAAGGCACATGAATGTAGACGTGAGAGATGGCTCCTCATCCTAGAGACGAGAGATGAAGGAACTTCAAGGTTGTCCACAGTATCCACAGTACTCCAGAACAAAAGTTCAAGCAGCGTGATGATGAACCGTTGGGTATGGTGACGGGGAAAACGTTGCCAAGCTTCGCAGGACAGCAGGGTCAGGAGGGCAGAGGCATTGGAAGCCAATGGCTGGGCGTTTTGGAAGAAAGCTGATGTGGAGGGAGAGCGACATCACAGTCCACTGCTTCCTGGAGTGTGACCGCCTGGATGACCTGGGTCAACAGAGGCAGAAGTGGCGGTGACGAAATGGGGTCAGCGGGGTGTAGGTTACCTGTTGAAAGCATTAAATAGTAAAAGAAAAGAGAAATAAGGTCAAGAGAAGATTTTGCATGTCTGTGTGTTTTACGGTCAGGGAGATGGGGGGATATCTGTTTGTCTCCACTATGGTAACTACGGTATTATGTTGGGGTGGTTGGAGAGTGGGTGAGGATCTCTTCTCTGTAATGCATGCGAGTGGCCACCAGATGGTGTCCCAAGTCCTGATGTAATAGCCACTGTGTCAAGGACTTTCCTGGCAAAACGGACCAAATGTTAACTTCTAAATATGTGATGATTACATAAAGTAAACATCACACAAAAGGCCCAAAATCAAAGCAATTAGGTCCCAAGTTAGAAGAGCATTATATGATAATTTTCTGCCTTTCACAGTCTTTCTATTTATAGCTGTCTTTAACCCCCCGGTCCAGGCTTGCACTTCTGAGGGGACATCCTGCAGGTTCCCAGCTCAGTCCCAGTTCAGGGTGGCCCTGCTCTGGATGGGGACTACCCCGGGCCTATTTCCAAGCTATGACAAGAAGGCGGCCCGCCCCGCTGGGTCCCCAGCCCCTGCTCTGTGAGGGAGTGAACTTGTGCTTCCTGTTTCACCTCCTCTTCGCAGTGGAAACAGAACTGAACGCACACTGTAAAGCAACTACTGTGCAGAACGGAGTCAAGTTGCAGAAACAAAAGGAAAACCTTTGGTGTGTTTCTTCTCAGCATTTGGAAGTCAGAGGAGACAGAGAGGGGGAAGGGCCGGGGAGAAAGGGAATGTGGGCTGGGAGCAGATCCTGGGATGCAGCTGCCTCAGAGCAGAGAGGAGGCCAGGCCAGACCGCAATCCTTTGAGAGGACTCGGGACTCCAGGCAGAGATGGGGAGGCGCAGGTGTGGAAACTCGAAACCCGCTGCCTGGCTGGAGCTGAGGCAAAGTGGATGGGCTGACAGGTGCCTGGCATAGCGGGAAGGCACCCAGGACCGGGAGAGGGGACGGCGGCAGGGACCCAGGAGTAGCCCGGCGGCACGAGACACGGCAGCCTCCTGGGCCCAGGTTCTGCTTCCTGCGATGCTCTCCCTCCCTGTCTCTGAAGAGAGAAACTTTAAGTTGGTCAAGCTGTGATGGGGCCTGGGAATCGCAGACTGTTAAAGGCCTCAGAGGCCACTGATCTAATCTGCCTCTTCCCAGGAGAAACTGAGGCTCAGGGATTAAGTGACCTGGCCAAGGTCACACAGAAGAGCTGGAATAGAACTCAGGCTTCTGACCCGGGCTCTCACCCTGGATCCCTTTCTCTTTAGCTAGGCTGCCTCCAAGCCTGGGGCCGGGTCCTGAGCCATGAGGGGAGTGGCAGGCTCTTGGGAAGGGAGGGCAGTCAGAAAGGCCACGGGAATCCAGAGGACAGTGAGGCCCAGGACCGAGTTTTGGTGTTGGAGGCGAAGGTGGGGACATGACTCGTGATGTGTAAAAAAAGGATGCATAGAAGCAAACTGCTAGGCACGCTGGAGGAGCCACTGAACAGCTCCTCTCCAGGTTCTCCTGAGCTCCATCCGGGAACTTCCAGCCTGATTGTCTGGTGCTTGGCTTGCCACGAGGCACAAGGACAATGCTGAAGGAACTGACCAGCCCATGAAATCTTTCCTTGTTGGCCCACAGGGATCTCCTACCAGAGGCTGGTGAGGGCTGAGCAGGGCCTGCCTATCAGGAGTCACCGCAGCTCCACCGTGTGAGTGCTCTTGGGGAACGGAGAAACGGGGGTGGGGGGAGGGAGTTTGGGACCCCTGCACTGTTCCACCTTCACCCTCCTCCCCGACTCAAACATCCAGTACCCCGCCCCCCCCGCCATCCACCCCAGCCAACAACAAACAGGCTTCCAGGGAACTGGGAACTCCTGGCACTGCTGGCGATATTTTGTGTCCAGGTTTGTTTTTCTAGGCTGAGGGTCTTTCACCAGATTCTTCAAGAGGGCTGCATCAATTGTGCCAGGTGTTAGGCACACAGTTCCCCCACTTTATCCATTCTTTTCAGATGAGGAACTGGAGGTCAGAGAGGCCAAGCAACTTCCCCAAGGTCACACAACAAGCAAGAGTCTGAGCCACAATTTAACTCTCAGGCTTATTCAGAAGCCCATGGTATTTCCACAGTCTCTTTCTGCCTGTTACTAAAACAGTGTTTCCAAACTTTTTTGACCAGGACCTATAATAAAAATCCATTTTATACAACATCCTGGTACACACACACACACATACACAGCTGAAACGAAATGTATCCCTGCTACGTAGGATGAGCTCTATTCTATTCTATTTCATTTAAGAAATAAATTCAGCTTCCCCAGATGACTTCATTACCCACCCCTGGGTCCTCACCTGCAGTTTGAAAAGCACTAGAGAGGGGGTGCCCATTCAGAGGACCCTCTGCAGGCCTCGAAGAGTTGGGTGCTGCCTTGCCTTGACATGTTGGGAGCCCAGGGACCCCAGCCTTCACCAGCTCAGAAATTATAGGCCCCCGGCCCTCCCCATTCCCAGCCCCAGGGGTTCACTTCCCACTCACTCCCCTGAGCAACACTCCTTGATTTCCCTCTAGGTAAAAACAAGCACTAACAAAATGATAGATGTCGAGAGAGAGGGAGAGAATGCTAACATGTTGTAGTTTAGTAAGTAAATAAGATGCCTCTGGGGGAGCTGGAGCAGGTGGACTGATGAAGAGTCATCAACGCCTTTTAGACCCTTTCTCGACCTCCAGGCACCCTTCTAAGTGCAGTTACGTGTGCTGACTCATTTAATCCTCACGTTAACCCTGTGAGAAAGCGAGTTTCACATAAGGGAAGTGAGGCACCGAGAGATTTGTAGAAAGAGCTGACAGTTGGGAGATGGTCTCACTTTCATTATCTATAAATTGAGAATGATGATCAATTATTCGGCAGAGAAATTATGCGAGCTGGTGAGGGCAGGGGCTCGGCTGGGCTTGCTATAAGGTTATAAGGGGCTGCTTATGCAAGCCCACCTCCTTTTTCTTGCAGATAGAGAAATCAAAGTTGGTTTCTTCCCAAATGATGGGGACTTTGACAGAGACTAGTCCTGTCTCTGCCCTGTCCCCGGGCACCGATGTCCCCAGAGCCTGGAGGGAATGCTTCCTGCATGGTGCTCCTCTGCACTGGGTTTAAATGCAGAGTGTGGAACTGACAGAGCAAGAGCCATCACATGCAGCTCATACTAAAGCATTTATGGATACAAAGCCGCGATGGCCCGCGTTTACTTCGAGGTCATGCGGTGATGTAGGGGTTGGCATGGAGGAAGTGAGAACAGCCATGCGTTGTTAACTATAAACAAAGTGATCAGTGCCTCAGAGCCCATGATTCTTTTAATTTGGGGTATGTTTGAAAGTTTCCACAATAAAGAAATGTAAACACTGGCACCAAGAGGGAATCTGGGTGTCCATCGGGAAGGGAGGTAGCAGTGGCCAGGCACACACTCCCCTCCCAGCCCATGAAAGCCTGTATCACGACTTTGGGCCAATTAGTAAAGGTGTCCCTCACGAGCGCAGGAAGAAGATGCACTCTGACTTGGCCCCACGCCACGAGGAATTTCATGCCCCTCTCGCCCCAGACCACACTACACAGCACCCCGTTGCTGCCCGGCTCCCCCCGAAAACTGGTCACTTGGCTTCAAGTCACCTTGCCAAGAATATGATCCTCATTTGAGTAATCTTGCATCCACTCAGCTGTCTCATAGGAAAAAAATGTTTTTATAAAAATTAAGTAAATTTAGTTTTAAAGAATTAAGTTCAGTTTTGAAAAGATCTTTGAAAACAACAGCTGAAAAATGCTCTGCAGTGAACCCCACGCTTTCCCTGGGGAACCTGGATCCTGGAGCTGCTGCTTCTGTCCTGGCCTCCTGTGGTCACCTCCTCAAGCTCTGCCTGGGCTTGAGGAGGCCCTGGCCTCAGTGGAGCTGAGCACCAGCAGGCATGAGGTGGGTGGCTGTGCCGTGGCATGCTGCCCACCCCCAGGTGCCATAGCCAGTCCCCTGTGTCCCCAGCACCGTGCTGTTGCTGAACCCAGTAGAAGTGCAGGCCGAGTTCCTCGCTGTAGCCAATAAGCTGAGCACCCCCGGACACTCGCCCCACAGTGCCTACACCACCCTGCTCCTGCATGCCTTCCAGGCCACCTTTGGGGCCCACTGTGACGTCCCGGGACTGCACTGCAGGCTGCAGGTATGTACCTGGGGCCTGGGGCTCTGGTGGAGTACCTCTCCGAAGAGGGAGCGCCCTCTCCCTGCTTCATCTCAGCCACGGTCTCCAGGGTACACTAGTCTCCGGCACCCCAGGTGACATGGCAGGGTGGTGGCTGGAGGGCTGGCCTCGTAGAGGGGATTTCTGGTGCACTGGATCCTGACCAGTTGGGTGGCAGCCTGGGCAGTGGGGTCGGGTGCTGATAACGGGTGCCTCAGAAGATGGCATGTGCCATAAGAACGAGAATGAGCTTTGGGCTGAAGACCTGGCCTCTAGGCCTGGCTCTGCCACAGGTTGGCTGTGTCACCACACACAGCTTCTTCCCCTCTCTGGGGTACAGTGAGGAGCGCCGAAGTCCTTCCTGACTGCACTGCCCCGTGGCTCGGGTCCTTTCTCTCCTGACCATTTCCTGAGAATGGAAGGGCAGGGAGAGGCCTGGCTGCCTGGCCAGCTGTGGGTAGGAGATGGGTGATGAGGCTGGGAGGGGACAGATCACTGCCTCCCTCAGTAAGAAGCTAGGAACTAGAACAGGTGGACAGCTAGCTCACGGTCCAGGAGCAATGCCCATCTCCTCCTGGGGTTTCAGGCCAAGACCCTGGCAGAGCTTGAGGACATCTTCACGGAGACCGCAGAGGCGCAGGAGCTGGCGTCTGGCATCGGAGATGCTGCAGAGGCCCGGCAGTGGCTCAGGACCAAGCTGCAGGCGGTGGGAGAAAAAGCCGGCTTCCCTGGGGTGTTAGGTGAGGCTCTTGGGAGAATGAGGTTCTCTCACATTCCCCATGGCCTATTCTAGGTCCCAAGGTGCACGGTCCAGGTGGGCCTGGTGGCTCTGCTCCATACAGTCACTCAGGGACTCAGCTTTTTCAGTATCTCACTGCTCCGCCATCCCCTGGGGTGTCTGTCATTCCTATCTATGGGGCAGGGTGGGGGTGCCATCATGATGGCAGCTTGTAGGAAGAGGAAAAGAGAGTGCTTATGAGGGCAAAGCCTGGGCTTTTCTGTTGAAGGTGATGCAGAAGCTGGGCACATCACTTCCGCACATGTTCCTTTGAGTACGCCTTGGTCACGTGGCCACATCTTGCCCCAAAGGATCCTGGGAAACATCCTCTCTACAACTCTATTACCATAGAAGGGAGCACAGATTTTGAGGAGCCATTCGCATTCCCTGTTACAATATTCCTCATAAAAACCTTCTGACTAGTACTATTATTCTCCCATGGGCACATTGTAAAATGAGGCTCAGAGGTTGTGGCTTGGCCACGTTCTCACAGCTCATAAAGGGCATGCCTTGAAAGAAGGGTCCTCTGGCTGGGAGCCTGCACCCTGGCTCTAACTCAGCCTCAGCCTATCCAGCTATGCGTCCTTGTGCCGATCCTGTCCCATCTCTAGTCTCTTCTCCAAGGCAAGGGGACTGGACTGGCCAATCTCCAAGGCCTCTTCCCAGCCCTCTTCTCCTATCCTCCCTGTTCTTACAGACACTGCAAAACCAGGAAAGCTCCATACCATCCCCATCCCTGTCGCCCGGTGTTACACCTACAGCTGGAACCAGGACAGCTTTGGTGAGGAGCCGGGGCCCTGGTGACACCCATGCCCCACACTGCCTGAGCTGTCTTTCGGTCCTGGGTCTGTGCAGCTCCTACCCCGTCCCCAAAGCGCTCCCACCTGAGCAGGCTCTAAGCAGAGCAGGGGCCAGTGCTAGGAGTCTTGGGCTGGCCCTGAGTCCTTCTGCTGTCTCCCCTCCAAAGGGAATATGGAAGAGGATTTGGGGGCCCAGACACCCAGACAATGCTGGCCTTGCTTCCCTGCAGACATCCTGCAGGAAATCCTGCTCAAGGAACAGGAGCTGCTCCAGCCAGGGATCCTGGCAGATGATGAAGAGGAGGAGGAGGAGGAGGAGGAGGACTTGGAAACTGACCGGCATTGTGCTGAGAGAGACTCCCTGCTGTCCACCAGCTCTTTGGCGTCCCACGACTCCACCCTGTCCCTTGCATCCTCCCAGGCCTCAGGGCCAGCCCTCTCGCGCCATCTGCTGACTTCCTTTGTCTCAGGCCTCTCGGATGGCATGGACAGCGGCTACGTGGAGGACAGCGAGGAGAGCTCCTCCGAGTGGCCCAGGAGGCACGGCAGCCAGGAACGCCGGGGCCACCGCAGGCCTGGGCAGAAATTCATCAGGATCTATAAACTCTTCAAGAGCACCAGCCAGCTGGTACTGCGGAGGGACTCTCGGAGCCTGGAGGGCAACTCGGACACGGCCCTGCCCCTGCGGCGGGCAGGGAGCCTCTGCAGCCCCCTGGACGAACCAGTATCTCCCCCTTCCCGGGCCCAGCGCTCCCGCTCCCTGCCCCAGCCCAAACTCAGTACCCAGCTGCCCAGCTGGCTTCTAGCCCCTGCTTCACGTCACCAGCGCCGCCGCCCCTTCCTGAGTGGAGATGAGGATCCCAAGGCCTCCACGCTACGTGTTGTGGTCTTTGGCTCCGATCGGATTTCAGGGAAGGTGGCTCGGGCATATAGCAACCTTCGGTAAGAGCCGTAACGGGGAGGCATCGCTCTGCCCTGGGTAACAGCATTGTTGTGCTGGTGGAATCTGGGGCCTGAGGCTTAGGCCCCAGAGGAACCAAAAGTTCCTTTATTTATTTATTTATTTATTATTATGATTACTATTATTTTGAGACAGAGTCTTGCTCTGTTGCTCGGGCTGGAGTGCAGTGGCATGATCTCGGCTCACTGTAACCTCTGGCTCTCCAGTTCAAGCGATTCTCGTGCCTCAGCCTCCCAAGAAGCTGGGATTACAGGTGCACGCCACCACACCTGACTAATTTTTTTTTTTTTTTCTTAGTAGAGATGGGGTTTCCCCATGTTGGCCAGGCTGGTCTTGAACTCCTGGCCTCAGGTGATCCACCCACCTTGGCCTCCCAAAGTGCTGGGATTACAGGTGTGAGCCACCATGCCCGACCCCCTTCTCACTATCTTCTTCTTGCCAGGCGGCTGGAGAACAATCGCCCACTCCTGACACGGTTCTTCAAACTTCAGTTCTTCTATGTGCCTGTGAAGCGAAGTCACGGGACCAGCCCTGGTGCCTGTCCACCCCCTCGGAGCCAGACGCCCTCACCTCCGACAGACTCCCCTAGGCACGCCAGCCCTGGAGTACGTCCCCAGACTGGGCCAGTGGGATGGTAATGTACAGTTCTGGCTACCTGAAGGAAGCCGATTGGAAGTCGTGGAAAGCAGTCCCCTGTGTTGACAGTGCACCTGCCCCTGCCTGGCCCTTACTCCCTGCACTTGGACGTGACATTTTGCCATATGACAAAGACTGAAAGTTGACATACTTCCCCAAGGGCAGGGAGAAACTCAGCTTGGGGCTGCAGGTGCCATGCAAGGCCCTGGAGCTAGGATGGGCAGGCCTCCTGGGGAGCTGGGAATGACTCCTGTCCCTCGCGCTAGGAGCTGGGCACCACCCCATGGGAGGAGAGCACCAATGACATCTCCCACTACCTCGGCATGCTGGACCCCTGGTATGAGCGCAATGTGCTAGGCCTCATGCACCTGCCCCCTGAAGTTCTGTGCCAGGTAAGTGACCCCTGGGGTTGTGGAACAGGGCCCACTGGCTGCAGTCACCCAGCCTCACAAGGCCCTGGATTTAGGGAATCCAGCTTGAGGCCCTCATGGAGGACCTGGGCCCTCTTGGAAAAGATCAGGGAGTGTGGGTGAGAAGCAGGACCGAGCCTGAACTCAGGACACTGAGGGCAAGAGCTGAGGTCACTGCAGTGATGGAGGAGGGGCCTCAGAAGGGTCCAGGGGACCTCAGATTTCAGCCCACTTCCTCAACTCCCGCCCTTGTCTGGCTAAGCCAGAAGCCTCCCCGGAGGCCGGTGGGTCAGGTGAGGGGCATGGAGGCTGGGCACCGGCCCTCCCCTGCTTCCTGCTTCCACCTCACCAGCTCCCCCTGGCTGGCTGCCTCTATGTCTCTCTTCTGTCTTCCTCCCTAATTCTTGCTCCTTCTTGCCATCTATCCATCCACCCATCTGGATTGGCTGCCCCTTCCCTCTGGCCACAGCAGTCCCTGAAGGCTGAAGCCCAGGCCCTGGAGGGCTCCCCCACCCAGCTGCCCATCCTGGCCGACATGCTACTCTACTACTGCCGCTTTGCCGCCAGACCGGTGCTGCTGCAAGTCTATCAGACGGAGGTAAGGCCTCCCTGACCTGCACCGCCTCTTCCCCACCTGCCGGGCCTGCAAGTCCCCACCCCTGCCTTGGGACAGCCAGGTCTATGCTGGAGGAGCCGAATGGGCCCCTCCAGGGGGTTCACACTGATGTACATGCTCCTGCACTCTCCAGCTGACCTTCATCACTGGGGAGAAGACGACAGAGATCTTCATCCACTCCTTGGAGCTGGGTCACTCCGCTGCCACACGTGCCATCAAGGCTTCAGGTGGGTGCTGGCTGAGCAGAGACAGGCGGGGAGGCGGGGCCTGGGACACGAAATGCGGAGCTCTGGGGAGGTGGGGTTACCTGGGAGGCGGGGCCATGGGAAGGCGGGTTTGCACAGGAAGTGGGGCCATGGGAGGGTGGGGTTACCTAGGAGGCGGGGCCACGGGGAGGCGGGGTTGCCCGGTAGGTGGGTCCCTGGGGAGGCAGGGTTAGTGGGAGGCAGGGCCATGGAGGGGCGGGGTTACCCAGGAGGCGAGGCCATGGGGAGGCGGGGTTACCCAGGAGGTGGGGCCATGGCAGGGCGGGGTTACCCAGGAAGTGGGGCCCTGAGGGTGCTGGATTACCCAGGAGGTGAGGCCATGGGGAGGCGGGGTTGCCTGGGAGTCAGGACCCTGGGGAGGCAGGGTTACCGGGAGGCAGGGCCCTGGGGAGGCAGGGTTACCCAGGAGGTGGGGCCCTGGGGAGGCGGGACCCTGGGAAGGTGTGATCACAGCGAAGATGAGGCCCTGGAGTGATGGGGTCACTGAGGAGGTGGAGGCGCCCAGAAGGTGGAGCCAGAGAGAGATGCAGGGCCTTGATGAGACAGATCCCTAGGGAGTCACGGTCAATGTGGTAGGGGATGGGGAGGTAAGTCCCAGGGAGGCAAGGCCACTGCGTTCGTGAGGAGCCTGGGAAGCCAGAGGGAGTGAAGGGTCTGTCTGTGTGTGGCACAGGTCCTGGCAGCAAGCGGCTGGGCATCGATGACGACCGGGAAGCTGTTCCTCTAACACTACAGATTATTTACAGCAAGGTAAGACCCACGCTGGGGCTCCTTCCCCTCCAGGATCTGCTACTGATCCTTCCTCCGCCAGAGCTTGGGCCCAGAGCTGGACTCGTGTGTTCCTGGGCCCCAGTCTTTATGCTGGAAGGCCACAGCAGGCTCCCCTGGATGCTCAGAGAAGCAGAGAGGGGAGGGAGTGGGTATCTCTGTGCTTCTTGGCCTCCAAAGCCTCTCTCCCACCATGTTCTCTGCCCTCACCTGAATGTGCTCAGCAGCCGCCCAGGGGTAGGGGTCTGATGGGCCTGGCTACAGGGCCGGGGCTGAGAGGGGGCAAGGGAAGGCTTCCAGAGGCACTTGAGGGAGAAGCCAGGGTCTCGGGGGCACCAATGTGCCTGGCAGGCTGCATGCAAGGTGCGATTGGCATGAGAAAGGAGTGAGGAGAGTTGTAGGGAGGTGGAAGGCTGTCCATGACATGCCAGAAGACATGAGTTCTCTGAGCAGATCACATCCCAAGTTCTAGGCTGAGGGAAGCTTGGCCTCACAGGTGGGCTCCTTCCTTCTTTCCCACCTCCTTCCCAAATTCCTTTAGCCATTCCAAAGATATCCTCTTAGCACCTGCCCATGCCACCTCTGTGCTGGGCAGAGGAAAAGAGGGGTTGAGCAGGGAAGCCTAGGCTTCACTTTAGCTTGTCTAGCGGAGGGAGACAGACAAGAAATGAGGAAACAAAGAAATAGCCAAGATAATTCCAGACAGTGGCAAGTGATGACAAGGCAATAAAACAGCAGATGGATGGTGGCGTTGGGGCTGCGGTGCATTTGGCAGTGAAGAAGGTGGATAGGAGGCACCAACACTCAATGCAGCCACATACCAGGTGCTTGCTAGACATCTTCCACGGCCCAGGCACTGTTCTAGGCCCTGGAGCCTTCCTAAGAGTGAACAAAGGACAGACGTGGTCCCAGGAGACATGCTGACCCCCTGGAGTGGGCGGTAGGCATTGGTTAGATGATGCACACGATGTAAAATTACAACTGTGACACACAGATGAAGGAGAGGGACACGGGATGTTCCTAAGTGGTGAACTGAACCCAGTCAGGAGAGTTAGTAGTGAAGGCTTCCTTGAGAAGGGACCTGAGTTAATATTGGAGGGAAAACCAGGAGTTAATTAGGCTGAGAAGAGAGGTGAGTGCTCTCGAGGCAACAGGAACTGCATGTGCAAAGGCCCTGTGGTGGGAGGCAATGTGAACACCTCGAGGCACTCTGAAAGAAGACGCTGGGGCAGAGCAGAGACAGCCGGTGGGAACATGATGCCAAGGTGAGGCTAAAGAAATGGGGGGACCAGCATACCAAAAGCCTTGATTGCAATGAAAGGAGTTTTTTTTTTTTTCTTTCTTTTTTCTTTCTTTCCTTTTTTTTTGTTTTTTGTTTTTTTTTTTTTGGACACAGTCTCGCCCTGTTTCTCAGGCTGGAGTGCAGTGGCGCAATCTCGGCTCACTGCAACCTTCACCTCCCTGGTTCAAGCAATTCTCCTGCCTCAGCCTGCCGAGTAGCTGGGATTACAGTTGCCCGCCACCACACCCAGCTAATTTTTTGTATCTTTAGTAGAGACGGAGTTTCACCATGTTGGCCAGGCTGGTCTCGAACTCCTGACCTCGTGATCTACCTGCCTTGGCCTCCCAAAGTGTTGGGATTACAGGCATGCTCCACCACGCCTGACCCAATGAAAGGAATTTTATTTTGGTCCTAAGAGCAGTGGATATCCATTAAGGAGGCTTACGTTTGTGGTGGGGCTGGGAATGCTTGTGACATGATCAGATCTGAGGCTTGGAAGCTCCCTCTGGCAGCTCTGTGGAGGAGAGATTGGGACGGTCCGCAGGTGATGCGGGAAGGCCAGTTAGGAGGCTGTTGCCATGGTCCAGAAGAGAAATGAGGGCAGCAGCCTGCACTAGGGTAGTGGTGGCAGAGCTGGAAAGGAATAGGCGACAGATGGGAGTGATGTAATCAGCAGGGCTCATGGATGGGTTAGGAAAGGAGAGGCCAGACTCCTGGAGTCGCTCCTCTGTGACTGGCAGCACCATCTTCTCAGGTGAGGACCACGGGAAGAGACCCGGGTCCAGTTGGGGAAGATCCTGATTTTGGGTTAGGACATATTATTGAGGTGGAGAGGCCTTAAGAGGTATAAGGAGACAGTGAGAATAGGCAGCTAGCTGAACGGGCCTGACTTTGTTATGAATACGAAGATGGGTGGACAGCTGCTAGTGGAAAAAGGTTACGGAGGAGACTCCTGAAGTGGGGAAGCAGGGAATACAAAGAGCAGAGGACCAAGGGGAGAGGCTTGAGCCCTTCATGATGAATGGTGGGCAGAGGGTGGCCATCCAGCAAAGCAGAGAGGCACCAGCCAGAGAGGCGCTAGGGAAACCAAGAAGGTTCCATCACGAAAGCCCAGGAGAGGTTTTCAAGGAGGGGAGAGCCGTGAACTATAAGGTCAAGTAAGCTGAGGACCAAGAAGTGTTCTTGGGTTTAACAACAGGGAAGTCCCTGATGACACAGACATTCACACAAAGACTTGAAGAGGGGGTTCGGGTCTGGCTCTGCCAGAAACAGCATGTCTGTGGGCCCATCCCTTCCTCACTCTGGCCGGCAGGAGAACCTCAGGACCACCCCTGCAGGTGCTCTCAGCTCTTGTACCTTTCAACGTGGTCACAGAGGCTAGACCAAACCAGTGATGTGGGCTCCTCCCTGGAGTCATCCAGGTCTATCCAGGGTGGCACAGGGGCCCTGGTGAATAAGAGAGAGCTTTCTGGGGACATGCTGACTAGAGGCAACCCCCTGTCACTGATGGGCCTTCAAAGAGAAGGTGGCAGGCGTGGGGGGCCTCTGGACTCAGAGGGTCTGGCTATGCTGCATTTCCAGGGGGCCATCAGTGGACGAAGTCGCTGGAGCAACCTGGAGAAGGTCTGTACCTCTGTGAACCTCAACAAGGCCTGCCGGAAGCAGGAGGAGCTAGGTGAGTGGGGTGGGCAGGGTGGGGTCGCCGTAGGGAGGTGCTCTGAGCCTGGCCTGAGTGCCCTTGCCCTTCAGATTCCAGCATGGAGGCCCTGACGCTAAACCTGACAGAAGTGGTGAAAAGGCAGAACTCCAAATCCAAGAAGGGCTTTAACCAGGTACTACCGGCTTCCCTCTCCTTCCGGCCATACCCTCAAGAGACTTACTGGAGCATGCATGTGCGTATGTGTGTACGTGCGTACGTGTGCGTGCACATATATGTGTGTGCATGTGTGCACATGTACGTCCATGTGTGTACAGGCGTGTGTGTGTGAGAGAGAAAGAGGAGAGGTGGGGGAGGAGAGGCAGGGTGAGGGGTGTGATTTGGGGATGTTTGAGGGGTGTGGTGTTGTGGGGTGTTGGGGAGGTAGGGGTGCCCTGTGAGAGGATGCGTGTATGTGGAAAAGTTATGGGGTGGGTGCCGGGAGAGTCCTAAGACTCTAAGACCAAAGAAAGCAGGCTCTGCGTCAGGGGACCTGGGGCTGCCCTAGTGAGGGCAGCAGGCAGGGCAGAGTCTCCTCAGGGGGCACTTGCTTCTTCCAGATGCTGGAGAGGAGGCAGGGGCTGAGGGAGGCCTCAGGCTCCATCCCCTGACCTGGCCATTAACCCTGGAGCGCAGTCAGACAAACCCCTGCCCTCCCACACCCCCAGAAGCGGATGAGCAGTTCTGAGAGAAAGAACTGCCAGGGGCTGGCAGTGTTGCGTGGCCAGGGATTCGGGGCTGACCTGGGCCTTCCTTCCAGATTAGCACATCGCAGATCAAAGTGGACAAGGTGCAGATCATCGGTTCCAACAGCTGCCCATTTGCTGTGTGCCTGGACCAGGATGAGGGGAAGATCCTGCAGAGTGTAGTCAGGTAGGAAAGGGGCATCCCAGGGAGGGGAGCAGTTTCTGCTCCCACCAACCCAGAGGCCTGGAAGGAGCTGGAGGGATGGCGGCTTGCTCTGATCCCTGGTCCCTGCCCTGCCCCACAGATGTGAGGTTTCACCCTGCTACAAGCCAGAGAAGAGCGACCTCTCCTCGCCACCCCAGAGGCCTCCTGACCTCCCGGCCCAGGCCGCGCCTGACCTCTGCTCCCTTCTCTGCCTGCCCATCATGACTTTCAGTGGAGCTCTGCCCTAGTGTGGGCCCAGCGCCAGACTGGACAGAAGCCCTGGGGCAACCTCCTCTGTGACCCCTCCGGGACAGTCCCTCTCTGTGGAGAACTGAGTGGTCCTGTGCAGAGACAGAGTCCCACTGTGGGTCCTGCAATGAGCAGGGTCTGGAGTAGAGGGTTTCTGGGGCCTCAGGGTTCTGGGAAAGGAACACCTATCAGGGAGAGAAGGGCCAGACCCCATAGCCTCTCAGATTCCTCGCAGTAGAAGGAGAAGGATGGATAAATTGACCTCCGAAGTGCCTGACCACTAGCATGGTCTAGGATGCTTTCTAGAAGGAAGATCTGAGGCTCTGGTGCTCAGGGGGATGGCTTGGGCCTTTTCTCTCAACCTTGGCTGAGCCTACCCCTTACTTCGTCAAAGACTTGAGGACCCTGTATGTCTGGAGTTCAGTCCCCTCCTCTCTGGGGCTCGGGTGACTGAAATATGGATGAAATATTTCTCTACTTCAAGACCACCTCTCCCTCCAAACACACACACACACACACACACACACACACACCCCAACAATTTATCTCTCTCAGGTTTCCTGATTCTCTGGAAAAACGGCACTAATGCTAGACCTGTCTACTGTCAGAACTCGGCACAGATTCTGTCTTGATCCCCTTTTTGGATCTGAGATTCTTGGAAGACAGTATAGGCTTAAATTCAGTAGCAGCTTGGTTCTAGCTAAATCACCAGAGGAAGTTAATTACCTTTGAGCCTCCATTTCCTCAGCACTAAAATGGAGTGGAGAGTTGGGGTGGAACTAAGACATCCTTAAAAGGTTAAATTGTCTGCAAAGCACCTAGCCCAGTGCTGAGCTCCCAGTAGGTGCTCAGTAAAGCTTAACACCTGGCTTTCTGAACACCAATTCCTCCTGTTTGGAGCCACTGGGATACTCTCACCTCCGTTGGGATGCTCCTCACTCCTTCCCAGTTCATGGCTGGGGCAGAACCCAGACTGAAGGGGGAAGAGACATTCCAGACATTCCAGAGACCTTCGTCAGGGTAAGGGGTGGGCTGCTCAGGGGCCCCACCCTTCACCCCCTTCTGTATCACATTGGCCCTCCCACTCCCATCTCAATCTTTGTGTGCAAAATCTTCCATGCCCGCAAGTTCACTGGCACTCTTCCGGCACCTGGGCAAGATCCCAGAACAGAGGATGGAGTGACTGGTCTCACAGAGCTTAGTGCCCAACTCAGGGGAAATGGCACTGGTGCATGGGACCTGGTCAGCCTAGGATAGGACATGAGAGTCTAAGATTCAAAGAGAGTAGCTTGAAGTCGTTTAAGAAGCTAGAAACCAACGTGGACTAGAGAGGGCAGAAGTCAAGACCAGGATTTGGACTGATAGACGTGGAGAAAGCAGCCACGGAAGCATGAACTGTATCCCGCACAAAGTCCCTCTTCTCCTCCTCCTAATTCATTATGCCCAAAAGGTCTTACATGAAATTCCAGCCCAGAGTACTCATGACTTGAGAGATGTGGACACAGCCAGCTTCTCCCTTGCCTGGCCGTTTCTCCCATCTTTTTTTTTTTTTTTTTTTTTGACAGAGTCTCGCTCTGTCGCCCAGGCTGGAGTGCAGTGGTGCAATCTTGGCTCACTGCAAGCTCCGCCTCCTGGGTTCACGCCATCCTCCTGCCTCAGCCTCTCGAGTAGCTGGGACTACAGGTGCACGCCGCCACGCCCGGCTAATTTTTTATATTTTGGTAGAGACGGGGTTTCACCATGTTAGCCAGGATGGTCTCGATCTCCTGACCTCGTGATCCGCCTGCCTCGGCCTCCCAAAGTGCTGGGATTACAGGTGTGAGCCACCGCGCCCGGCCTCTTCCCTGTCTTCATGTCTGCTCTTGCTCTAAGCTCCAGAAGAGTGGCGGGCCATGTATCTTCAATACTTTTTTGCTGTATGGGCAGGTTGTCCTGTTACATGATCAACAGATGTCCAGGAATTAATGAGTGGAATTTAATATTTTTGTCAAATAAAACTTGATTTGTCTTATATTTAATGACCAATAGTTATTTTGCTGCATGACACCTGCTAGTTGGACAGTTTATATAGATCATTTTATTTATACCAGAAAGAAGCTTCATAGGGGATTGTTTTATTTCTCCTTTTGTAATTTTCCACCCTATAGAAAATATATTTGGGTGAAAATTTTCCCCAATACTGTTCTGCTTAAGCCTCACCATACTCACCGACCCACAGAACAAAAAATCCTACACCTAAGGACTCAACATTTGGGGTTTCCTGTACCACTTCACTTGAGAAATATACACCCATATATCCATCTGTTCTCTGTACCCCAAGCCCTAGGGAGGGGATGGGCCTGAGGCTGTTGCTGTTGGTGGGTGGTGGCACAGTGGATCCCGGACCTACCATGTAGCTGAGCGCGAGGGAAGAGAGCTCAATAACGGCCCTCTGGATCTGGGACTGCCTTTCGACTTGGGTGATAAGGCGGGAGAGAAGAAGTGGAGGGATGGTAGAGGACACCTGTGGCTTGGGAGAGGGAGGTAAGTACCGGGTTCCCAGAACACTATTCAGGATGGAGAGAGAAAGAACTGTGAGCTGTTTCAGCTCTGCATCAGCTGGCTATTGCAAACAATGAAGCATGCCTTCAATTCAGGGGACTAAGTCTCGGATCATTTGTTCTCGCTCATGCATCTAGAGGTCATCTAGGGACCCACTGATCTAGGTGGTTCAGGTGGTTTGGCTTAGGCTCCGAGTGGTGTGGCTCCAAGCTGCAGGATGGGTGCAGACCTGCTTAGCTGGCCTCTCAGACACGTTGGACCAGCCTGAGAGGCCAGCAGAGGCACGCGATACCTCCTAGGAATGGAGCCTGGAACGGGAACAATATTCCTTCTGCCAATAATTGGCTAACACTGAGGAAGCACATCAACCCGCAGACTTAATAAACCCAGCAAATTTTACACAGGAAATTTGACACAGGAATCTCCACACAAGAAAAAAAAAATCACATGAGAAGTGCACTTTACCTTTGATGTTCTTTCCAGAACTCCAGTCTAATCAAGAGAAAAAAACATCATATAAACCCAGACTATGGGACCAGATAACCTGACCAGTACTCTCTTAGTGTCACGAAAAATAAGGAAAGACTGAGAAACAGACAAAAAGAGAAGGAGTAAACCTGAAAACTAAGCAGTGGACACTGGCTTGAATCTTGAAACATTAATCTAAAAACTGGTAAAATCCCAATACAATCTGGAGTTTAGTTTTTTTTTTTCTTAAGCCACACACACACACACACACACACACACACACCCCTTACTGTCAAACTTCAAAAGAAAGAAATGTAATGAGAAAATATTAAAGACAGAGGAAAATAATACACTTTATCTTCAAAGTAGCAACAATTAAACTGAGAACTCCCTCTTTCAACAGAAACAAATGGAAGCCAGAGATGACGAAATGATCTCTTTAAAGTATGAGGGGAAAAAACAAACCTACTAACCTGGAATCACACACCCAGAATTGTCTGATAATTACTTTTTTAAAAAATCTTATAAACTGCAGTGGCCAGGTGTGGTGGCTCACACTTGTAATCCCAGCACTTTGGGAGGCCAGGCGGGCGGATCACATGGTCAGGAGATCGAGACCATCCTGGCTAACACGGTGAAACCCCGTCTCTACTAAAAATACAAAAAAATTAGCCGGGCGAGGTGGCGGGCACCTGTAGTCCCAGCTACTCGGGAGGCTGAGGCAGGAGAATGGCGTGAACCCGGGAGGCAGAGCTTGCAGTGAGCCGAGATTGCACCACTGCACTCCAGCCTGGGTGACAGAGCGAGACTCCATCTCAAAAAAAACCCAAAAAACAAAAAAAACCCTTATAAACTGCTCACAAGGGACACAGTTTAAAGATAACATCACAGAAAGGTTGAAAGCGAAAGGACAGAAAGAATCACACCATGCAAAACCAGACCAAAAAAGCTGGTGTTAATACACTAATATCCAAAGATTTAACAGCAGAAGCATTACAAAAAATAAAGAACATTTCATAAAGATTAAGGAGTCCAACAAAAAGTATTACAGTTATAAAGCTATATACACCAAATAACAACTGAAAATTATATATAAATACAAATATATGTCACTATATATAAATATAAACTATATATAAATATAAAACAAAAATTGACAGAATTAGAAGTCTCCATAACCACAGTGGTCAACATACCTCTCTCAATAGCTGATAGAACACAGAGACAAAAAAAATTAATAGAGATATACAAGATCTGGACAACACAATTAGCAAATTTGATGTTATTGAAATTGATAGAACATTGTGGCGCGATCTCGGCTCACTGCAACCTCCACCTCCTGGGTTCAAACGATTCTCCTGCCTCAACCTCCCAAGTAGCTGGGACTACAGGTGCCCGCCACCACACCTGGCTCATTTTTAATTTTTTTTTTAGTAGAAACGGGGTTTCACCGTGTTGGCCAGGCTGGTCTCAAACTCCTGACCTCAGGTGATCCATCCACCTCGGCCTCCCAAAGTGCTGGGATTACAGGCGTGAGCCACCGCACCCAGATAGAAGATTCTTTAAACCATACTTCAGAAAAATCACTGGCTAACCTAAGAATGGATCCCCCATTGGTCAGACACATACCCTGGATACAATCACCATGATCTGTAGGCGAATCCATGGGCCAAGTGATTACAGACTGAAGGGGCTGTGAGCCAGAATGTCTCATCAAGTTCATAAGCTTTTGTAATCCAAGTCATTGAACACTGAGGAAAGGGGCCAGGGTAGGGGACTGAAACTAGAACCCTTACTGGGTCCTGCTGTTGGCAGATGAAGAGAAAGGAGGAGGCTGTCCTTTTCAGCACCCCACCCTCCTCCTCAAGGTGGTCCCTCCTCCGCGTGGTACCTCACCGTGAGCTCAGGAGCTGGCCATAAACTTGAAGATTCTCACGTCCCACTACTCAAGAGTGGAATTACTCCTGCCATAGGGGTGTTGACCTAGTCTTGCCCTCCCTGGAATGGGTATATTTCTCCAGCTTTGGAAGGAGATGGGTGTCTCCCTTTGCCACTTCCTGCTTCCTAAAAGGCTGGGCAGGCCTCCGTTAGGGGACCAAAATCAAGCTGTGCACTGCAGGTCTCAGGGTTTGGGGCCATAGAAGGGAGTGCTCTCTCGGCCTCCAGTTCCATCATTCCTTCCTGCACCTGGTGGAACCCCTCTGGCCTCACATTTCCTCCACTCCCTTTGCTGGATGCGGCACTCTCTCAGGCTAAACCTCGGATCACAGGGAGGCCAGGGAGGAGCGGGAGCACTCACCCCTGGAGTGACCCTGGCCACCTCACAATGTCTCCAAGCCTCGGTTCCTTGCCTGTGAAAACGACACGGTGTCTACTTTCCAGGGAGTGTGTAGGGCTTATCAGGGGATGCAATGTGAAAGGGGATGATGCTGCTGAGACTGTAGTCCAGGTAGCCTGCCCAGCCCCAGGGCTCCCGGTGAGCAGAAGACTTACCGAGAGGGGACTCCTCCAGACACAATGGCTTACACCTCTTTGTTCTCCTCAGGCAGCTGGGAGCTTCCGCTAGGGGCCGGAAGTAGTGGTCTATCACCATCTTCAGACCTCTCCCTGAAGTCCGTGGCATCCCAGTCATGTCTCCACCAGGAGAAAGGGCTCTAAGAAGAGGCAGCACAGTTTTCAGCCCTGGCAGGTCCAGGCACACCCGAGATGCTGTGTGGACCCAGCCTGCCTGGTGCCTGCCCTGGGCCTTCAGACTGCCCCTCCCTCATTGCCACACTGCCACCCACTCCAGCACCGGGAATGTTCACAGCTTCCCTGGGAAAAGGGCTCCCCCGTTTTCTTGAGGAAGAATCCACTTCCTTCTTTCCCCAAGTCTCTGAATCCTTCTCTTTCTTCCCCCAACCCTACCAGTAAAATCAGGGTAAAGGAAATGCTTCCTGGGAGAGGGTGCCATCCCCCATCCCTCTGGAGGCAAAGTGAGGCAGGTGGCAGACTCTGTCCCCAGGCGTGCCAGCTTATTTCTCTCTGTTCTGTGCGCAGGCACACCTATGTCCTGGCTGGGACCACAGCCCTGGAGACTCTGAGTGTGGGCTCTCCCTGGAGACATGGCTGTGGTCACAGCAGACGCATGTGTCTGCCCCTCTTTGCACAGGGGGAGTGGGAAGAAATGGCGCTCGTTCGAAGGATCTCAGCTATTTAGAGCTCAAAGGTGCAGCGTCTCAGTCATTGCCACCTGCACAGAGCATCACCTGTGAATGTCCACATCGAGTGAACTGAGCTATCAGCAATCACTTTCAGCACCTACTGAGCACGTGTCAGGCGCTGCTCTGTGTGCTTTACGTGCTTATGTTAACTTGTTTGTGCTGCAACCCCATGAGCTAGGCACAATTATGCCCCCTTTTGCAGGCAGGGAAACTGAGGCAGAGACAAGTAACTTGTCCAAGGTCACCGAAACAGTAAAAAGGGGAATCCAGGATTTAAGCACAGACAGGTGGGCTCTGGAGTCCCTGCGCTTAACCACTAATCGCTGCCGCTCTGTCGAACCTCTCATGTGGGTGGTGGCTAAGCTGAGGCCGTGAAAAGGATCACACAGATGTCTGAGAAGGATGGCTTCATTTCTAATGGATCGCTGGAGACGCTCTGATGGTTTCAAAATAGAAGCACAAACCCTCACGAATGGTAGGAGTGGCAGGGGTGGAAAAGTTGGCGGGGGCATACAGGAGGAGCGGAAGCTGGGGCCGGACTGGGTTGGCGGGACTCCAGGCTGGTCTGCACTGACCACTGCTGAGGGGAGGGCAGTCAGGAAGGAAGCCCTCAGTGAATGGTGAATGTCGCCCCTGGCTCCAGAGTGGACTGAAGGGGGTCCCCCGAGACCTCTGGGGAGGAGGAGGGAGGGAGCGGAGCAGCCCCCACCCCCACACACCCAAGAAAGGGGCCCTTGCAACCAGGGACCAGAGGCTTTCTCTGAGCAAAACTGTAGCCGAAAGTCTCTGAGGGCAGAACAGAATCGTTTTGGGGCTGAGAAAGCTGAGGAGGGCTTTGCACACCCAATCTGCAGCCCCTCGGGTTACAGAGGAGGAAACTGAGGCCCAGAGACTGGGAGAGGCCTGCACAGGGTCACACAGAGCAAGAAGCACGTGCCAGGAGGAGGGCCCAGCCAGGTGGCTTGGCTCACTTTTGGGGGTGTGTCTCAGTGTGTGTGTGAGTGCGTGTGTGGTCCTGCACACATGTGTGGAGGGCAGGCAATTTGTATAAATAATGAGAAGTTGGAGTCTTTGTGTTTTTGCACTGATCTCCTGGTTGACCCCAGCCATCTTGATTTGTTCCAGTTCCTGGTGTGAGTTCATTTGGGAGAAGAAAATGGAGAGGGTGATATGCATATCATGCAGATCAAGAGACTCCTAACACCTCCCCAGCTCAGCTCTGCCAGCAAAAGCGTGTCCAAGGAGGAACCTGTGGTATTAGGGGCTGAGGGAGAGGAAGCAGGGGTCCACTTGGTCTCCCTCTCAAGGCAGCCATGAGAACAGGGGAAATGAGAAGAGACCAAGCCCCACCCTTCACGGCAACCCCAAGATGTCTGCCCTCTCACACCATCCCAGAGCTGCCAGTACCAAGGAGTTTGGGAGAGGGGACAGTTGCACCTGCAAAAGAGAAGGAGGAGGTCACAAGGTTTTCTTCACCAACTAAAGGATGGCTTTCGGAAGAGGGAGTGACTGATTTTCTCTGTGTCCTTCCCATTTTGAACCCTGTAAATGTGTGACTAGTCCAAACAAAAATGTACACTTTTATTTAAGGAAAGAATGCAGTTGATCCTTATGCACTGATATGTCGTGATCTTCAAGTAAACAAAGCAAGTTGAAGAGCAATTTCTATGGCGCTTATGTGTATAAACCATCCCAAGCTATTTACCATGGTTACCAGTGGGTGGGAGGGTAAAGAAATTGGGGATGGGGAGGAGAGAGACTCTCCTGTTTAACTCTTAGGTTCCTACAATGCTTGAATGTTTTTATAATGGAAATATATTTATGGATTACCTAACCAGTTTTTGTTGTTGTTGTTGTTGTTTGTTTGTTTGAGACGAAGTCTTGCTCTGTTAACCAGGCTGGAGTGCAATGGCACAATCTTGGCTCACTGAAACTTCCGCCTCCCAGGTTCAAGTGATTATCCTGCCTCAGCCTCCCGAGTAGGTGGGATTACAGGCACTGGCCACCATGTCCAGCTAATTTTTGTATATTCAGTACAGGTGATGTTTCACCACATTGGCCAGGCTGGTCTCAAACTCCTGACCTCAGGTGATCCACCTGCCTCGGCCTCCCAAAGTGCTGGGATTATAGGCATGAGCCACCATGCCTCGCCTACTTGACTAGTTTTTTAAACTTTACAGCTTAACGAAAAAAGAACATTGATGGCATTTAAAATCAAAACTTCCCCACCACCACCAAAAAGAAAAAGAATGGCTGAGAGGGTGACTGTTTGGATATGAAACATAAATCTACTTTTTCTATCACCCCAATTAGCCCTGATTCTGCATGCACCCTGCCAAATAACACTGCTGGAAGTAAAGGATGGAAGATTCCCGGAGTGTGCACTGTTCCTCCCTTTCCACAGCCACAGCAGACAGTACTAGTTGATAACAGATTTCCAGGGCAATGCTGATGCTACTGGTCCAGGGATTACCCTTAGGGAACCACTGGCTTAGAGCATAATGCTGTCCTGCCTGCCCCTGGGCTGTGGGCAAGAGCTGGAGGGACTGCACCAGAGGCAGAGGTGCCCTGGAGGTGGGTACTGCCTGTGCCACTGCCTTGGCCTTCCTGGACTGAGGTCAAGTGATTCAGGATTCAGGCTGGCTCAGCCTACAGATCTTCCTGGGGTCGGGTGGGAAGTCCTAGGACTCGGGGGTCCTTGGTTGGAGTCTCACCTCCACCAGGGATGTGAGCTTTTAAACTTGACTTATCTGTATAACTGTACCTGACTCATGAGGTGATTGTTTAAACGAAGCAAAATGTGTTCTCCTAACAGCTTTTTTCTGGTTTATTCCCTTTCACAGTTTTCTAAAAATGGGTCCTGCCAACCAGAGAACCATCTGTGTGGGTGGTGGTGATGAGTTTGGGGTAGAAAAATGAGGAGCTGGCCGGGCGCGGTGGCTCACACTTGTAATCCCAGCACTTTGGGAGGCCGAGACAGGCGGATCACAAGGTCAAGAGATCGAGACCATCCTGGCTAACACGGTGAAACCCCGTCTCTACTAAAAATACAAAAAAATTAGTCAGGCATGGTGGCGGGCGCCTATAGTCCCAGCTAATCGGGAGACTGAGGCAGGAGAATGGCGTGAATCCCAGATGCGGAGGTTGCAGTGAACCGAGATCGCGCCACTGCACTCCAGCCTGGGCGACAGAGCAGGACTCCATCTCAAAAAAAAAAAAAAAAAAAAAAAAGAGAGAGAGGGGAGTTAAGAATTGGAATGGAATTGAAGTGCTCTAAATGCACGTCAAAGACAATTCAGGTATGTCTGTGAAAAAATCCGAGATGGAGGAACCAGTGCTAGTGAGTCAGGGTCATGTGGGGAGAAGAAAGAAAGGAAAAAGCACAAAACTCCACCCTATTCCAGGTTGCCCGCTCCAATGGCACGGCTTTGAGGAGGGACGTTGGGAACCTCTGAACTATCCACAGAGGAATTTTGAATAGTTTGCCAAGGGATGTGTGATGTACTCTCCCTTTATCCTCCCACATAATCTTTAGTAAAATCGACTTTGCTTATTAGTATTATATGTAAGTGGATTCCTTAGAAAACTGAAATGACAAATTCTGCTGCCTTCAATGCTGAATAATCCCAGAGCAGCTCCCATGGTGGGCGGCACTGCAGGCGAGGACACAAGCGACCCTGGGGGCCTCCTGTTCTAAGCAAATAATTCTTGCCTGACTCCAATACTGTGGTCCTGCAGACCTCCCCAATGCCAATATCCGGCCCCCCTCACCCATGGCTCAGTCCACAGTGGCAAGAATATTTAATTTTTGTTTAAAGCTCTCAGTGGCTTTGTCATGGACTAGAAAATGGATGAGGATGGAATAGAAGCAGTGGTTCATCTGTAGAGAAAGTAAGTGACTTTGTAACCCCAAGGTGAGTTATGTGAACAGACTTCCAAACACCCGGGCTGAGATAGGGGAACCTGAGGAGAGGCCATTGCAGCTATGCCCAGAAGGGTTACCAGGAGTGGGGACCCTCACTTGGCAGAGGAGGGTGGCAGAGGGAGGAGGAGGAGGAGTGGCAATAGATGGTGAGCCTTCTGCTTCTGTATCTTGGGCATTGATCATTCTGGGGGGTCTTTGCCTCCATTAGCTGACCAGGTCATCTGAGACCTAGTACAATGAAAGCAGGGAACCCTAATTTTTACAGTTCTGATGCTGATGGATCATTTGCCTTTCGGCAGAGAAAGAGGGGTCTGCTCTTGGGAGATTGGTGCAGATGAGAAACCTGGTAAGAGCACAGCCTGGAAAACTCAGATTAAACAAATCCTAAGAACATGGTCTGGAGAGGAAAGACATGGCTGGAATTGGTCAAAGGGGTAGTGCCGCCTTGCCTTGGTGATGGTAGGGACGGTGCACTGGGGGCCGTGGGGGAACTTGGTCCTTCCTATTGTCACCTCCTCCTCCCGCTGTCCTTTGTTCCTGGCTGGCTATCAGCAGTGTGCACTCAAAAATGAAAGCACCCTAGCTCCTTTTTGCAAGGGACAGCTCTGGGGGCCCTCTATGGTCACCAAGCTGCCCCCTCCATGGCTACCAGAGCCAATGCAGTTGCAGAAATGGTAGCTGATGATAAGACAGCAATGCACCCACAAGAAGTGACCTCGGCTTGTGATTTCCGATTCAGTTAAAGTCAAGGCTGATAAGGAGAGGGGCTGCCCAGGGTGGCCACACTGCCCGGGTGCTGCTGAGTCTGGAACCTGCAGGGGCTGAGTTCTTGGTCCTTTATTCTGTCCTGGGCATATTCATTTCCTTCATTCAGTCACCCATTTGCTTCACAAATAAGCCAAGCATTCTCTTAACACTCTTTCACCCTGTGATGGATGGAATAAGGAACAACACCCTAGCCCCTGCTCCTTCAGAACTCACTGAGGCAGGGAGGAGGAGCAAGGCAGACATGTGAGCTGAGAACATTAATATGAAGATGCGAGATAGAATGTGACTTCAGTCACATGAAGGGGACAGAAAAGAAGCAGCTGTGGGAGGAAGGCGTAGCTGTAGAGTAAATGATTTACATTTCTGGACTTCTTTTCCAAATAGCTTCCTCTGCAAAATGAGGGGTCAGCATAGAACCTAGTCAAGCCCCTACAGAAAAAGATCAGTGACTTCACAGCCCCAAAGCTCTTTGGGTTGAGTTAAGTGACAAACTCCAACAGGCTTAGTCCAAAAAAGAATGGAATTTATTGCATCATATACAATGAACAGTCCAAGAGTAGATTTAGCACTAGAATTTCAGGCATAGCTGGATCCAGCACTCAAACCATGCTGTCAGCAATCTGTCACTTTCTAGAGCCATTTACCCATTAGGCCCGACGGGATGACAGCACAGAATCTGTGAGTTTTTCGAAGCTCTAGAAGTGTGTCAGAGACTCTCCCAAATAGTGTTTGGCTTCAAAATGTGAAAAAAGAAAGAAAATGACAAAATAGCAAACGTGTCACCATGCAGTTGATCGACTTCCCCCAGAAGCTCTACTGTCCCTGCCCAGCACTGCTCTCTGCTAATTGCCAAGGACAGCACATGCGTTTTCATTCTCTTCACCTGTGTCCTCTCTGCAATCATTGACATTGTTGACCATCATCTCCTCCTTCGCATTCTGTCTTCTGCCAGCGTCCCTGGCACTCCACTTTCTTCCTGCCTCTCAGGCTTGCTTTTTGTTCTTCTCTGATAAATAACAAATGACAAGGGGTGAGCCAGGAGAAGGGCTGGGAAGCGATTCCCACAGCCTGGATCGTTAAGAGACTGCAGTACTTCTGGGAGGGGCTGGAATGAGGGATAAAGCATGAGGTTGGAGTTTAGGGAGGGAGCATATCAAGAAGGGTCTGGCAAGTCACACTGAGGAGTCTGGCCATTCTCTTTAAAGTAATAAGGAGCCATTGAAGGTTGTAGCCGGACTGTAACATGAAGGAATTTGTGTTTCACTCTTAGAGACCTTTGGCTGTGGAGTGAAGGACCTCAGTCCATTGTGGTGTTTCAGGAGAAAGATCATGGTAGTCAGGTGAAACAGTGACAGCCATAGGGATGGAAGAAAGTGGAGGATTCATGAGCTACTGACAGGGCTTGGTGCAGTTTAGACATAACAGGCGAGGGAGAGGGAGGCGTTGATGACACCGAGGTTGCTGATTCTGAGGCGGGAAACAGAGAAGTGGGCTTAGAGGGGGAAATGATGAGCTTGGTTTGTACCTGTTGAGATGGAGGTGCTTGAGGGACAGCTGGCTGGCCATGTCCAGGAATGGGGGATGGTTGGTGAGTCTGGAGCTTGAGAGAGAGGTCAGGGCTCCCTGCATCAATCCCTCCCCCATCAACACCAGAGGGTGTCTCTTGGGAGGTGTCCCTCCCGTCCCATAAAATGGGTGGCATTCGATCAGAATAAAGGACCTCCAGTGACCGTGGGTGACCACAGATGCTTCTTTAGAAAGCTGTCTCACAGCAGAACACATTCTGGGAGGAGCTTCGAGGGCCACAAGGAAGGGGAAGGAAGAGGAGGGGACAGAGCTGTGAGACATCGAGCTTTCCTCTGCAGACCTGAAGAGCACAGTCAAGACCACAGACACCCGTGGAGGCCCTCCCAAGACATCTGCTTCTCTGGGACTGGGGGCCTTGCACAGGACTGTAAGGAGTTGGTTGAAGGACTTGGGGAGCCCAGAAGCTACCACTGAGCCAAGGTAAGTGCTGGCTTGGATGGAGCTCGCCAGGCAGGCAGATCTGAGCAGAACAGGCAGAGGGGTGGAAAGGAGGGAGCTGGAAGGGGAGCCCTGAGGGGGCTGAGACACCCCTGGCTCTTATTTACCCAGGCTCGGGGCTGCCACGGCCACCTTTCTGAGAAGGGTGACCTCAGACACTGCAGGGTAACTCTGCCAAGTCAAGACTGTTTCATCCCATTTTCATAAGAAGAAAGGACACAGGACCCTGTAAGAAGGATTCTCCTTTCTTCTGGAATCCTGTACACGCCGTTAATAATAGGACTAATGATTCATGCCCCGTGCTGCAGAGTACACCCATTTTCCCATTTCATTCTCACCAGCAGTTACAGGTTGACTGGATAAGTGTTTTAGTGCCATTTTATAGGACAGAAGACTGAGGCTTAGGGAAATGAAGCAATCTGCCAAAGATTGCAGAGTGGGGTAGCAAGGAGCAAGACTCAATGTGAAACATTTGGGTCCCAGTCCGTGCCCTTTCTGGGACATCATCTGTCCATCACTTTCCTGGGGAATTTGGTGAAAGTCATGCTGGTCTGGCCTATTCTCTCCCTACATACGAATCGGGTATCTTCTATGTGTGCCAGCGTCTGACCGAGGCCTGGTCTCTGTCCTTGAGGAGCTGACTGCCTGCAAAGAGGGTCTGAACACAGCTGCGAGTGACCAACCCAGAAAGTAATACCTGCCAGGGTCCTCAGTGAGCCAGGCAGTGTGTGGTGTGTGCAGGATGAAAGAGAGAGACTGCAGGGTGTGGGCTCAGGGAGGTTCCCATGGAAGGTGGCTCCTGGCTGAGGCTCAAGGGAGGACCTGGTGTGCAAAGAGGTGGCAAGAGGCACCCCAGCAATGGGGAGCAAAGTGTGCAAACCCCCAGAGGCAGGAAAGCAGGTGGGAAAGTCAGGTGTTGGGGGGAGCACAGTTAGAAGGGGTGTGTGTCTGCTACTGGGGGGTGTACAGAGCACTCGCGGGCCGGTCCTTTTTTTTTTTTTTTTTTTGTTGTTGTTGTTGTTGAGACAGAGTCTCACTCTGTCGCCCAGGCTGGAGTACAGTGGCGCGATCTCAGCTCACTGCAACCTCCATCTCCTGGGTTCAAGCGATTCTCCGACCTCAGCCTCCCAAGTAGCTGGGACTACAGGCGCGCACCACCACACCTGGCTAATTTTTTGTATTTTCGGTAGTAATTTTTTGTATTTTCACTGTGTTAGCCAGGATGGTCTTGATCTTCTGACTTTGTGATCCGCCCACCTCGGCCTCCCAAAGTGCTGGTATTACAGGCTTGAGCCACCGTGCCCGGCACGGTCCATTTATTTATTTAGCTCTAAGTGGTTTTCAGATATCATCTCATTTAGTCTCATGACAAGCCTATGAGGTAGACATTGTTGCCAAGTCCCCTTTAAGATAGGGAAACTGAGGCACAGAGGTTTTAAGCAAGCAGCCCAAGTTGCCCTATTGACAGGATTGGAATGCCACCTGCCTGGCCACCATGCCCCGCTGCCTCCCATTAGAACCTGCTGCGGGCCCTATACTGTCTCCATGCAAGTGCTTCAGCTGACATGGTGGCTGCAGATGCCAAGCTGCCGTCGTCGCCCTCTGCTCCCTGCTGCATTCGGGCCCCATTAGATCCCATCAAGCTTCCCTGCCCCTGGGAACAATGCTCCCCCACCCCCACCCCACTGGCTCTTTCATATCCAGGTGTTTCCTTCTGGTCAGAAGCAGACACAGCTGAGGAAACAGGCCTGTCCCTGTCCACGGGGGCCAGCCCGGGCAGCAGGACCCTCACCTCCCGGTCACTTGGGAATCTGAAAAGTAGACCTCATGGGGGCAAGGGCTAAAGGTTGAGGGGCCCCCTCAGGACCCAGAGCTCTGTCTTCTCACTCCCTTACTCCCTCACTGCCAACTCAGTCACCACACACTCTGATCCAAAAAAACAAAAACACAGCTATGGTGTCTGGCAAGCCTGAGCTGCCCCTGAAACCTTGAGGGCATGAGGCAGCCCTGGTGGGAGAAGATGGGAGGCAACCATCTCCCCAGGCTCCGCAGGTCCCCTGTCTCTGTGCCACAGGAGCGGCTGGAGGACAGGAGGCAGAGTGTAGTCCTGGGAAGCTCCGTGTCTTTTCTGCCCAGGCTTTATTCCTGCAGCTGTGGTACAGGGAGGCCTGGAAGCTCTGCGTCTTTTCTGCCCAGGTTTTATTCCTGCAGGTATAGGGAGGCCTAGGTGGTGGGTTCTTCTCTCTGAACAGCTTGTCCCAGGAGCCAGCAATGGGGGGCTGGGGGGATGGGGGGACAAGGGACTGTCAGATCTGGAATCTTCATGACAGAAACACTGAATCTGAGCCAGGCTTCCTCGGATCCTCCTCCAAGCCCTCTTACTTCAGTATTCTCTTCTATCCAGGAGGTCACCCCCACTTTATCTTACACCAATGACAGGGAGCAGCAGCTATGAACAGGTGGCCCCCATTCGCTTCTTTCTGCTGTGTCCATAGAACGCTTCTATGGTTCTGTGGTCGGTCCTTGGGCTTGTTGTACCCCAAGGGAGTGAAGAGCTGTGTGTGTGCACCTGGCTTGCGACTTGTTCAATACTGATGTTCTGTGTTTAAGGAAGAATGCTCTCTGAATCCCAGTTCACTCATCCCTTTGTTCGTTCATTCATTCTTTGTCTCCGATCTCATCCCTCTGCCAAGAACTGTGAAGGGGCGGGGCACGGCGGCTCATGCCTGTAATCCCAGCACTTTGGGAGGCCGAGGCGGGAGGATCACGAGGTCAGGAGATCGAGACTATTCTGGCCAACATGGTGAAACCCCATCTTTACTAAAATACAAAAGATTAGCTGGGCGTGGTGGTGGGCGCCTGTAGTCCCAGCTACTCGGGAGGCTGAGGCAGGAGAATTGCTTGAACCTGGGAGGTGGAGGTTGCGGTGAGCCGAGATCGTGCCACTGCATTCCAACCTGGCAGATAGAGTGAGACTGTGTCTCAAAAACAAACAAACAAACAAACAAACAAAAAACAAAACACACACACACAGACTTGGGGATTGGGGGAAATAAGGAGATGCTGGTCAAAGGGTATGAGGTTTCCATTAGATGGGAGGAATACGGTTTCTGAGATTCATTGCACAGCAGGGTGACTATAGTTAATAATGGTGTATTGTATATTTCACAACTGCTAAGAGAATAAATATTTCAAATGTTTTCACTAGGAAAAGGATAGGTATTCGATGGATATGTTAATTAGCCTTATTTCATCACTCCACGTTATAGATGTCTATCATAATATCACTTTGTACCTCATAAATGTATGCAATTATAATCTATCAATTGACAATCAAATTTAAAAGTTGAAATTTAAATCTATATTTAAATATCTATATATCCAAATATCTATATGTAGACACTGCACACTCCTCCCCAACTCTAGAACCCCTCCCTCCCCTTCCCAAGGTTATTCTTATAGCACTATATTTATCTAATATACGATTTAATTATTTGGTCAATTTTCTGTCCCCTACACACCCACTAGAGTGCAAACTTTCTGAGAGCAGGCATTTTGTGTATTTTAACTTATTGTCACATCCCCAGGACCTGGAACAGTGTCTGACACATAGGAGGTGCTCAGGAACTATGGAATAAGTGAAATAATGAGTGAATGCTGTGGGCAGTGTAACTGAGGGGCCACGGCAGGGGTGACCACAGGGCGTCTCCCAGGTGTTGGGATTTGTCCCTTGGCCACTTTCCTGCTGCCTATTTTGGCTGCCAGGAGTCTTGCTGACTGCGGGTGGAGGCTGGTGTATTGCTCTCCTGTAATGTCTTATTCTTGCGCTACGACGGGAGGGAGAGGAGTTTTTAGATGAGCCCTGACATGCTCATCTAAAACATGCTCATGACATGTTTGGTTGGTCAGTACCTTGCACATTGCCCTTGTGGCACAAAAGCAGCAGTCAAACATTGCAGCCTCAGCTGTCCATGATAGGGCCGGAGAAGATGGGCCACCCCCGGGTGACAGAGGTAGCTGCCAGGTCAATGTGGCACAATGTCCTTCTCACCATTGTGTCTGTCTCCACGCTTCCTATGGGACTGCTATCTTCTCTGCCGTATTCTGAGCATCAAACTAATCTCTGTTTCCTGTGTCATTTATTGTAGCAACCATACCCAACAGACTTGTTTCTGTCGTCTAGCCCAAGAGTAGCTTTGGGACAGTGACCCTGCCTTGTCTTCATATGAGTGCCTGACATTCATTCATTTATTCAAGCATATTTATCAAGGGCCTTCCATGTGGTATAAACAGTGTCAGGTAATGGGGACTCAACAGTGAGCAAAATGGAGCCCCTGCCCATGGGGAGCTTATATGTTAGTGGCAGCAGCCAGATGATAAACAAATGCAATAGCATAGTCCCCTTACCTGCAGGGGACACACTCCAAGACCCCCAGGGGATGTCTCAGACCTCCAA
Source organism: Trachypithecus francoisi (assembly GCF_009764315.1). NCBI lineage: Eukaryota > Metazoa > Chordata > Mammalia > Primates > Cercopithecidae > Trachypithecus > Trachypithecus francoisi. The sequence continues at coordinate 63,481,546 of NW_022681466.1, forward strand.
TAGTACTGAACCTGGCTGCTGTCAATCAGAACGCATTTCTGCTCAGGTCTTGCACCCACACATTTAATACCCTTTCTATCTTAATGAAGCACTGTGGCCCCAACTTTGCAGTTTCAGATGAGACAGCAAAACTAGAAAAAGGTCTTTTTCCTTCACAGCTTCATGGCTAGAAGATTTGTTCTTACCACACATCTTAGCTACTTCAACATACAATTTTTTTCTTTCCTTGTTAAGATGAGAACTTTCGCCTTTTCACTTCAAGGAAGCACTTTACAGCTTCTCTTTGGATAATTGACGGCAGGCAGGTTCAGTACTATCGGAGGTCTTAGGCATCCCCTTGGCATATCTGAACTGCCAGCCTCACTTCTCTTGCACCTTGGGGCCATGAGTAAGTAAAATAAGGGTGACTTGAACACAAGCACTGCGACACCGTGACAGTTCATCTGATAACCATGGTGGCTTACAGTCAGGTGGCACACACCGTATACACCTGCTGAACAAAGGGACGCTTCACATTCTGGGTGGGCCAGACCAGAACGGTGAGAGGTTTCATCATGCTCCTCAGAACAGTGTGCAATTTAAAATTTAGGAATCATTTCTTTCTAGAAGTTTCCATTTAGTATTTTTGGACCACAGTTGACCTTGAGCAACTGAAATTGCAGAAAGTGAAGCTGCAGATAAGGGAGGATTACTGTACAGGGCATCGGGTGCTAGGGAGAAGTACAGAGATGCGCCATGTTTGTTGAAAGACTTCTACGAGCACTGTGTGGCAACCCTAATGCCCAGCCCATTTCAGACATTCTGCAGTTAACTTTTCTCTTGGTGAACTGCAACTTGAACCACAATATAGAACAAGGATTGCCAACATGTCTGCTTTTTTTTTTTTTTTTTTAGACAGAGTCTTGCTCTGTCACCCAGGCTGGAGTACAGTGGTACAATCTTGGCTCACTGCAACCTCTGCCTCCCAGATTCGAGCAATTGTCCTGCTTCAGCCTCCTGAGTAGCTGGGACCACAGGTGCGTGCCACCACACCCGTCTAATTTTTGTATTTTTAGTAGAGACGGGGTTTCACCATGTTGGCCAGGCTGGTCTTGAACTCCTGACCTCGTGATCCACCTGCCTTGGCCTCCCAAAGTGCTGGGATTACATGCGTGAGCCACCATGCCCGGCTCGTGTCTGCTTTCAAGAGCCCAATAGGTAGCACAAATGGTGATGTGGACAGGCTGATAGTGCTGGTGTGGTGTGCCTGGCACTGCCCCCGGCTTCAGAGTCCCCATTGTGAACTCAACAGGGACACTGAGGTCCTGGGGAGCACATGGCCCTTCTACAGGGAAGCTGCATGGCTACTCCAGCTAACTGTCACCACACGGGATCGTGGGTTTGGTGTCGCTAAATCTTCCAGTTACTCCTTTTAAATAAAAGCTGGAAATCTTGATTTTTAGATGAAATACGACTTTTAAATGTTGGCCACAGATTCAAATTTCCAAAAACGGTGGCGTCTCCTGGGGAAGGAAACCGATGGGCCAGAGCAGCAGTCCCCAACTTTTTTGACACCAGAAACCAGTTTCATGGAAGACAAGTTTTCCACGGACGGGGTTTGGGGGTGGGGAGGGATTGGCTGGGTGGGGAAGGGGGCTGGGGCTGGGGATGGATTTGGGATGAAAGCACTCCACTTCAGGTGATCAGGTATTAGATTCTCTTAAGAAACGGGCAGCCTGGATCCCTCGAATGTGCAGTTCACAATAGGGTTCAAGCTCCTATGAGAATCTTATGCCCCTGCCACCACCCCACCGCTGATCTGACAGGAGGCAGAGCTCAGGCGGTCCTGGTGGCCCACCAGCCACTCACTTGCTACTGTGTCCCTAGTTCCTAACAGCCCATGGATCAGTGCAGGTCCACAGCCTGGGGTTTGGGGGACCCTTGGGCCAGAGGATAGCTAAGAAGGAGCCTGGCCTTTCACTGCATAGCTATCTGTGCCTTTTAGAGTTTTGCCATATGCATGGTTTTTACTGTGAAAAATGAATTTTAAAAACATACTAGACAGAGTATATTTTTATATATATAAAATATGCTTTATAAGTCTATTTTATACTTTATATTTATATAAAGTATACTTTGTATTTATATAAAGTATACTTTGTATTTATATAAAGTATACTTTGTATTTATATAAAGTATACTTTGTATTTATGTTTTTATTGTTTACAGAGTAACACAACAAATACGATTGAGAGAGAGATTGGGAGGTGGGCAGGGGTGGATAGAAAGCAAAAGGATGTATTAGCAGGGATTGGCTCCTGTGACTGTGGCGGCTGAGAAGTCCCTCATCTGTGGTCTGTAAGCTATAGAGGCCCGGGAAAGCCCGTGGTGTGATTCCAGTCTGAGTCCAAAGGCCTGAGAACCAGGGAAGATGATGGCGTCAGTCTCCACCCAAGTCCGAAGGCTGGAGAATGAGGAGCGCTGATTTTGTCCAGGGGCAGGATGGAGGTCCCAGCTGAAGCACAGAGAGCACCTCTGCCTTCCTCTTCCCTCTTGTCTATTTCAGGCCCTCAGCAGATCACGTGATGCCCACCCACATGGCTGAGGACAGATCTTGACTCACTCCCTCCATTCAGATGCTCATCTTTCCTGGAGACACCCTCAGGGACACCTCCAGAAATAATGCTTCCCTGGCCATCTGGGTTTCCCTTGGTCTGGTCAAGTTGACACATAAAATAAACCATCACAAGCATGCTGCGTGCATGGGGTGGTGAGACAGTTTCAGTGTGCTAATGGTGGGCCATGGGTGTGTGAGGTCTGTTCCAGGGGTCTTGGGCAAGTACAGCCACGCTGCGGTCATTACGAGGTGGCAGACTGGTAGACCATGCAGCCCCAAGGGGCAAGGACTGTGTCTCATTCATTCATCTCTAACCTCTCAGGTCTTGTGCAATTTCTGCCCCATGGATTATGTTCTGAAGAGGCTCTTTGATTTACTCAGCAACCTCAGCCACCCGAAACACTGCCAGGAACTCAGAAGACAGCCAGAGGGCCTTCTGAGCAAATAGAAGTTGCAAGTCCATGCATGGAAGTTTGATGCTCTTTTCATTGATCAGTTCTCAGGCTTTGTTTCTTCGTTTTACATACAAGACAATTGCATGTGCTTATCCAGCTTCCCGGCCTTCAGCAAATTGGCAGTTGGGGGGAGCAGCAGACACAGCCCAGGCAGGGCTGCAGCCAACACGGAAGGCACTTTGTTCAAATCAGAAAGAGGCACCCCTCTGAGCAGACAAATTACAGCAAGTTCCTCTTTGGATAGATGAATTGCAAAACCTCACCCTCCCTGCCCGGGTAAATTACAGAAAGGCCAGCAGAGCAGTGGGCTGGACTGCAGCCTCCACTCACCCACTAAGTGCAGGACATAGTCGGTGCTGCTGAAATGAGGAATCATACATGAAAAGTCAAACAGTAACAGCCACTCAGTGTAGGATAGGGTTGTCCTGACCTACTGATAGCTCCTGCCGTCATCACCGTTTTATGGCATGGTGCACGCAATCAGCTTCCATCAAGACTCATTGAGAAAACAGCCAGGCGCCGTGGCTCACGCCTGCCTCTAATCCCAGCACTTTGGGAGGCCAAGGTGGGTGGATCACCTGAGGTCAGGAGTTTGAGACCAGCCTGGCTAACATGGTGAAACCCTGTTTCTACTAAAAATACAAAAATTAGCTGGGTGTGGTGGCAGGTGCCTGTAATTGCTAGCCTCAGGGAGGCTGAGGCAAGAGAATTGCTTGAACCCAGGAGGTGGAGGTTGCAGTGAGCCAAGATCTCGCCACTGCACTCCAGCCTGGGCGACAAGAGGGAAACTCCATCTCAAACCAAACCAAACCAAACAAGATTAATTGAGAAAACATTCAGAGGCATGGTTTGGTGCTTGAAAGGGCAAGCTTTATTTCCTAAAAAATTCTTCTCATTCCTGAAGCGAAGACACATGAGATGTTGATACATTTTGAGAATGAGCTGCTTCTATTTTCATTTCCTGTCTACGTGCAAGCTTGTCCCTTGGGGGCTCTTCCCCTACACTGGTGTGGCCAGCAGCCCCAAAGGACAGGAAATCGACCACAAAGGTCTCCTGGGGGAGGAGCAAGGAAGCAGCACCTGCACAAATATATAGAAACGCTGAATAAATGTTTGATGAGTGAATGTGTGAGTGACTGAAGGAATGAACAAATTATCAGGAAGGCTTTCTGACAGTTACTGGTAAAGTTTCTTAGAATTTTATTTTCCTTTTTTTTTTTTTTTTTTTTTTTTTGAGACAGAGTCTCGCTCTTGTTGCCCAGGTTGGTATGTAGTGGCGCCATCACGGCTCACTGCAAGCTCCGCCTCCCAGATTCAAGCGATTCTCCTGCCTCAGTCTCCCGAGTAGCTGGGATTACAGGCACCTGCCACTATGTCCAGTTAATTTTTTTGTATTTTTAGTAGAGACGGGGTTTCACTATGTTAGCCAGGATGGTCTCGATCTCCTGATCTTGTGAACTGCCTGCCTCAGCCTCCCAAAGTGGAATTCTAGTTTCAATTAAAAATCAGCCCAGAAGCACTCTCCATTTGCCACAAAAATTCCTGGGATCTTATACTTCTCTGGTAGTCTTTATCTGTGAGATTTCTTTTCTTTCAAGGCTGCCCCACGTTCGTTATTAACCCATGCCACCCCAGACAGAAGTTTGCATTCATTTTTTTCATTTTATTTTACTAAGACAGAGGGGGGCTCTGTGAGGTTTAGAGAGGGGAAAGGAAGGCACGTGGAGGTCACAGGAAGTGGCCACGACTCCACGCCCCAGGTTGAGATCTGGGCTCTAGCCCTGGTTCTATCCTTCATTGGCCACGTAGCTTTCGGCAGTAGTCTTCACTTTCATTCATTCATTAAATATGCATCTAAAATAGGTATTCATTGTCCACTGAGTGGGTGCTGCCCTAGGTGCTGGACATGCTGCAGTGAAGAAGACACACCCCGTCCCAGTATTTGTGGAGTTCACATTCTAATTACTAGCCAAGAAAACTGAGCCTGACAGGAAAATTTTCCATACTGATAAATGCTATGAATAAAATCAGAGTGTGCTGCAGTGTGACAGGGAGGGCTATTTTGGACAGGATGGTCAGGAAAGGCCTCTGAGAAGGCGACATTGACAATGAGACCTGAATGTTGACGGGGAGCCAGCCGTGGGGAAAGCTGGGGGAAGGGTGCTCCAGGCAGGGGCGAGCAAAGGTCCTGAGGTAGGACCAACTTTGGCGGGACGAGATGCAGCGGGAGAGGTGTGCTGGGGCCCGATCAGGTGAGCTTGTCGGCACCGTGGAGTTCACTAGGAAATCAAGGAGAAGCCATTGGAGATCTTGAATCAGAAAATGGATTATGAGGGGAAAGAACGGAAGCTGGGAGACCCTGTAGGGGTACTGCCATGATCCGTGCAAGAGATGATGGTGGCTTGGACCTGGTGGGGCAATTCAGGTGGAGGTTATAATGATCATTCTCCACATCCACACAGGTCACACAGGGGGACCTGGGAACCCCAGCCTCCTGCACCGCGTCTGGAAAGCTCCTCGTGACTTCCCTCCGCCACTGGATGTGGGGTCAGGACCTGAATCTGCCTCATGCCCACCTGCCTGTCTACCCCATGCAGTGGCTCTGCTCACACTGCCTTGCCGTTTTCAGCTCCTCCCCCTTAGACTGGAAAAGACTCAAACTCATCCAGAGTCTCATTTTCATGAAATAAAATTTCAGGAAGTTGGAGTTTTCATGTTTGAATTTTCATCATTCATTCCAATTTCGATGCCTACTTTTATTCACAAAGACAGGCCAGGGAGCATTTTTAGACAGAACGGCACGGATGGTTGACATGTTCCTCTCTGTACGGAGATTTCGGGTCCCTGATCTCCAGGCCCAGCTCTTTATCTACAGGGTGTTGTTCAATAGTCTGACATTCTACCTGGCGCTTTTGGGTGTGTGATCTCACAAAGGAGGTGGCTGAGGCTCAGAGAGGCCAGAAAAAAATGAGCCACACAGGCTAATGGTGGGGGAGCCCGACTCGAACCCAATTCTTTAGACTCCAGTCAGTCACGCCCATAGCACAGCATGAATCAGCTTCTTAGTGCAGCTGTCCCTGAAGCTCAGGGAGGGGAAAAGGGGGATTATTTTAATAACTTTATTGTTGTTGTTGTTGTTATTTTAAAAGTTAAACCCACAGCACAATGTTCTTAAATTGACTGGCGGGCTCCTGGATGTTCATGTTATTATGATGTTCCTGAACAGAATATGTTAGCTCTCTTCTTTTGTCTGTGCCATCTGTTATACAAAAATAAGGTCAAATGTACATAATATTAAGAAATCAGAAAATGTAGAAATGTATTAAAATAAAAATTACCTGCGACCCCACTGTTTATGGGTAAGTCAGTCACCTTTTTTGTAGTTAGTGTGTATCATTAAGAGGTAAGAGACTGACACACAAGTACAGTTAAAACTGGGGAAATCTGAATAAAATGTATCGACATCAATATCCTGGGTTTTTTTTTTTTTTTTTTTTTTTTGAGACGGAGTCTCGCTCTGTCGCCCAGGCTGGAGTGCAGTGGTAAGATCTCAGCTCACTGCAAACTTCATCTCCCAAGTTCAAGCAATTCTCCTGCCTCAGCCTCCCGAGTAGCTGGGATGACAGGCACCCGCCACCGCGCCTGGCTAATTTTTGTATTTTTAGTAGAGACGTGGTTTCACCATGTTGGCCAGCCTGGTCTCGAACTCCTGACCTCAAGTGATCCACCTGCCTCAGCCTCCCAAGGTGTTGGGATTATAGGCATGAGCCACTGCACCCGACCCATGTCTTGGTTTTGATACAGTAACATCATTTTGCAAGATGTGGTCACTGGGGGGAAACTGGGTAAAGGGTACCCAGGAACTCTGTATTATTTCTTGCCACTGGATGGGAATTTACAGTTATCTCAAAATTAAACGTTTGCTTTAAAAAAGAGATAAAGATTCCTTTAGCTGACACTGACCTATTTTCTGACCCTGTAGTTTTTGTTTTTTTCTTCTTTTCTAGGATGTCATATAAATGGAACCACACGGCACGCAGGCTTTAGAGCCTGGCTGCTTTTACTCAGCATAACGTCTCTAAGATTCACGTATGCTGTTGCACGTAGTTCTCTTTTTAATGCCGAGTGTTCTGCTGTGTGGGTGTATCACAGTTTGCTCATCCACGCACCCACTGAAGGCATTTGTGTTCTTTCCAGTTTGGGGCCATTCTGAATAGAGCTGCTATATATATCCACGAGCAGGTGTTCGTGTGGAACGTAAGTTTTTATTCCTCTGGAGGAAATAGCTAGGGATTACAGGATCATACAGTAAGTGATGCGCAACCTTATGAGAAAGGGACAAACTGTTTTCTGGTTGTGCCATTTTGCATTCTCACCAGTAACGTCTGAGAATTCCAGTTCCTCCTGACGGGTTGATGGGTGCAGCAAACCACCATGGCACGTGTATACCTATGTAACAAACCTGCAGATTCTGCACATGTATCCCCGAACTTAAAGTATAATTTAAAAAAAAAAAAAAGAGAGAGAGAGAATTTCAGTTCCTCCGTGTGCTCTCCAGCACTTTCTATTGCTCATTTTAAAATCGTAGTCATTCTAATAGGCGTATAGTGAGATCTCATGGTTTTCACCTGCCTTTCCCAAACTGCTGATAGCATTGAGCATTTTTTCATGTGTTTATTTGCCATCCACATGGTTTTTTTTAGTAAAGTATTTATTTAGATCTTTTGCCCATTTGGGAATTATTATTTGTTTTCTTACTGTTGAGTTTGGAGAGTTATTTCCTACATATATATATATATATATTTTTTTTTTTTTTTGTCAGACGTGATTTGCAAATATTTTCTCTAGGTCTAAACTTTGTTTCTTTATTTTATTTTATTTTATTGTTGTTGTTTGTTTTGTTTTGTTTCTGAGATGGAGTCTTACTCTGTCACCCAAGCTGGAGTGCAGTGGCACGATCTTGGCTCATTGCAACCTCTGCTGCCCAGGTTCAAGTGATTTTCCTGCCTCTGCCTCCTGAGTAACTGGGATTGCAGGCGTGTGCCACCACACCCAACTAATTGTTACATTTTTAGTAGAGATGGGATTTCAATATATTGGCCAGGGTGGTCTCGAACTCCTGACCTCAGGTGATCCACCCACCTTGGCCTCCCAAAATGTTGGGATTACAGGCGTGAGCCACTGCGCCCGGCCTGTTTTTTCATTTTGTTAAAGGCATCTGTCACAAAACCAAAGTTTTAAATTTCCATGAAGTCTAATTTGTCATTTTTTTCTCTTATGGATCATGCTTTGGTATTGTATCTAAAAACTTTTTCCTTAACATGAGGTTACAAGGATTTTTTTCCTGTGCTTTCTTCTAAAAGTTTACTGTTTTGAATTTTACATTCAAATCTATGTCCACTTTTAGTTCATTTTTGTGTAAGGTCTGGGGTTTATGTCAAGGTTTTGCTTCTTGTTTTGCATATTAATGATCAATTGTTCCATCACCATTTGTTGAAAAGATTCCTTTCTCCATTGACTTGCCTTTACAACTTTGCCAAAAATCAATTAACCATATCTGTGTGGTCCTGCTTCTGAACTCTTTGTTCTGTTCCATTGATTCATGTATCTAGCCCTTCACTAATAACTTTATAGTAATTCTTTTTTTTTGAGACAGAGTCTCACTCTGTCACCCAGGCTGGAGTGCAGTGGTGCTATCTCCGCTCACTGCAAGCTCCGTCTCCTGGGTTTACGCCATTCTCCTGCCTCAGCCTCCTGAGTAGCTGGGACTACAGACGCCCGCCATCTCGCCCGGCTAGTTTTTTTTTTTTGTATTTTTTAGTAGAGACGGGGTTTCACCGTGTAGGCCAGGATGGTCTCGATCTCCTGACCTCGTGATCCACCCGTCTTGGCCTCCCAAAGTGCTGGGATTACAGGCTTGAGCCACCGTGCCCGGCCAGTAATTCTTAAAACAAGGAGTGCGAGGCTGGGCGTGGTGGCTCACGCCTGTAATCCCAACACTTTGGGAGGCTGAGGCGGGAGGATCATGAGGTCAGGAGTTCAAGACCAGCCTGGCCAACATAGTGAAACCCCGTCTCTACTAAAAGTACAAGAATTAGCTGGGCATGGTGGTACGTGCCTGTAGTCCCAGCTACTTGGAAGCCTGAGGCAGGAGAATTGCTTGAACCCAGGAGGTGGAGGTTTCAGTGAGCCAAGATCATGCCATTGCACTCCAGCCTGGTGACAGAGCGAGACTCCGTCTCAAATAATAATACATAAATAAATATTTAGAGATAAATCTAACAAAACATGCAGGAACCATATGATGAAAACTATAAAATGCTGATTAGATAAATCAGAGAAGACCTAAATAAATGAAGAGAAATACTGTCTTCACTGATTACAAGCATGAGCCACCGTGTCTGGCCTAAATATTTATTTTGTAAAAAATATTTGTGGCTATTGTAAATGGTATTGTATCTTCCGAATTCAGCCAATACAGATGTATACCATAATTTTATAACTGCATGGTATTTTGTTGCACAGATGAATTTATTTACTTGGTACTTACTCTATAATTGTGCCTTTAGTTTTTAAATCTGTTTTTCCTCTGTTGTTAACAATGTTTTAATGAATGTTGTTGTACGTATCCTTTATCCATTTGTCCAGTATTTCCCTTCAGATAGGTTTCTTTTTTTTTTTTTTTTTTGAGACGGAGTCTCGCTCTGCCGCCCAGGCTGGAGTGCAGTGGCCGGGTCTCAGCTCACTGCAAGCTCCGCCTCCTGGGTTTACGCCATTCTCCTGCCTCAGCCTCCCAAGCAGCTGGGACTACAGGCGCCCGCCATGTCGCCCGGCTAGTTTTTTGTATTTTTTTTTTTAGTAGAGACGGGGTTTCACCATGTTAGCCAGGATGGTCTCGATCTCCTGACCTCGTGATCCGCCCGTCTCGGCCTCCCAAAGTGCTGGGATTACAGGCTTGAGCCACCGCGCCCGGCCCAGATAGGTTTCTAAAAGTGAAATTGCTTGGACAAAAAAGTATGAACATTTTGAGTTTTGATAAATACTGTCCAGCGGTCACCCAGAAAGGCTATCCTAATTTCTCTTCTCACCAACTATATATGACTGGAAATTTTCTCATATCCTATCCTTGCCAATACTGGATGTCATTATCTTTTGTCAAAATCTTTGCCACTCTAATTTTTTTTTTTTTTTTTTTTTTGAGACGGAGTCTCCCTCTGTCACCCAGGCTGGAGTGCAGTAGCGACATCTTGACTCACTGCAACCTCCACCTCCCGGGTTCAAGAGATTCTCCTACTTCAGCCTCCTGAGTAGCTGGGATTACAGGTGAGTACCACCATACCCGGCTAATTTTTGTATTTTTTAGTAGAGACGGGGTTTCATCATGTTGGTCAGGCTGGTCTTAAACTCTCGACCTCATGATCTGCCCACCTCGGCCTCCCCAGGTGCTGGGATTGCAGACATGAGCCACCGCGCCCAGCCTGCCACTCATTTTAGTATTCATTTCTATGACTGTCAGTAAGCTGACATTGTAGTACATTATAATTACAATCCATTGCTGAATTCAATTAGTTGATATCTATTTTTAAATGTTATATAGATATTTGTAGGTGAGCAGCGTGGTCTATTTTGCTATTTTGGTAATATATGGATGTATAAAATTTACCATCTTAGCCATTTTTAAGTATATAACTCAATGGCATTAAGTACATTCACAATATTGAGTAACGATTACTGCTATCCATTTCCAGAACCTTCTCATCATTCCAAACGGAGACTCTGTACCCATTAAACAATAACTTCCCTTTCATCCCTTCCCCAGTCCCTGGTAACCTCTGTCATACTTGCTGTCTCTGCCTCTGTGACTTTGCCTATTCTAGATATCTCATATAAGTGAAATCATACAATATTTATCCTTTTATGACTGACTGACTTCACTCAGCATAATGTTCTCAAGGTTCATCCATGATGTAGCATATATCTGAATTTCATTCCTTTTTAAGGTGGAATAACTTTCCACTCTATGTATACATCATATTTTGTTTAGCCATTCATTGCTTCTCTGTTGATGGACATTTGAGTCACTTCTACCATTTTGCTGTTTTGAATGATGCTTCTATTAAGATTGGTATGCAAGGACCTGTTTGAGTCCCTGTTTTCAATTCTTTTGGGTATTTACCTAAAAGTGAAATTGCTAGATCATGTGATAATCCTATGCTTGACTTTTTGAAGAACTTGCCATACCATTTTCCACAGGAGCTACACCATTTTGAATTCCCACCAGCAATGCACCACATCCTCCCAGAGTCTGCGCCCCAGAGCAATAAACTCAGTGACTGGGAAGCAGGGGAACTCCAAACAAATACAGTTCTCCACACCCTTGCCAATGCTTGTTTTTTTTGTTTGGTTGGTTTTTTTTTTTTTTCTCTGTATATATAAAACGGTCATTCCAATGGGTATGAAGTGCGTGATCTATTTTTTTTAAACTACCTTTATTAGATTTTGGTATCAAGGTTAAGCTGGTTTTGTCCAATAAACTGAGACTCTTCCCTTCTATCTCCCTGTTTTGGAGCAGATTAAATAACATAGATATTTTCTTTGTAGGTTTGAAAAAACTTATCAGAAGAACCATCTGAGCCAGACATCACTCTCTCAGAGCTAGTTCTTTGACAACTGTCTCTATTTCCTCACTGGTTACAAATATAAGCAGTTTTTCTAATTCTTCTAGAGCCTTTTGAGTCATTTTTATTTTCCTAGAAAACCAGGTGTGACACACGGGACTCAGATTTTCTTTTTTGGTATAAATAAACATATATATATGACATTTATCATTTCTAATATTGTCTCTTTTTTATCTCTTTTGAGATTAGTTTTCCCAATTATATGTTTGTTTGTTTGCTTGTTTTCTCTCCAAAAATAAGCTCCTGGATTTGTTTGGAGTTCCTCTGCGTTCTGGTCATTGGGTTTATTGTTCTGGGGAGCAGACACTGGGAGGATCTCCCACTGGGGTCACAGTGGTGCAGCCAGAGGTCATGCTTAAGGGAGGGCTCTAGAGCCAGATGGTCTGAGTTCAAGTTCTCATTCCTTACTTACTACTATTTGACTTTGAATAGTTACTTAGCCTCTCTGTGTTTCAGTTTCCCATCTATAGAACTGGGGAACGGGGAGAGATAGAACCTGCCTCATAAGCTTAATATTAATATTAAAAAGTTGATATTTCTTAAGTGCTTAGAAAAGTGATGCCTGGCACATAGTAAGCACCATATAAGTTTTCTCTTTTCTCTTTCTTTTTTCAGCCAAAGTCTTGCCCAGGCTGGAGTGCAATGGCACCATCTCAGCTCACTGCAACCTCCACCTCCCAGGTTCAGGCGATTCTCCTGTGTCAGCCTCCTGAGTAGCTGGAATTACAGGCACCTGCCACCATGCCCAGCTAATTTTTTGTATTTTTAGTAGAAATGGTTGGGCTGGTCTCGAACCAACCATAACCATGTTGGTTGGGCTGGTCTCGAATTCCTGACCTCAAGTGATCCACCCACCTTGGCCTCCCAAAGTGCTGGGATTACAGGTGTGAGCCAACACACCCAGCCATAACTTTTCTTAAATACAGCTAGACTCCCCCCAGTGTGCTAGAAGCCAGGTCGCTTAGGAGCTTCTCCATCTCCCAAGGTGATTTCTGCACCTTCCCACTGCTTCCACTAATTAACTGCCTCTTATTTTACAGAACCACCTCTGTGCAGAAAAGCAACGACCTTGTTTTCTATTCTGCTGCCTGAGACAACCACATCCTCCTCCTACACCCAAAGGCTCCCATGGAGAGCTCAGGTCAGTGCGGTGGGGGGAAAGGGGTCTAGTGAGCCTGCTGCTGAGTGGGGAAGGCCCTTCTCATGGATGAGGATGCCTCTAGGGCTGGCAGGACCCCCTGCATGTAGACAGGCTGCAAGACCACAGTTCAGGGATCCTGCCTAAATGTGAGAACATCTTGAGAGTTGGACATCTACACACTTGCACGAGGCTCCAACTGCTCGCTGGACACTGAGCTTGACAATGGGAATAATGACAAGAATAGTCAAGATTTATTGCCAAATACTTGCGACTATTTAACAAAAACCTATATCGCACTTATAGTGGATTGAGGAGGGATAAAAGCACTTGACAAATATTTACTCATTTAGTCTTGGTTAACCCCGTAAGATAGGGATTGTTACTCTTGTTTCACAGAAGGGGAGATGGAGGCATGCCAGGGGCAGGTATTTTCCCCCAGTCACATAGCTATTGGGTGGTCAAATCAGGAGTGGAACTCAACAATCTAGCTCCAGTGTCTAGGCTTAATGATTTCAGTATGGATTGCCTTGCACAAATGCCAGAAGGATTCTGTGAGGTGGGGCTAGCACTATGGTTATCCTCATTTTTCTGAAAGGGAAACTGAGGCCTGGAGAGGTTATATAATTTGCTCAAAGCCACATAGCTAGTAAGTGGCAAAGCCAGAACTGGGGCCTAGTCTGGCTGATTTCAAAGCCTCGATTCTTCACCCTATGTCAACTTGGGACAACAGGGAAAGATGACCGACCTGCAGCTAGGTGTGCGTCATCTATTGGTCACCCGGAAAGTGAAAGATCACACCTTAGGCCACTAAGCCGAGACTCTAATTCCCCTAAAGATCCCTGTCCTGGGGAAGGGAAGGGCACCCCCTAGGCAGGGTCAGCTGCTCAATTGTTAATATTCCTATGACATAAATTCTTTTGACATCCATCCATCCACCCATCCATCCATCCATCCATCCATCCATCCATCGAGAGCCTCGTCCAATCAGAAGAAGCTCCACGGAGTCAGGCAACCCCAGTGAATCCTGGTGTTACAATATTCTGGGTCATCCATAACCAGCTGGGGTTTGGAGTGGGAGGCTTGGGATGGGGAAGCACTGTGAAAATCTCCTAAATACAGTCAGGCACTGCATATTGGCAACGTTTTGGTCAACAACGAGCCTTATAAACAGCGGTGGTCCCGTGACAGAGTACCAAATTTTTACTGTGCCTTTTCTATGTTTAGATACGTTTAGACACACAGAAACTATTGTGTTATAATTGCCTACGGTACTCAGTGTAGTCACATGCTGTGTAGGTTTGTCGCCCAGGTGTGTAGCAGGCTATGCCGTGTAGGTTTGTGTAAGTGAGCTCTGCAATATTCATACAATGATGAAATTGCCCCATGACATATTTCTCAGAACATATCCCTGTAGTTAAGTGACACATGAAGGTATTTCAAAACCAACTTACTTTGCACTCACTTTATAACAATAATTACATGCCATGCTGTCTTTTAGGAAAAGAGATGCACCAATAAAGGTTTGTTTTATATAAGCAATAGAAACTGATGTGGCCAATTTAATTTTTTTTAAATGTGGCCAAGCATCAAAGGAAAAGCTGAAGCACCAGACACCAGAAAGGGCAGGGAAAGCGTAGCCCTGCCTCCAGGACAGAGAGAGGTAGGCAGTGTCCTTGGAGAGCACACCAGACATCCTTCCCTCCTGGCCATTCTCTGCACAAGGCTGAGAGAGAGGCAGAGACAGAGAGTATCAGTCCTTGGGCAGCCTGGTTCTGTGCCCACACCAAGGTGGAAGCTAAGTAGGCACCTGGGTCACAGTCCCCCCAAGACTGCAATGAGCAGGGAGGGACGCTGGGCAGGTGAAGCCACTGACTTCCCCCTCCAAAGGTGTGGCAGATGACTCCCAGATCCAATGAGTAAAAGGAAACATCCCCAAATCAGGATGATTGCCCTGGCAACTCAGAAGAGGAGTTCTCCCATCATGACCAGGACTGCAGTTGTCTTTCCACATCATGACTTTTTTTTTTTTTTTTTTTTGAGACGGAGTCTCTCTCTCTGTCACCCAGACTGGAGTGCAATGGCGCCATCTAGGCTCACTGCAGCCTCCATCTCCCGGGTTCCAGCGATTCTCCAGCCTCAACCTCCCAAGTAGCTGGGATTACAGGCGTGCACCACCGTGTCTGGCTAATTTTTCTGTATTTTTAGTAGAGACGGGGTTTCACCATGTTGCCCAGGCTGATCTTGAACTCCTGACCTCAGGTGATATGCCTGCCTCGGCCTCCCGAAGTGCTGGGATTACAGGCGTGAGCCACCACGCCCGGCCTTTGATTGTTTTTAACACTCTCCACCTTCCCACAGCTCTTGGAGTCCTCCCATCCTACAGTTAAGAAGAGGGGTACCTGAGAAGTAAAATATTTATTTCAGGGTATGCAAAAGAGCAATATTTCAGGGGCACCAAGCTGTTGTTATTTTGCCATGCCTGCAAACAGGGGTAAGATTGCAAAGGTTTTCCAAACAATCTGAGCCTTTATACTGCATAGGGGTAAGGAGGATCAGGTGTAGGCTGGAAGAGGTGCATCTGGGTACTGGAGGCCCTCTAGGTGTGGCTTTCTGTGATTGGAGAGGCAATATATGACAAAGGTAAGGGCTCTGGACCTGGAATCTATCACACAGGGAGAGAACAGTATTTGTCCTGCCAAACTCACAGGAGGCTTGTCAGAATCAAGTGAGATCAGACATTGGAATACACTTTGCGTATCCATGAGTCACTCAGAGAACAGTAGCTGCTTTAGAAGCAAATGGCCCCAAATGTCAGAGGATTAAGACAAAACATGCTTATTCTTACTCTCACCACAGTCCAATTTGAGCTTCAAGCAGGCAATGAGACTTATTCCGTCTTGTGGAAAGGGAAGAGGAGTATGGAGGACAGTGCAGGGAACACAGGCCTGCAAGTGACTTACATCATTTCCACCACATTCCATTGGCCAGAATGCAGTCACATGGCTTTTATCTAACTGCAGAGGAATTTGGGAAATGCAGTATTGCTGTCTCTTGGCGACAAAAATGAACTTGGTTTGGTGAGCACATAGCATCACCTTACCACACCTATGGAAGACTCTCTGTGTGTACGCCTTTCAAGTGCTATTTAAATGTTATGTATTCAAGGAGGTGAAAGATCTTTACAAGTACAAAACACTGCTAAAAATAAATTATAGATGACATGAACAAATGGAAAACAATTCCAATGCTCATGGATTGGAAGAATCAATATTGTTAAAATGGCCATACCACCCAGAGCAATCTATAGATTCAATGCTATTCCTATCAAACTACCAATGTCATTTTTCACAGAACTAGAAAAAACTATTCTAAAATTTATATGGAACCAAAAAAGGGCTCAAATAGCCAAAGCAATCCTAAGTAAAAAGAACCAAGCTGGAGGCATCACATTAACCTCAAACTATACTACAAGGCTACAGTAATCACAACAGCATGATACTAGTATAAAAATAGACACATAAACAATGGAACACAATAGAGAATCCAGAAATCAAGCTACATGCCTACAGCCACCTGATCTTTGACCAAGCTGACAAACATAAGCAATGGGGAAAGAACTTTCTATTCAATAAATGGGGCTGGGATGACTGGCTAGCCATGTGCAGAAGAATGAAACTGAACCACTACCCTTCCCCATATACAAAAATTAACTCAAGATAGATTAAAGATTTAAATGTAAGACCTCAAACTATATGAATCCTAGGCAATACCATTCTAGGCGTCAATCTTGAGAAAGAATTTACGGACTAAGTCCTCAAAAGCAATTGCAACAAAAACAAAAATTGACAATTGGGACCTAACTACACTAAAAAGCTTCTTTTTGTTTTATTTTGTTGAGACAGAGTCTTGCTCTGTTGCCCAGGCTGGAGTGTAGTGGTGCCATCTCAGCTCACTGCAATCTCCACTCCCCAGGTTTAAGTGACTCTTGTGCCTCAGCCTCCTGTGTAGCTGAGATCACAGGTGTGCATCATTACGCCCAGCTAATTTTTGTATTTTTAGTAGAGATAGGATTTTGCTCTGTTAGCCAGTCTAGTCTCGAACTCCTGGCCTCAAGTGATCCGCCCCTCTCTGCCTCCCAAAGTGCTGGGATTACAGGCATGAGCCACCACACTTGACCTACACTAAAGAGCTTCTGCACAGTAAAAGAAATTATCAACAGAGTAAACAGACAACCTACAGAATGGGAGAAAATATTCACAAAGTATGCATTACAACAGAGGTCTAATATCCACAATATATAAGGAATTTACACAACTGATTAAGCAAAAAACAAATAACCCTGCTTAAAAAAATGGGCAAAAGACATCAACAGATACTTCTCAAAAGAAGACATACAAACAGCCAACAAATATGGAAAAATGCTCCATGTTACTACTTATCAGAAACATGAAAATCAAAACCATCTCACACCACTCAGAATGACTACTAGTAAAAAGTCAAAAAACAACAGATGCTGGCGAGGCTGTGAAGTAAAGGGAATGCTTATACACTGTTGGTGAGAATGTAAACTAGTTCAGCCACTGTGGAAATCAGTTTGGACATTTCACAAAGAACTTAAAACAGAGTTACCATTCGACCCAGCAATCCCACTACTGGGTATATATCCCCCAAGAAACAAATCATTCTATCAAAAAGACCCATGCACTTGCATGTTCATCACAGCACTATTCACAATAGCAGAGGCACAGAATCAACCTAGGTGCCCGTCAACAACAGACTGGATAAAGAAAATGTGTTGCGTATACAACATGGAATACTATGCAGCCATAAAAAAGGACAAAATCATGTCCTTTGCTGCAACATGGATGGAGCTGGAAGCTACTACACTAAGCAAATTAATGCAGGAACGGAAAACCAAATACTGCATGTTCTTACTTACAGGTGGGAGCTAAACTTTGGGTACTCATGGGCACAAAGAGGGCAACAATAGAAACTGGGGGCTACTAGAAAGAGGAGGGCGGGAAAGGGGGAAGCATTGAAAAACTAGTTAGTTTGTATACTAGTACTACTCACAGTTGGGTACTATGAGTAGTACTATTATTAGTAATAGTACTCATAATACCTAGGTGATGGGATCATTCATACTACAAACCTCAGCGTCAAGCAATATACCCAGGTAACAAACCTGCACATGTACCTCTTGAACCTAAAATAAAAGTTTAAAATGTTTTAAATAAAAAATAAAAGCTTTAATATTAATAAACATATTAATACCTAATTAGTAATATCCCACATTCCTGGATGCAGAGGAGGATAATAATAACGGATGCCATTTATCTATTGACTATTTGAGTCATCAAGGATGTCAGACCTGCATATCATATAGAACAACGCTGAGTCACTGGAGACATAGGAAATATCCCATTTCTTTATTTCATTTAATCAAATCAAAACCAGCTTCAATCTCTCATTTTCCAAGGTTAGGATGAACTCTAGCATCATTCACTTGGAGTGCTTTCCCGTCCGTGGGAGTTTGTAAAAGCTCAGGGTTTATAAAGTCTGGGTAGTTGGAAAAGGCTGTGGTCTCCAGTCCATGATGGCTGCAGCCACCAGAACTGCTTGGCCAGACTTGCAAGGTCCAGAGGGAGATAGAGCCTGCCTTGGGGGACGGTCTCATGCTCTGGTGAAGATGGCTCAGGAGACCTTTGCTGTGGCATCAGAGGCACAGGGTTCAGTGCTTAGCGGCCCCTCATCTGACCTTTGCCACCACTGGTAAACTTTGTCCCAGCTGGTCTGATTTTCCTCATTCCCTGGAACCCTATATCTCTTGTGCCCTCACAGTCTTAGGGCATCCAACCTCCACCCTTGGGCTGGGCCACTCTCCTCTTTAAAAGCATCAACCTTCTTCTGCGCTTAGACAATCCAGCTTGATTGGCTCAGTCAACTTGCCAGGAGCCTCAGACTGAAGTGCCTTCAGGGGCCAGGCAGAGGATGTCAATGAGTGAAACCGAGGCACGGGGAACTAGAAAGACCTAGAGAAGCTGTGCTCATCTAAGGGGACAATTGCTCCCCACCCCCTACAACTGTCACGTGTGAGAAGAATGCAGGTTCAGTGTCAACAGATTGTCAGATTTTCAAGAGATGCCAGAAACCCAAACTGTTATGCAAAATCTCCTGACTTGTAAATGTTGGCAGCTAATTCATTGCTTTTTTTTTTTTTTTAAGACACTATACAAGCCCAAACAAAACACATAGCAAGCCAGATGTGGACCAAAGTCTGAGTGTTTGTTTTAGCTACCCAGACATTCAAAAACAAAATTTATTTGAAGTGGTCTCCCAGGGCTACTGGCAACTTCTCTATTTTTGTGTGAAACACAAAAACTCAACTTCCCTTGCAAAGCAAGGGGACCTAGGCTCAGAAGACAAGGGCTTGGCTGCCCTTCTGATGAGGGGAATGAGAGGAAATCACATTTGTCACAGTTTTCAGCCTTTCCGTGCAAATATGCAGTGGAAGACAGGATAAGAAAGAGAAAGAAGGAAGGAAAAAAGAAAGGAAGGAAGGGAAGGAGAGAGCGGAGGAGGGAGGAGAAAGAAAAAAGACTTAGCACCAGCTAATGTTCTAATAACTCATCCTGCATTAACTCATTAAATCTTCATGCAAGGTAGAATACATAGACGAAGGAAAGACTGTGACCAACCTTCAAGCCAAGATAAATGATTTCCTCGACAGTCTGGGGAGATGATGCTCTGCCCAGCAGAGGGACCAGGTGGGCAGATGCAGCTGTAACACCCTGTCCACGCTCAGCCTGGAGGAGATTCAAGACCAGGCCTTGCCAGGGACAAGTGTCTCACAGGGGACATGTGAGAGCCAGGAAGAAAGTGGGGGCTTCAGGGATGTGGCCCCCGTAGGCTTTGCATGGGTCTGAGGAGGGGCCAGACCATGGGCACTAGCATCTATGGTGACTTGGCCTAAAAAAATGTTAACACTTGGACTGCAATCTGCCACTTTTTAAACGTGTTATCTCTATTCTACTTACTTCCAAAGGAATCTGAGACAATTCAGATGTAGATTAAATAGAATATAAAGCAGGAGCACCAAAAAGGAACCAAGAAGAGAGATCCCTGTCACATGAGATGAGCTAATTTTTGAGACTGGGCCCCAATTTGACCGTAAGTTTCCTGATAGCCAAGTCAAAGAGGAACCCTTGAGGCACGTGGTTTGTGTTGTCTGACAATTAGAGAATACACACTCACCTATAATGGCAAACTCTTGGTGGGAGCTAATTGCAAAGAGGAATTTACTGTATGAGGAGTGTTTCCCATACTTTCTGTCTGAGTCCAGATCTGCCAAGAAGCAGACACCAAGTTCAAGGATTTATTTGGGGAAATACTTGTGTGACAGAAACGGAGAGGGACCTGGGAGAGCAGCTGTCAGACCCTGGTGCAAATCTGACTCCGAATGAAGGAGAAAAGGAAGAACGGTCAGTGGAAGTGCCTTGGACTGATGGGAGTCCAAGAAAAGCTCAGCAGGGCAGTTTTAGAAGCTTGAGCATCTCCTGGGGAAGGGCCTGCTTTAGAACCACTATCATACCCTGTATTGGCTGGGAAGTGTGGCTCAGCAGAAAGTGATGGATTTCACAGCTGTCTTAGTCTGCTTGCATTGCTATAATATAAAGGAACACCTGCAGCTGGGTAATTTATAAAGAAAAGAGGTTTATTTGGCTCAGTGTTCTGCAGGCTGTACGAGAAGCAGAGTGCCAGCATTTGCTTCTGATAAGGGGCTCAGGGCTCAGGAAGCTTCCACTCCTGGTGGAAGGGAAGCCAGCATGTACAGATCACATGCTGAGAGATGAAGCAAGAGAGAGGGGGAAGGTGCCAGGCTCTTTTTAACAACCAGTTCTCAGGGGAGCTAACAGAATGAGAACTCACTCACTATCACAAGGATGGCATTCATGAGGCATCCACCTCCACGGCCCTAACACCTCCCATTAGGCCCCACCTCCAACACTGGGGACCAAATTTCTTTTTTTTATTTTTTTATTTTATTTATTTATTTATTTTTTTGAGGCGGAGTCTCGCTCTGACGCCCGGACTGGAGTGCAGTGGCCAGATCTCAGCTCACTGCAAGCTCCGCCTCCCGGGTTTACGCCATTCTCCTGCCTCAGCCTCCCGAGTAGCTGGGACTACAGGCGCCCGCCATCTCGCCCAGCTAGTTTTTTTTTTTTTTTTTGTATTTTTAGTAGAGACGGGGTTTCACCATGTTAGCCAGGATGGTCTCGATCTCCTGACCTCGTGATCCGCCCGTCTCGGCCTCCCAAAGTGCTGGGATTACAGGCTTGAGCCACCGCGCCCGGCCAAGGGACCAAACTTCAACCTGAGATTTGGAGGATCAAATATCCAAACTACTGCAACAGCACAGCAGCTGGGGACCTGCGTCCATTAAACTCCCGGTAGTGGGAGATGAGCGAGGTACATTCTCACAGCTACCACACTTCCCAAATGTCAGTTGCTTATTCTTGTACCACTTTCATGATTTATTTTTCCATGTCAATGTACCACTGTTAAAGAAAAAATTTATTCTGACACTTGTTAAAATGGTAAGGAAGACTTATCCAAGACTATTGCATTAGGAAAGAGAAACCAGGCTCAATGTGGAATAAGGAAAAGCCAGTTGGGAATTTACAGCCAATGGGCAGAGTGAAGGGGTCAGTGGATGGAAATTCCTAAGAGGGGACATCAAGGGTCAGGGCATTCTTGCTAAACTGAGCTAACGGGATTCTTGCTAGAGGTAGGTCAAATTCTTGTACATGTACAAATTCTTGTACATGAAGGGGTGCAGGAGATATCAAGGGTGGGGGATTCCAACCTAAACTGATTTGGCAGGATTCTTGCTAAAATTGGGATGGGCAGGCCAAAGGCAGGACAGGAGTCAAGGCTGAGGCCTGGTAAAGATGACGGCTAAGAGGGGTCCAAGTAAGGTTTGGTCAAGGAGAGAGTCTTTGTTATCACCTGTCCTGGTATGGATCTGACATGATTCTTCAAGTTGACTTTAGATTTTAGCTTTATGCTTGGATGGGAGACTACCGGAAAACACAGGGTACTGTAGGCTTCAAAAGAATAAATAAATAAAATAAATAAATTTTAGCTTCATGCATGGATTGAGGAACTATTAAAAATAATGGCAAAGGCCGGGCGTGGTGGTTTATGCCTGTAATCCCAGAACTTTGGGAGGCCGAGGCAGGTGGATCACAAGGTCGGGAGATGGAGACCATCCTGGCTAACACGGTGAAACCCAGTCTGTACTAAAAATACAAAAAGTTAGCCAGGCATGGTGGTGGGCACCTGTAGTCCCAGCTACTCGGGAGGCTGAGGCAGGAGAATGGCATGAACCCGGGAGGCGGAGCTTACAGTGAGCCGAGATCCGGCCACTGCACTCCAGCCTGGGCGACAGAGTGAGATTCTGTCTCAAAAAAATAATAATAATAAAATAATAGTAATAATAACAAAAACTGCAATTACTTTTGCACCAACCTAATAGTTTTATATATATATAATATATATATTTGGAGAATATATATATTCATATACATATTTGGAGGTATATATAATATATATATTTGGAGAATATATATATTTCATATACATATTTGGAGGATATATATATTTATATATGCATTTGGAGGATATATATTTCATATACGTATTTGGAGGATACGTATATTTATATACATATTTGGAGGATATATATATTCATATACATGTTTGGAGGCCATATATGTTTCATATATATATTTGGAGGGTATATATTTCATATATATGAAAATACATATATGTATTTTCTAACATGCATTAAAATAAATGCATAACTATTCAAATTTTAAGGTTGTTTGTATATCATCTCAAATTATCCTGCATACCACCAGTGGTACACATACTGCACTATGGGAAATGCTGGTTTTGCAAAGAACACAGAAATGTGGAAGGAAAGGCTATATTCCAGCCCTGGCTGGCATGCTGGCTGCCAGCTCTAGGTAGATTACTTCGGGCACCTCTTGAGGCTCAGAGAAATGGCTAAAGACATTCTCAGGAGGAATGGAGGTGGGACGAGGGTGAGGCTCAGTGGACTGAGTTTCCTCCCACCCCTACTACTTCCCAGATGTGGAGCTGGACCTCCAGAGGAGCGTGCAGGCTGTGCTCCGGGAGCTCAGCACCCAGGCCCCTGCCCTGCAGAGCAACCAAGGTAAGAGCCAGCTGGCGGCAGCAGCTGGTCCCTCTGACCTCCACCCAATCCCAGCCAACAATACACACACATACAGGAAAGGGCCCCGGCCTGGAGCTCATGGGGCAAGGGTCTTCTCGCCAAATCCCTTTCCTGCTGGAAATACCTAGAGCCTGAAGGACTGAGAAGGCTTCTCTGCTCCCTAGTTCAACCCTCCCAGCAACTGCCACAGAGCACGTTGGGGATCTGCCACCGTTTTTCTTTCCTTTTTTTTTTTCTTTTGTTTTTGAGATGGAGTCTCACTCTGTCACCCGGGCTGCAGTGCCATGGCGCAAACTCGGCTCACCGCAACCTCTGCCTCCCCGGTTCAAGTGATCCGCCTGCCTCAGCCTCCCGAGTAGCTGAGATTACAGGCATGCGCCACCACACCTGGCTAATTTTTGTATTTTTAGTAGAGATGCAGTTTCACCATGTTGGCCAGGTTGGTCTTGAACTCCTGACCTCAAGTGATCCACCTGCCTCAGACTCCCAAAGTGCTGGGATTACAGGCGTGAGCCACGGCACCCAGCCTGCCACCCTCTTTGTGAACCACCTTCCCTAGCTTCACTTTCAAAGCTAATTCCCCTCAGCACTCCAGGCCTGCAGGACTTCCAGAATGTGGCTGGGGGCACACACCTGCAAGCACTGCTGCTCTGTGATCCACATGCATACACCTGTCACAACCTGTCCCCACTGGTGTCCCACCTGCCTTCCTTTCTGCCCTGGGAATTCACTGTCCACAAAGGGCTACAGATCAGAACTCCCCCCTTGGGAGGAGCCCACCCAGGTGCCCAGGTGCACCTGGAGCCAAGCGCTAGTGGCAGGGTCAGACCTGTGGCTGGTCGGAGCTGCAGCTGGGGCTCCAGGGCTCAGGGTCCTGCTCAGAGGGGTCTCCTGTAAGAGCTCCTTCCCACCTGGTCATGCTGGGCTCCCCTTTCTTCTGGCCCAGGCATGTGGAGGTGGTCCCTGCACAAGAAGGTCGAGCGAGATCCTGGTAAGAGCCCGGCGCTGGTCCGCATTCTGCTCAGAGAACTGGAGAAGGTGAGTTCCTGGACCTCAGGAAGGAAGACGGGGATGAAAGGAAGAGAGGGGCCAGTTGGGCAGGGGCTCAGTCCTGGCAGCTGTATGTCTCCCAAGCTTTGGTTGCCTGCATGATTTTTATCATATGCATCTCCCTCCTGTACTTTTACATAATATTTTCTTTACATCGACTCTCATTGTGTTAATTGAATAAACATATTTCAAAAAGAACTGCCATAATGCGACCACAAATGGAAAATCCATATCACTTGTCAGAAACAGAAGGTGCCTATACACATCAATATACGATTATTGACGTTTCTCAAAATTATCCTCGGGCCACCTACATTATCCTCCATGCTACCCAATGTCGTGCTTGCAACTGTGTGGGAAACACTGCACTCAAGGATGGCTCCAAGCTGGGGACTTGTTTGTGGCTTTGCTGTGACTCCTACCCTAACTGAATTTGGCCCCTCACCTGCTCCCACACCTTCCCCGTGGGGCTTCCTCACCTGTGTGCCCTTCCCTCCCTGCTCCTCTATCCAGAGCAGACAATAGCCCTTTGCTCTCCCCCTGGCTGCCTTCCACTCCATCTTCTGCCCACCCCCAGCCTAGACTGCCTCCTGCTAAGAGGCGGGGAGTCCCCCAGCCCGATACCTGTCACGTGATCTCCTGTTTTCCAGGCGGAAAGCGAGGACCTCCGGCATGTCATCATTCCCTTGCTGCACACTGTAATGTACGTGCTCACCAAGGTGAGCGGGGGACTGAGGTCGAGGTGGTACTGGTGACCTCCATGTGGCTGGGCCGGACACTGTCCTTTTCCCTTAGTGGGCAGTCAGTCTCTGCCAGGATGAGTCTAGAAAATCCCTTGGATTACCTGCCCTAAACTGGCTTCTAAGCGCTAGCCACTCCCTTTCCCTCCTATATGGAGAGAGAACTTTGGAGAGACAATGGCCTTGATTGGCAGGATGAGGTCTTTGCATTTGCTCCTGTGTGCAGTGCAACAGGAGACATCACTGATCCCTACACAGAGAAGAGACATGATACAGATGTGGTGAATGTTTCAGGAAGAGTAATCGGGAGCTGTGTGTTGTCACAGGGGGTGGGAGTGATGGTTAAGGAAGGCAGGAAGAGCAAGTCTGGGGTTGCTGGACAGTCCAGGGTCAAGACCGGGCTTAGCTGCGGCAGAGGCAGAGGGCATACTGAGGTGGGGAGGGAGAGGGGGGCCTCCTGGGCACTGTGGAGCCCAGGCCTGTGGGATGCAAGGGGGAGCAAAGGAGACTGAGGAAGTGCCTCCAAGGTTTTGAGCCTGGAGAACCGCAGGAATGTGCTTCCTTGATAGAGCAGGAGGGCTGGGAGGAAGCTGATTTGCTTGCAGAACTTGATGCGATGAATTTTTATCTTGGTAAGTTGGGGCGGGGCGACAAAGGGATGTCTTACAGGTGCTGGGAGAAGAGGCTGGAAGGTGTGGGTTTGGGAGAGAGCTGTGAGCCCAGGTCTGGCTGTTAGGCCTGACCTTTCACCTCTTCTCCCAAGCCCCTCCCCGGAAACTCCCCTGGGACCCATCACCTCCCTCTCCTCCCTCTCATTTCCCCCTCCTCCCTCTCACCTCTCCCTCCTCCTTCTCACCTCCCCCTCCTCCCTCTCACCTCCCCCTCCTCCCTCTCACCTCTCCCTCCTCCTTCTCACCTCCCCCTCCTCCCTCTCACCTCCCCCTCCTCCCTCTCACCCAGGCCACAGGAATCACAGAGGAGCTCCACCAGAGAATCTATGCCTTTTGTACAAGGTTACTGACCCTGCCCACCCCCTACTGCACAGTCGCCTTGGACTGCGCGATAAGGCTGAAAACGGAGACGGCCGTCCCAGGTAAGAGTTACCAGGCATCTTTGTCTCCCATGCTGCACCTCCAACACTGCCCAGGGTCTTTCCTTTTTCTCCAGGATAACAGGGGGCTCAAAAGCCTCCACACCTTCTGTAGGAAGGTGGAGAATGGGAATCAGAGAGACTTGGGGGCTGGTTGGCCAAAGTGGTCTGGTTTGCAGGGACACTCTACCAAAGGATGGTCATTGCCGAACAGAACTTGATGAATGAACTGTATCCCTACCAGGAGAGGTGAGTGGCCCCAGAAAAACTGCTGCCTTCAGCCTCCTAAAAGTGTTGTGGCGTTAGTGACTGCTCCCTGGCAGGAGGACAAAAGAGGAGGTTGGATTAAGAAGAGCCCTAGCAGAACTCCCCAGCCATGACATTTGTCCAGCGGTGGAGTGCGTTTGCAGTTCAAGGTTGGCGCCATATTGTTTTCTGGAGACCACTGAACACAGGATAGGTCTTTCTTCTGAGGCTGGATTCGAAGCTACCTTGCTCACGTGCAGAAGGTGGACATGGCCTCGGGGCCACTTTGGATCTCTGTCATTCCACCTCCATCCTGCCCTTGGCCATGATGCAGCATCGTACCAGCCAGGCAGCCAGAGGAGACTCCAGAATAACCATAGCGGAGGGGCTCAGGCGCAAGTGCACAATGAAGCCCGAGGGCTTCCATGGGAGACGCCCAGCCCCTTAGATAAGACTGAGGAAGTGTCCCCTGCTCTTGCTGGGGAGAGGGGTGATGAAGTTGGGAGTGGCACCTCCCTTTTCTGCAGGCACCTCCACTAACTTGGCCCTGAAAGGCACAGCTTGAGTTTGGAGTGTGAGGTGCTGTGTTCATGAAAGATGCAAGGATGCCCAGGGCCCCCAGAGGACTTGGCATGGGAGAGGTGGGGAGACACAGTGGGTGAGGAGGAGGGAGTAGGGGAGGTCGGCTCTCTGGTGTGATAAGGGTGATGAGAGAAAATGGGATCCACTCAGTGCTCAGAATTCCAGTTCTGGCAGGAAGGATTTAGAGTCCCTCCTAGAGGGTGACCTGCTCCCTGGGCCAGGATGCTGAGAGAGGGAGCAGGATTGAGGCTGGAACTTTCCTAGACACGGGACTAGGCCTGCTGTCTTCTGTGGACAGTGATTAGAGCTGCCCCTCTAGAAGGGCAGTGCATGCTCTTATTTGCCACAGTCCTCACCACTCCGTATTGTCATCCCACCTAGAGACTTTCGAATCTAAGACTCCTCTTTTCAGCAGGATTAAATTACTTGAGGGTGCTGCACAGCTCTGAGAGTGCCCATCCGGTGGCCCCTCTCCCATTAGTTTCAATCGATCCCACCTCTCCCCTCTGCCTCTGCCCTCAGAGTGTTCCTCTTCGTGGATCCTGAGCTGGTGTCTGCCTCCGTGTGCAGTGCTCTGCTACTGGAGATCGAGGCGGCCCAGGAGCAGCAGACACCAGAGGCCTGCATGCGCCACGTGGTCTCCCACGCCCTGCAGGCAGCTCTGGGGGAAGCCTGTCACGCAGGCGCTCTGCACAGGAAGTTGCAGGTAATAATCCTGCCTGCAGCCCCTTGTCAGTTCCAGCCCTGGTCCCTGGATGCCCGTACCAGTTGCTCACCCTGCTCTTCCTCCTTCTCCTGTTTCACATCACCTTTTCCCCCAAATCAAAAATTCACACATTTTGGCTGGGCACAGTGACTCCCACCTGTAACCCCAGCACTTTGAGAGGGTGAGGTGGGCATATCACCTGAGGTCAGGAGTTCGAGACCAGCCTGGCCAACATGGTGAAACCCTGTCTCTACTAAAAATACAAAAATTAGCTGGATGTGGTGGTGCGTGCCTGTAGTCCCAGCTACTCGGGAGGCTGAGGCAGGAGAATCGCTTGAACCCGGGAGGCAGAGATTGCAATGAGCCGAGATCACACCACTGCACTCCAGCCTGGGCGACAGAGCAAGACTCCGTCTCAAAAAATAAAAAAAGTCACTTTCTCAGGGAGGCTTCCCAGATCACACAATTTAAATAATTTAGCTCCTCTCTCAAATTCCACATCCTCCTTTTCTGCTTTATTTTCTCTTTGGTGCTTATTGTTGTTATTTACCATACCATAAATTTTATTTATCTTGTTGATTGCCCCCTCCTCCTGCCATATACACACGATAATAGGAGCTCCCAAATTTTTGTCTTTTCGTTTGCTGCTGTATCCCAGCTCCTAGGACAACGCCTGGTGCAGTGAGCTGTTCTAAGTGCTGGAGATGCAGCTGTGAACAAAACACAAAATTCCCTGACTCCCTGGAGTTCACAATCTAGTGGGGGCTAGAACATGGATCCAAGTGCTGGGCGACGCTTTTAGGAGGTGGGCTTCAGTGGCTGTCCCTTTCCCTCTGGGTAACAGATGGTACAGACCAGCAGTCTCCCCCAGTAGCGTGTGAGGGGCAGAGGGGAACCCCCACTTGCAGGGCAGGTGTGGGGCCCTGAATGTGAGATCCAGAAGCCTTTGGGGGAAGCTCCTGCCAGTCCACCAGGGGCAGCGGGGAGGTGTCACCTTGGGCTGCCAGGGCCCTGCGGACTTGGCTTAGGAGCTGGGGTGCATGGGCGCTGGGCCAAGACCCAGGCTCTGCGCCCCTCCCGGACAGGCCAGCCCTCGCCGCACCCTGGAGCACTATTTCCACGCCGTGGTGGCCGCCGTGGAGCAGATGGCCAGTGAGGCCAGCCCGAGCCGGGAGGGACACGTGGAGAGGCTGGAGGAGATTTACTGCTCGCTGCTGGGGCCCGCGGAGGGGCCCAGAGGTGGTAAGCGATGGGCGATTGGGGGACCCTGCCAAGGGCCCCGCGGGGGCAGCTCACTGCGCCGCAGGGGGCGCCAGAGAGCAGCGCTGGACCTGCCTCCGTCTGGGTGCCTGGCTGACTCCCAGGAGCCTGGGTACTGGGGGCAGCCTGCGGATTTGGCAGGACCTGGACTAAGAAGGCGGGTAATTAGGCCAGGAGCGGTGGCTCACGCCTGTTATCTCGGCATTTTGGGAGGCCGAGGCAGGCGGATCACCTGAGATCAGGAGATCGAGACCAGCCTAGCCAATATGATGAAACCCTCTACTAAAGTAGTAGAGGGTTTAGTCTTTACTAAAAAAAAAAATCAACCGGGCATGGTGGCGGGCGCCTGCAGTCCCAGCTACTCGGAATGCTGAGTTAGGAGAATCACTTGAACCCAGGAGGCGGAGGTTGCAGTGAGCAGTGATCGCACCACTGTACTCCAGCCTGGGCGACAGAGCAAAACTCCATCTTAAAAAAAAAACAAAAAACAACAACAACAAAAAAAGAAGGCGGGAAATTTGGTCCTGATAAAAGCTGTTACCCACAGAGCCCCTACTATGCTCCAGTTGCTGTTCTAATCACCTTACATATATTTAAATATATTGCCTATACTGTATTAAATCAATGAAACCTCACAGTCAACTTATAAGCCAGAGACTATTATTATCCCCATTTTACAGAGGATGAAACTGAGTTAGAAAGAGGTGAAATATCTTGCCCAAGATCACGCAAGGCAGTAAGAGGCAAAGGCAAGGTACAAATCCAGGCTGTCTAGTTCACCACTCAGCTGTAGTAATCAAAGGATTTGATCGTCCAAGGACCAGAGTATCTAAAAGGGCAGATGAGTCAACATCGTTTATATCTGGTATCATAGAGTTTTACTCCTCACCCTTCCCTATTTGCGTATTTATAAGATAACGCCTTATCGTATGCAAGGCATAATGTAGGTAAGATAATGCCTACCCTGACTCAAGCCCCATGTGGATGGGGACATCTGAAATAGCCCAGAGAAAAATCCCGAATATATGTTTCCTGGCTGTTGTAGGATGGTTCTGATTTGGGTCCTGTTTCATGGTCGCCCAAAGTATCATGGAATGTGTCAGCCCTACATGTCCCAGATATGCATGGTCTCTGATCGTGCATCTGTAGTTATAAGGCATGGGGTTAAGGACTGGAATCCACTAGAAGAGGTTACTGTGCCAGGCCCTGGGTTTGAACTTGGCAGCCCAGGTTGGGTGGAGGCCACAGCAGTTGGGTGAGGTGGGCAGGATAGTCCCTGCCTCAAGACTCCATCTTCGAAGTTTTCCACTCTTTTGCTTTAATATTCTACACTGCCTCTGATCCCACATGGAAAAACCTGCCCCTGCACCCCAAGCTGGAATAAACCCTGGGGCCAGCCTGACTTTGCTCCCCTTGTGGTCCCTTGCTAACACTCACCAGTGACTCTGCGTGGATCAGGCAAGATCATCTGGGCTGCTCCCAAGCCACATCTAAGGGCACCTGTCTCCTGCCCAGACTTGCCCTGTGCATTTATTTTATTATTTATTTATTTATTTATTGAGACAGGGTCTCACGGTGTCACCCAGGCTGGAGTGCAGTGGCACGATCATGGCTCACTGCAGCCTTGACCTCCTGGGCTCAAGTGATCCTCCCACCTCAGCCTTCCAAGTAGCTGGGACCAAGCCAGGCATCTGCCACCACACCTGGCTTAGCCCTGTGCCTCTGAATGACCAGGCAGCACCCCCGTCAAGCTCCTGTGGCTGTAGGGGGCAGTATGGAGCAGTGGTTATAAGCACTGTGTTGTGGGTAAGAGCAGGGACTCTGGAGCTGAGCTGCCTGGGTTCAAGTCTTCACTGTGCTATTTACTATGTGACCTTGGGCCAGTCATTCAACCTCTCCGTGTCCTGGCTCCTCCCCTGTAAATTGAGGATAATAATGTCACCTGTTGCCCAGGGCCATTGGCAGGATCCAGAGAAATGATTACACTGTGTGCCAGGTGAGTAGAATAAGGCCTGGCAGGCAGTAGGTGCTCAGTGAATACTAGCTGCTCTCCCCTAAGAAGCTTGCAGCCTCAGGAGGGGGATGCCACAGCAATATAGAAATGAAACAAGAATACAGAGCCAAATCCTAAGGCCACATGTGAGGTGTGCCCAGTGTGCAGACAAAGTCTGCTTGGAGGGAATGACCACCGTGGGCCGCTGGAGTGGTCAGAAAATATTCTAGAAAGAGGAGCAGGAAGAAGGGCTGGTCTTGGTCTCTCCCCTGGACCGCCCGGGGTTCCTCCTGCCCCCAAACTTTGCTGATGAGTTCTTGTCAGCAGCACTGACAGCAGCGAATGTTAATTGAGTGTCTGCTGCGTGCAAGATATTGGAAGCAGCCCTGAAAAGGGAAGCGGTCTTTCCTGCCTTGTCTGGATGCAGGCAGGGCATTTTAAGAACAGTGGAGAAGCCAGTCTGGTGGCCGCACAGGGCTGAAGGCATGGCCAGCATAGGAGAATAGGTTGGAAAAGGCCTTGTGAGCTGGTTTGTGAAGATCCCCTAAGGGCTGAGCTAGGTTTAAGGAAACATGGCTACTAAGCATTGTTGGACAGGGAGGGGACAGCTGCACTGTTGGGCCCTGGATGGGCTGGTGGTGGCAGAGATGGAAAGGCAGACCAGATGTGAAGGAGAGAGTCCCTGCCACCCCTCTAAGACCCTGCACAGGAGCTGAGCAGGATGGGGAGGGCAGATGGGGAGGGTCCCATGGCCTCCTCCATGGCCTCCATAGCCTGTTCCTTTCTGCAGGTGACCCTGTCCAAGAGCGGCCACCAAGCATTCCCCTGCCCAGCCCCTACATCACCTTCCACCTGTGGACCGGCGAGGAGCAGCTCTGTACGTGCCTGCGCAGCTGTCTGGAAACAGTGGTATATGTCTGTGTCTGTGCGTGTGCATATGCGTGCATGTGTGTGTCAGTGTGTTTGTGTGTGTGTGTGTCTGTGTGTGCATGTGTGTGTGTCTGTATGTCTGTGTCTGTACGTGTGTGTGTGCATCTGTGTGTCTCTGTGTCTGTGTGTGTCTCTGTGCATGTTCCTATGTGTGTCCTTATGTGTCTGTCTGTGTTTCTGTGTGTGTGTGTATCCTCTGAGGAGGACTGGTTGGAATCAGGAACACAGCCCTGCCAGCCTTACGTGTCCTCACTGCCCTTGTTCCCCCATCCCAGGGAAGGAATTGGTGCTCTTCCTCCGCCCAAGATCCCAGCTGCGCCTCAGTGCTGACTTGGAGGTCTTGGATCTGCAGGGCCTCCGGCTAGACCGGGAGTTGGCCCGGGTTTCCGTGCTGTCCACTGACAGTGGCATCGAGCGGGACCTTCCCCCGGGGGCTGATGAACTGCCTGCACCCAGCAGCCCTGAGATAGAGCGAGCTGGGCTGCAGCGCAAAGGGGGCATCAAGAAGCGTGCGTGGCCCCTGGATTTCCTGATGCCTGGCGGCTGGGACGGGCCCCTAGGGCTGCACCGGAGGACAGGCAGGCCCAGTGGGGATGGGGAAGTGCTGCCCGGTGTCTCCCGGCTGCACACAGCCCGGGTACTTGTACTGGGAGATGACAGGATGCTGGGGCGCCTGGCCCAGGCCTACCACAGACTCAGGTGGGGCCCCAAGGTGGGGACTGGGGGTGGGCGCTGGTCAGGGGCACAGGTGGGCCTGGCATGGGCTGGTGAAGGATCACAGGGCGGCAAGAGAGGGTCGGGAGGCAGAGGCCAGGGTGGGGCAGAGGAGGATGCCACACAGTGCCAGCAGCCGTCACAGAGCACCGCAGTCCCTGCTTTGTGTTTGTTAGCTCCGTGAACCCTCATCGCCATCCTGCGAGGGAGACATTACTGTACGCATTTTGTAGATGAGAAAGTAGAGGCTCAGAAAGATGACACAAATTGCCCAAGGTCCAGAGATAACAAATAGCAGAGCCGAGTCTCTTTGAAGCCAAGCCCCGCCCCTAACCTCCTCTGCTTTGCTGCCCGTTGCTAGGAAACGGGAGACCCAGAAGTTCTGCCTCACTCCCAGACTCAGCCTGCAGCTCTACTACATCCCCGTGCTGGCACCTGAGGTGACTGGACCGCGGGGTGGCGGTGGCGGGCCAGAGACAGGGCAGGCTGGGCAGGGGCACACCTGCAGCCTCGCATCCCCCACATCCCCGGCGCAGGGACTAGAAAAAGCATCCTTAGGATGTGGAGGCGGGACAGCCGTCAGCAGTCTTCTGTTTCAGAGGCTGCAGACGGTGCTCTGGGGGCTGAATGTGGCCAGAGATTGGGTCTCTCTCTTGATGGCAGCCTGCTTGCTGCTGATATTCGTTTTGTTTTTGTAGGTAATGGAATTAGTTGCAAAGTTCTCAAACACAGGGCTCTCTCTCTCTCTTTCGCTCTCTCTCTCATACACACACATACACACAAACCCCACACCTTCTGGTATGACATGAAAGGAAATTTCAGGCAGTGAAGTCCATTCATCTAGTTGGGGGCACAGAGCCACACTTGCAGGTCTTCCTTCCTACTGCACACTCCACTTCCTACTGCACGCTCCACTTCTACTGCACATGCCACTTCCTACTGCACATATCACTTCCTACTGCACACGCCACTTCCTACTGCACACGCCACTTCCTACTGCACACTCCACTTCCTACTGCACACACCACTTCTACTGCACACGCCACTTCCTACTGCACACTCCACTTCCTACTGCACGCTCCACTTCTACTGCACACGCCACTTTCTACTGCACACGCCACTTCTACTGCACACACCACTTCCTACTGCACACACCACTTCCTACTGCACCCGCCACTTCCTACTGCACACGCCACTTCCTACTGCACACACCACTTCCTACTGCACACTCCACTTCCTACTGCACATGCCACTTCCTACTGCACACACCACTTCCTACTGCACACACCACTTCCTACTGCACACGCCACTTCCTACTGCACACTCCACTTCCTACTGCACGCTCCACTTCTACTGCACACACCACTTCCTGCTGCACACACCACTTCCTACTGCACATTCCACTTCCTACTGCACACTCCACTTTCTACTGCATGCTCCACTTCCTACTGCACACACCACTTCCTACTGCACACGCCACTTCCTACTGCACACGCCACTTTCTACTGCACACTCCACTTCTACTGCACACACCACTTCCTACTGCACACTCCACTTCCTACTGCACACGCCACTTCCTACTGCACACGCCACTTCCTACTGCACTCTCCACTTCTACTGCACGCGCCACTTCCTACTGCACACGCCACTTCCTATTGCACACACCACTTCCTACTGCACACGCCACTTCCTACTGCACGCTCCACTTCCTACTGCACGCTCCACTTCTACTGCACACACCACTTCCTACTGCACACACCACTTCCTACTGCACATGCCACTTCCTACTGCACACTCCACTTTCTACTGCATGCTCCACTTCCTACTGCACACACCACTTCCTACTGCACACGCCACTTCCTACTGCACACGCCACTTTCTACTGCACACTCCACTTCTACTGCACACACCACTTCCTACTGCACACTCCACTTCCTACTGCACACACCACTTCCTACTGCACACACCACTTCCTATTGCACACTCCATTTCTACTGCACACGCCACTTCCTACTGCACATGCCACTTCCTACTGCACACTCCACTTCTACTGCACATGCCACTTCCTACTGCACACTCCACTTCCTACTGCACATGCCACTTCCTACTGCACACTCCACTTCCTACTGTATGCTCCACTTCTACTGCATGCTCCACTTCCTACTGCACACGCCACTTCCTACTGCACACGCCACTTCCTACTGCACACGCCACTTCTACTGCACATACCACTTCCTACTGCACACTCCACTTCCTATTGGGAAGCAGTAAGGTCAAAGACATACTTGTCTCTCCCCTTTTAAAGTCGGTATTCATTTTTCAATGTCCCTGGTGAGTGAACCTCAGCAAAATATATTCTAGCTTCATCTGAGTTTATAAAACAGAACAACGATGTGTCTTCACATGCAGAAATTGAGGCCCCAAGAGGTTAAGTGACTTGGCCATATTCACACAGCCTAGGCTGATGGCAGCTGAAAGGCAGAGCTGGAGAGAGGGTCTGACGGGGTCTGCCCTATCTGCTTTCCCCCAGAAACCTGCAGCATCCAGGCAGCCAGAGCTGGGAGAGCTGGCTACATTCCTGGGCCGCGCAGACCCGTGGTACCAGAGCAACATCAACACGCTGTGCCCCGCCATCCACAAGCTGGCTGAGATGGTAGGGGAGGGTGAGGGTACCTGGGAGGGAGACAGGGAGGAGAGCGGGATCTGGGCAGAGGGGAGAACGGAGGAGCCCAAGTGGGCAGCGAGGGTGAAATGGGGGTGAGAGGGGGCTATCTTTTTGCTGCTGTACTTGACCCTTGACCTTAAGAGTCGGGTGGGATGAGGCAGGAAGGGAATTCGAGAGAGGGGCCCTAAACAGCTAGTGGCTTTGAACTCACTCGGAACACTTACCAGGCACTTACTTTGGATCATACCACCGTGGAAAAGATTAAGTAAAATATTCTTTCATAAGTGTGTAGGGAAGTTATATTCCTTCTTGTGTGAGCTTCCTGTGATCTTTTTTCTTTGTTTTTAATTATTTATTTATTTATTTTTGTTTTACTTCAAGTTCTGGGATACATGTGCAGAACGTGGAGGTGTGTTACATAGGTATATATGTGCCATGGTGGTTTGCTGCACCTATCAACCCCTCATCTAGGTTTTAAGCCCCGCATGCATTAGGTATTTGTCCTAATGCTCTCCCTCTCCTTGCTCCCCACCCCCAGACGGGCCCTGGTGTGTGATGTTCCCCTCCCTGTGTCCATGTGTTCTCATTGTTCAACTCCCACTTATGAGTGAGAACATGAGGTGTTTGGTTTTCTGTTCCTGTGTTAGTTTGCTGAGAATGATGGCTTCCAGCTTCACCATGTCCCTGAAAAGGACATGAACTCATTCTTTTTTATGGCTGCATGGTATTCCATGGTGTATATGGGCCATAATTTCTTTATCCTGTCTATCATTGATGGGCATTTGGGCTGGTTCCAAGTCTTTGCTATTGTAAATAGTGCTGCAATAAACATACGTGTGCATGTGTCTTTATAATGGAATGAATCATTTTTCTATGATTGTAATAGCTGATGTTTCCTGAGCACTTATGCTGCACCGGGCACTGCTCTAAACACTTACACACAGGGCGGCTCATTTAATTCCCACAGTAGCCCAGAGGCAGGTGCCCCTGTTGGTAGGTACTCTTGTCACCATAGCCCCGTTTTACAGATCAAACAACTGAGGCACAAAGAGATTAAGTATCTTGCCTGAAGTCACAAAGTGAGTGGTGGAGTGCCACTTGGAACCAGGCAGCTTGACTCCAGAGCACCCTCTCCTAACCACAAACCCACGCTGCCGTATCCCAACCGTGGCTGGCAGTGGAGAGGGAACTCACCTTTTACCGATTTGAAAGGGCTTTTATATAGTAAGACAATTCTACCCTTTTTGTCGTCACATATGTTGCAGATTTTTTTCCCACGGTTGTAACTTGCCTATCTACTTTTTGACTTGCGGAAGTTTAATACTTGGATGTCGTGAGACATACCGCTTTTATTCTTTACAGTTTCTGCCTTTGGAGTTGTGCTTTCAAAAGCTTAAATAAATGTTCACTGATAATTTACTTTAACACTTTCCATGTCTCAATTTTTACATTCAATTAATTGCCTATCTGCAATTAATTTTAGGGTTTAGTGTGAAGTGTGTTACTTTATTTTTTCCAAATGTTGAGCTAGTTGTCCTCAAGCTATTTTGCATAAACCATCTTGCCGCAGCAATTTGAAATGCCACTTTTATCATTGGCTAAATACTTACATGTGCCTGTATTTAGCACGTGATACTTACATGCGCTTGTATTTAGTACGTGATCCTTACATGTGCTTGTAAGTATTTAGTACATACGTACTCTCTCATTGATTTATTCATTTCTGTACAAATTAGCCTTTTGATATTTTAATATCTGACTATAGAAGCCTGCCTACCCCATTATTCTTCTTTTTCAAAACTTTTCAGAATATGCCTATTTATCTTCCTGATAAACTTTAGAATTTCAAGTTTTGTTTTTGTTATTATTTTTAATCCTATTGGATTTCAATTGAAATTTGGGGAGAATTAGAATCTTTAGCATATTGAGTTTTTCTCTCTAGCAGCATGGTATAGTTCTTTATTTGTCAAAGTGTCCGTATATAACCCTTGGTATAAGTATGAAGTTTGCATCATACAGCTTCTGTCCAATTCTCACTAAATTTATTACTCGTATGTGATAGTGTTTCTTACTATTGCGAATGCTATCTTTATCCCATTATATGAGTAGTGCCTGAAGCTAAAAGGAAGCTATTGATTTATACATATTTATTTTAGTTTTAAAAACTGCAGTAAAAAATGTAACATTAATTTACCACTTTTACATGTCTGCTTTTTAACTTGCCACTTTACTGAGCTCTCCATTTTGCGTTATCATTTGATTGATGAGGGTGTCTTCTTACATATTTTATTCAAATAAGGACATTTAGGGATGCACATTTTCTGGATTATACCTGATCCGAAAATGTCTTTGCATACACACAGAGACCATTTAGCTGGGTATTAAAATACTCTTTCCTTGAAACTTGGAGGATATTACAGTGGGAACATTTGATGCAGGCCCCATTGGTGCTCCTTTGCTGGTAGCAATTTTTCTCTGCCAGGACACTGTAAGATTTTGGTTTTCCCTTTCTCCTTGTATTTAACAATTTGAAAGGCCCTATGCTTACTCCAAAAGCAATTGCCACATGAAGAGACCAGAAACATTGTGAACAATGACAGCATTATTAGAATATGTTCATAGCTCCTTAGTGTGACCCTTTTGAAAGGAACAATATTTCAGTACACCAGATGTGAGAGTCAGAAGAGCTCTTACAGGACCGGATATGAGTTGGATGAGATCAACTCTGAGCTTCCTTCTAACCCTGACACTATCACATTCTATGTAGATGTTCTGAAAACCCAGTCACTATGCTTTATCATCATATGGGACCAGGGAAGGACTGGAAGACAAGATGCGTCGTCCATTCCCAATAACACACAAACCTGAATTATTTTATTTTATTTTAAGACAGAGTTTCACTCTTTTTGCCCAGGCTGGAGTGCAATGGCACAATCTTGGCTCACACCTCAACCTCCGCCTCCTGGGTTCAAGCAATTCTCCTGTCTTAGCCTCCCAAGTAGCTGGGATTACAGGCATGCACCACCACGCCTGGCTAATTTTGTATTTTTAGTAGAGATGAGGTTTCTCCATGTTGATTAGGCTGGTCTCGAACTCCCGACCTCAGGTGACCCTCCCGCCTCCGCTTCCCAAAGTGTTGGGATTACAGGCGTGAGCCACCATGCCCAGCCAATTAGTTTATTAATAGATGCAGGGACCACCAGAGCTGAAAGAGACATCAGATCATCTGGTTCAACCTCTCATTTTCTCTAGAAGGACATTCAGACGTCAAAGAGTTTGAATAACTTGCCCATACCTGCCTGGTCAATGGCAAGTAGCCCATCCATGCCTAGAACCCAGTCCTGGCTCTCTCATTAGCTTCACTCTCCAGCATCTTGTCTCCCCCAATCACTTAACACAGTGCGTCACACATAGCAGTGCTCAGTAGTCTCTGTAGAACTGAAATTAGTCAGATTCCCTAGGGAGGCAGGGCTCTGGACAGGAATATTTTGATTGGGAGTAGAAATTCAGTGGCAGGAAAGGTTTGGAATGTGTTGAAGGATGCACTGGGTTAGTGAATCCCAGAGATGTAGGGACTTGGAGTTTCTCTCTGAATAAAATGGCATCTCCCACAGTGGCCTTGGAGGAGATGGTGAAGACATTCCCTGTCTCCCTCACAGCCTCCTTCCTTGGACTCATCCCAGACTGTGGACCCCTTCATCCTAGACGTCATCACCTACTACATCCGCATGGGCACCCAACCCATCTATTTCCAGATCTACACAGTCAAGGTAATCATCCTATTGGAGGCTCCAAGGGACCCCAGGACCCCACAGATTAAATACTCAGGCTCGGGGGAAACACTGGTCACCAGGCCACAAATCATGAACACACCCAGACACTCTTGGTTATTAACGTTACCTTCTTCATCTCTAAATGAATCAGATCGTTATTAATTTCAAGACCTCAAATCCAAGAAGTAGGTCTTCTTTATGTGGAAGGGTTCTCCATGGCCCTGGATCTCTGGAAATCAGGGATAGAGTGATTTGGAAATCACACCAGGAAATGTCACTCTCCCTTCCTCTCTCCAGATCTTCTTCAGTGACCTGAGCCAAGACCCTACTGAGGACATTTTCCTCATTGAGCTGAAGGTGAAGATCCAAGATTCTAAATTCCCCAAAGGTAAGCATCTGCCTCCCTTTTCCCAAAGGTCATCCTGACTCAGCTTCTCCAAACTCTCATCCTCTCACCTCTCACCTGATGATGCCTGTACCCCCACACCCTCAGTGCTCGTTCCTGCTCTGTTCCCTGCCTCTGCTGAATGCCAAGGCTGCCCTTGATCCCCTCCAACCCCCCAAAGACTGAAAGGCAGCCTGGCCCCCTGAGGTGTCGCCTTTCCATCCAGGGAGATGGATGGATGGGTAAACCCAGCAGCTCAGCTCCTGCCCTCAGAGAGGTGGGGAAGTCAGGGCGAGAGGGCTGGGAACCTCCACCCCAAGCCTCTTCTCATCTCCCCGCAGATGGCTTTTCACCCAGGAGGAGAGGCGTGGCCGAGAGCCCAGGGGCGGAGCTCTCCCTGTGCTACCAGAAGGTCAGCATGCATGGGCGTGGTCAGTAGGTGGCCAAGAGGTACAGCTGGAGAGAGCAGGCTTCGAGGACAAGCAGGGAAGCAGACAGAGCCAAAGGAAGCTTCTGCCTCTTTTCTTGAAGCTGTCTGCAGAGTTCCCCAGCCTTCGAGGAGTTTTGCAGGGATGAGTGGGTTAAGTTGGCCTTACATGTAGACCAGGAGGTGATCTGATTTAAGGAACAAGGGGCCTGACTCCTTCCTAAAAAATATCTTCCTTGCTAGCTGACCAGATGCTTGAACTGATTTCACTGGAAATTTATTCTTTGGGGTCTGGAAGGCTGAACATACTTCTAGGGCTGGGAGTGCTGTAAACCTTTATCTGCTAGCCCTTATGGGACCGTAGTGACATAGACAAAACAGGGTCTGGCACAGTGGCTCATGCCTGTAATCCCAGGGCTTTGGGAGGCTGAGGCAGGAGGATCACTTGAGCCCAGGAGTTCAAGACCAGCCTGGGCAACATAGTGAGACCCCGGCTCAAAAGAAAAAAAAAAAAAAGACTCTCATGGCAGGGGTGGAAAACAGGGGAGGGGCAAGACTGTGGACGTGGGGATGCGTGGGGAAAGGGTATGTCCTGAGGACCTCCACCTGTTCCTTGATCCCCCTCCCCAGGCCTTGCTCAGCCACCGGCCCCGAGAGGTCACCGTTTCCCTGCGGGCCACTGGGCTGGTCCTGAAGGCCATTCCAGCCAGCGACACAGAAGGTGAGGAACGGGGAATGCAGAGCAAAGAAAGAGACAAGAGATGAGAAGGGCAATGCTGGGGAGAGGGCAGAGTGGCAGGAGAAGGGGGAGCCCTCCCAGTCATGGAACTGGAGTCAGGTCCAGGGCTTGGTGACTGCCTTCAAGCTGCTTGCTGTGGGGTCACCCAGATTCTAGCACTGGTCGCTGGCTTGAGCCTCAGCAGCCTGGTGAGACATAGCTGGAAGATGGAGGACTACAGGGAGGGGTTGCAGTTGGCCTCCTGCCACAGAATTGGGCCTGCAGGGCTAGTTGTCTTCTGTTTGGAAATTTTGGACTTTGAATGTCATTCTAAAAAAAAAAAATGGAGACAATAGAAAATACCAATTTATGTGCACATAGTAAATTATAAAAATTAGCGTATGTTGTGAGCTCCCTGGTCTCCTAGAATAATGCAAAAGATGGCAATATGGATTACTAACATTGCAAACATGCACCAGAGGCCAGGCATTGAAGCATGTGAACCCTAGGAAATAGATATTATTAGTATTAGCAACTTTTTACTAGAGAGGAAACTGAAGGAAAGAGAATAATGCACCCAACATCACGTCTGCGAGGAAGAATCAGAACTGGAATTCAAACCCAGGTATTCTCATGCAAGAGCCTATGTTCCTTACCACTGCCTCCCCTAGAATTGCTAACTCTCAACAGACTAGACTTACGGGATGTTTATCTGGTGATGCTTGTAGAAGACCGTTTTGGAGCAAACAAGAAAATTCACCCAGGCAGAATTATATCTTGTTTGCCATCTATTCCATTTGTCCATGACGTGTCCTGGCATATAGTAGATACTTGATCAATATTTCGGGAATAAATGAAATGCTACTTTACACTCAAAAATTTGTTTTAAAAATGAGTGAACACATTTGGAATATTCCAGAAG
This sequence comes from Trachypithecus francoisi, assembly GCF_009764315.1. Taxonomy (NCBI): domain Eukaryota; kingdom Metazoa; phylum Chordata; class Mammalia; order Primates; family Cercopithecidae; genus Trachypithecus; species Trachypithecus francoisi. The sequence continues at coordinate 63,522,878 of NW_022681466.1, forward strand.
AAACACGGAATGAAAATACACGTGAGCCAGGCTGGAATGCTTATGGGGAAGCCAACTCTGATCCCTCCTCTCCTCTCCAACCACGAGTATTTACTCCGTCTCTGAAATCCACTATGGCTTTGCTAGCATTCCAGTTATGACGCCTTTCTGACAATAATGCATTTGTGTTCATGTGTGGGTGTCATCGTTTCACAATTTCCTTAGCGTCTGGCACAAAGAAGAAACTCAAGAAATTATATCACTTCCTAATGAAATTGCTTCCAGGCAAGTTGAATCTGTGGATGACATATGAAACTGCATCACAGCAGGACACTCTTTCCCTGCAACTCTTTTTTTTTTTTTTTTTTTGAGACGGAGTCTTTCTCTGTTGCCCGGGCTGGAGTGCAGTGGCCAGATCTCAGCTCACTACAAGCTCCGCCTCCCGGGTTTACGCCATTCTCCTGCCTCAGCCTCCCAAGTAGCTGAGACTATAGGCGCCCACCACCACGCCCGGCTAGTTTTTTGTATTTTTTAGTAGAGACGGGGTTTCACCATGTTAGCCAGGATGGTCTCGATCTCCTGACCTCGTGATCGGCCCGTCTCGGCCTCCCAAAGTGTTGGGATGACAAGCTTGAGCCACCGCGCCCAGCCTCCCTGCAACTCTTTAACACCATGAAGGAGACGTGTACTCGTGGCAGCAGCTCTTAACCTAGAGGTGCTCAGGAGCAGGTTGTCAAGGCAGCAGGGCCAGAGCCAGATGGGCAGGGCCCAGCTTTGCCACTGACTATCTGTGTGACCTTGGATGTGTGACTTGTGTCCTTTCTACCGGTTTTGTTTCTTTTTTTCTAAAATGGAGATAATAAGTGGCTAATAATTTGTGTGCATACAGTAAACAATAAATGTTAGCTCTTATTGTTCAAACTGTATTCCTTCCATTTCTCTCACAGACTGTCCCCACTCCCAGCCCTACCCTAGACCCTATCAGTACCAGTCTGATGAGGCCACCCTCGGTGGAGCAGACTTCTACAAACCCTCTTTAGTTGGCAGGGAGGGATGAAGCCTACCAGCAGGCGCACAGTAATGATTTTTGACACATTATAGACTATTAAGCAACCCCAATTCTACTAAAAATACAAAAAAAAAAGAGTTAGCTGAGTGTGATGGTGCTCGCCTGTAATCCCAGCTACATGGGAGGCTGAGGCAGGAGAATCGTTTGAACCTAGGAGGCAGAGGTTGCAGTGACCGAGATCATGCCACTGCACTCCAGCCTAGGCAACAGAGTGAGACTCTCTCAAAATATATGTATATAATATATATGTGTATATATACACATATATACGTATGTGTGTATAAGTACGTATATATGTGTATATATGTGTGTATATGTATATATGTGTATATATACATATGTGTGTATATATGTATACATATATACATATATATACACATATATACATGTGTGTGTGTATTCGTGTATATATGTGTGTGTGTATATATTTACACACACAAAAAAACTATAATGAAAAAGGAAGTCAAAGAAACACTCTACCTGTTGGCACTACTGCCCTCCTCACCCACTTGGAGCCTCTGTCCTGCACAACATCCCTGGGCAGGTGCTTCTTGCATTCGTAGCATGCCCAAGAGCTGCAGGAAGTTCAAGAGAACTTCTAGAACTTTATTCCTTTTACAAAGGGTTGCAGGAGGACATAATGAAAGGGTGGCATGGGGATTTGGGTTGGTGATGGCCACTGACCTGAGGATATAGAAACTTGGGGATTCACCGGGGAAGGAAGAAGGATGATTGAGAAGGAACCGTAACTTGGCTGGGACCAAGCAGATTCAGGAAGTGGAGGCCCAAGAAGGAGTGAGAGGGCTGGGGGTGTGAAGATGGGTTCATGGAGATCTTGAGACCTAGAATCTCAAAATCCCCTACTTCCCTGGAGGTCCATTTACAGCCCCACCAATCTCATTCAGTTTCAGGGTCTCGCCATTGCCCCCTGCCTGCTGCTCCTGTCACAGACCACACGTGTCTGAATGTCAGTGTGACAGAGGTTGTCAAGTCCTCCAACTTGGCGGGAAAGTCCTTCTCTGTAAGTACTGAGTAGACTGGGAAAGGGAGACGGCCGGCCGGGAGCTCAGAGTCGACTGGGAAAGGGAGATAGGTGCCCGGGAGCTCAGAGTCGACTGGGAAAGGGAGATAGGTGCCCGGGAGCTCAGAGTAGACTGGGAAAGGGAGACAGGTGGCCGGGAGCTCAGAGTAGACTGGGAAAGGGAGACAGGTGGCCGGGAGCTCAGAGTAAACTGGGAAAGGGAGACAGGTGGCCGGGAGCTCAGAGTCGACTAGGAAAGGGAGATAGGTGGCTGGGAGCTCAGAGTCGACTGGGAAAGGGAGACGGCCGGCCGGGAGCTCAGAGTCGACTGGGAAAGGGAGATAGGTGCCCGGGAGCTCAGAGTAGACTGGGAAAGGGAGACAGGTGGCCGGGAGCTCAGAGTAGACTGGGAAAGGGAGACAGGTGGCCGGGAGCTCAGAGGGGAGGGTATTCAGAGAATGGAACTGACTTCCCAGCCTTTCTGAGCCTTTGCTATTGGAATGGGTCTTCCTGTTGGAAGGAATCTGCTTTGCAGTCAGTCTGTCTGAAGTGCAGAGTGCCCATGGTATAAGGAAAGCACTTTAAGAGTCAAAGCCCTGCCCTCCATCTGCTGACCATTTGAGGACCTAAGACATACCCAGATGACTGCAAAATGCACCTACATCCTGTCATCCCAGGCGCCACACCACAGCCAGACTCCTAAACAACAACAGCCCAACCTTTGACCAAATCAAACCAGCTCTCTCAATCCCCTTGCCCTTTGCCCTTTTGCCTGTGTGCATATCGATACTTTTTTTTTTTTTTCTTGAGACGGAGTCTCACTCTATCGCCCAGGCTGGAGTGCAGTGGCACAACCTTGGCTCACTGCAACCTCCACCTCCCAGGTTCAAGCAATTCTCCTGCCTCAGCCACTCGAGTAGCTGGGACTACAGGTGTGCGCCACCATGCGCCATCATGCCTGGCTAATTTTTGTATTTTTAGTAGAGACAGGGTTTCACCATGGTGGCCAGGATGGTCTCAAACTCCTGACCTCAGGCAATCCACCTGCCTTGGCAAAGTGCTGGGATTACAGGCGTGAGCCGCCACGCCTGGCCGATACTTACTGATACAGACATAAGACTATTCATTTCCTTTCTACCCAGTGGCCTCTCTGGACTTCACTTCCCTGCTCAGCTTGGCTTTGGTGCCCCATGACTGCGCCTGAACCACGTTCGCACTGATGTCCTCACTCCCGTGCACCACCCAGCAGGCTGACACTCCGATTTAGGTCAAGCCATTTACTCAGTCTGTATATCCAGGTGGCCAAGTGCTTCTGGAATAACCCCTGCATCCTCACTGATTAGATCCACAGCAAACTCATGACCTCCCCCTCACCCGGATCGTCGGGATCACGTAGCCCTTTCCTTACTCACCCCCTCCAGGCTCTTCTCTATCTGTTTGCAGTTCTCCTTGCCCAGCTTTGACCTCTTCCTCTCCACCGCTCCTTCCACTTAGCCTACACACACTCAGGTCTTTTCCATCTTAAAAGAAAAAAAAAAAGGGCAAAAAAAACTCTGCCATGACCCAACTACTTCTCTAGCTACCCATTGCATCTCTTTCCTTCCCTTCTCAGTCAAGCTCCTTGAAAGTTACTTCTAGAAGAGTTTCCAGCCCCTTATCAATAACTCTTCTACCCACGACCACCTGTTTACACACGTCCCACTGTGGCAAAGTCACCTCCATGTTGCCGAAAGCAGTGGTCACTTTTTAGCCGTTATATTTCTTTATGCTTTAAGATAATGTTTTTGTTTTTTTGTTTTTTTGTTTTTTTGAGACGGAGTCTCACTCTGTCACCAGGCTGGAGTGCAGTGGCACGATCTTGGCTCACCACAACCTCCGACTCCCTGGTTCAAGTGATTCTCCTGCCTCAGCCTCCTGAGTAGCTGGGATTACAGGCACGCGCCTCCATGCCCAGCTAATTTTTGTATTTTTAGTAGAGATGGGGTTTCACCATGTTGGCCAGGATGGTCTCAAACTCCTGACCTCGTGATCCACCCGCCTCAGCCTCCCAAAGTGTTGGGATTACAGGCGTGAGCCACTGTGCCTGGCCAAGATAATGTTTTAACCTATAAACAAAAGTTTCATTATTTATTTTGGAAAATATAAAAAAGCACAAGAAGTACATTCACCAGTAGTCGCAATCCCTGGAGAGGATGAATATTAACATTTTCAGGTGTAAACACCCAAGTCTTTTTTTCTAGCTATTTTAAGATAATTGATAGCTACGCTACATACTAGTCTGTACCTTGATGTTTTTACTCAAAAATATACTAAAGCCTCATAAATAGGTCTTGATGGGACCTTGCTTTGGTCGTTAAATATGTTTTGTGTCATTAAGTATATGTCAGTATTTATTATATGATGGTTCCATATACCTATATAATTCTAATAATTCTAATAATAAATTCTAAGACGACATTTAAGTAAGTTCTCATTTTTCACCATTACGAGCATGTGAGCAATTTCCTTAGGGATAGATATGTGCTAAAAATCATGGTTATGTCTTTTTAGAAGAATGCCTAGAAGTGAAATCATCCAGTCAGGTGGCATCCTTTTTATATATTTTGCCAAATTGCCTTCCAGAAAGTCAATACCAAGTTCCAATCTGATTGTAGTGTTTGAGTGCCAATTTTGCAGCACAATTCACATATTGATTGATTTTTTTCATCTTCACAAATTTGATGATCAAACTTTTCATTATTTTGTTTCCTTTATTTCTATTTCTTCATTCATATATTTCCTATTTGTATTCTCATCTCATACTAATATCCTATTTTATAGTGTGAGGACATTAACCCCTTCTTTGTCATAACTTTTGGAAATACTTTTCCCAGTTTGTCTTTTGATGCTTTTTTAACCTAAAATAGCTTTATATTGTGACGTAGGAAAATCTACCATTTTCCTTTAATGATTTCTGATTCTGATATGATTAAACATTATATATGTCTAAAGACTGCATCTCCTTGAATTTTGCAGCACAATTCACATATTGATTGCTTTTTTTCATCTTCACAAATTTGATGATCAAACTTTTCATTATTTTGTTTCCTTTATTTCTATTTCTTCATTCTAATTTCCTATTTGTATTCTCATCTCATACTAATATCCTGTTTTATAGTGTGAGGACATTAACCCCTTCTTTGTCATAAATTTTGGAAATACTTTTCCCAGTTTATCTTTTGATGCTTTTTTTAACCTAAAATAGCTTTATATTGTGACGTAACAAAATCTACCATTTTCCTTTAATGATTTCTGACTCTGATATGATTAAACATTATATATGTCTAAAGACCGCATCTCCTTGAATTTAAGGCATACCACAATTTTACATACTACTAACAAACAAACAATGCTTCCTAAACTATGGACAATGGTCTCTTATCACATTGGTTGCAAAATACTCCCTAATTTTAGAGCTGTTAAAACGTGTTTTAGAATCCATGAAAATGGCAGACCTGTTTAATAGTAGTATGCTGTTCCTTCCTTGTGGTTTTATTCTTTTATTTCTTCACTCATTCTAAACATCTTTATTTTATAATCTGATTTATGTGATTTCATTATCTATAATTACTGGGAGTCTAATCCTTCTGTTTATTGGGTTCACTGACTCCCTCCCCACAGTAGCTTAATTCCTTGTTTTTCAATTATGAGTTCATATTTCTTAGAGCTTTATCTGTGGGAAAACTGGGTGGAAAAATTGTCCTTCTAGAGAAATTCTGAATTTGTTTTTGCCAACTGCCTGAGATGTTATCAGCTCAGGACCATATTTTGAGTTCAGTTTTGGCTGAGAAATTGCCAGACCATGAAGATAGTGTACATGTGTACCCCAGATTCACATCCGGACAGGCTCGTAGCTAAGAATCTCCAGGAAAGACTTGCCTTCTTCACTCATCATACAAGCCAAAGCAGACAGGCTTTTTTTCTGTGGTCTTCCCTATGTCTGTGTTTGTTTTTTCATCCGTTTGTGTCTTTTGTTTTATTTTGCTTTCTAGTCTTTCACTGAGAGTGTAGCCTTCAAGAGTCCCTGCTTCATGCAACCCCATACCATGGCCTCCCATCCCCACGTGGCTAAACCCAAGCCCTTTGATTCCTGAGATTATTAGCAAATGCTCCTAGGACAGCCAAAGCATCTGACTTACACAATGTCAACTTCTTTGGAATGTACTGACATTTTTTTTGTTGCCTGGTAGATGATCAAGTTTTTTTTTTTTTTAGACCGAGTCTCACTCTGTTACCAGGCTGGAGTGCGGTGGTGAGATCTCAGCTCACTGCAGCCTCTGCCTCCCAGGTTCAAGCGATTCTCCTGCCTCAGCCTCCCAAGTAGCTGGGACTACAGGCATGCGCCACCACACCCAGCTAATTTTTGTATTTTTAGTAGAGATGGGGTTTCACCATGTTGGCCAGGATAGTCTCAGTCTCTTGGCCTCGTGATCCGCTCACCTTGGCCTCCCAAAAGTGCTGGGATTACAGGAGTGAATGATCAACTTTTTGATATTCAATGGCAACTAAAAATACATGTTTGTTTTCTATCTATAGAATATATAAAGTATGAAGTTTAGTTATTAAATCAAACACATTATATTACTGTAATCTACAAATTTAAAATATTTTTTGTCTACTTCATCTGGCCAAAACTGAGAGACGTTTGTGGATGTTCCTGCTATGGTTTTGATTTTGTCAATTCTATCTGGATTTCTTTGAACATGAACTTTCTTCTAGTTTTTGCTGCTGCTGTTGTATAATATGATGCCTTCTTATGCCTAGTCTTTGTATGAGACTTTTTTTTTCTCTCTCTCTGTCGCTTTGGAAGCCTTAAATACTTAGTTTTAGAGAAGATTCTGAATATCACAGGAATATACCTTGTTGGGATCTTTCTTCATTCATCATTTTGGACCTTTGATGAACATTCTCAATCTGGAGATTCATATCTTTCACTTCTCAGATATTTTCTAATACAATCTTTAAAATAGTTTCCTTCCCTTTATTTCTTTGCTTTCGCTCTCTGGAACTATGAATAGTAGGATGTTTGACCTTCTAAATTAATGCTCTAAATTTCTCATCTTCTTTCTCCCATTGTCCTTCTTTGTCATTTCTTCAATATTGGGGGAGTTTTCTTCAAATTCATTTTTTGAAAATTTAGGCTATTTAAGAATTGTTTCTTGTTTTCTGGTTATTTGTTGTCTCTCTTAATATGATCTCTTGGCTGGGTACGGTGGCTCACGCCTGTAATCCCAGCACTTTTGGAGGCCGAGGAGAGCAGATCACGAGGTCAGGAGATCGAGACCAGCCTGGCCAATATGGTGAAACTCCACCTCTTCTAAAAATACAAAAATTATCTGGGCGTGGTGGTGGGTGCCTGTAATCCCAGCCACTTGGGAGGCTGAGGCAGGAGAATCATTTGAACCTGGAGGCAGAGGTTGCAGTGAGCCAAGATCGCGCCATTATACTCCAGCCTGGGCAACAGGGTGAGACTCTGTCTCAAAAAAAAAAAAAAAAAAAAGTCTCTCTCTTAACTAAAGAGGGGGCACTAAAAACCTGGGTCAATGGTGGGCTTCTCAGTGGGCGGTCAGAAGGCCATGGTTCTTTCTGTGGGGGGAACCCAGATGTCAGTATCTGTAAGTCTCTTTGCTAGTATAGTTTTGTTTTTCCGGAAATGAGTCCTTTGGGTTCCTGCCTCAGCAAGTAAAGGGGGCCAGGGATGAGGGGTGGATAAGCCTGCTTATTATGCCTGTCACTCCGGAGCTGGGATAATTTCACTTTCTGTTTTCCAATTTGGATGCCTTTTATTTCTTTCTCTTGTCTGATTGCTCTAACTAGGACTTCTGTTATGTTGAATAGGAGTAGTGACAGTGGGCATCCTTGTCTTATTCCAGTTCTTAGAGGTAATGTTTTTAATTTTCCCCCACTCAGGGTGATGTTGACTGTCAGTTTGTCATATATGGCTTTTATTATTTTGAGATATGTTCCTTCTATTCCCACTTTGGTAAGGGCTTTTATCATGAAGAGATGCTGGATTTTATGAAATGCTTTTGCTGAATTTATTAATACAATCATATAATTTTTGTTTTTAATTATGTTTATATGGTGAATCACATTTATTGATTTGTGTATGTTGAACCAACCCTGCATTGTTGGAGTAAAACCCACTTGATTGCAGTGCATATCTTTTTGATTCACTGTTGAATTTGGTTTGCTAGTATTTTGTTGAGGATTTTTGCATCTATGTTCATCAGGGATATTGGTCTGTAGTTTTTTTGTTGTTGTTGTTGTATTCTTGCCTAGCTTTGGTATCAGAGTGACCCTGGCTTCGTAGAATGAGTTAGGGAGGATTCCCTTCTTTTCAATGTTTTTTGAACAGTGTCAGTAAGATTAGTATCAGTTCTTCCTTGTATGTCTGGTAGAATTCCACTGTGAACCCATCTGCTCCTGGGGTTTTTTTTCAGTTGAGAGACTTTTTTATTAGTAATTCAATTTCATTACTCATTATTGGTGTGTTCAAGATTCTACTTCTTCTTGGTTCGATCTTGGGAAGTTGTACGTTCTAGATACATGGAATTTATCCATTTCCTCTAGATTTTCCTGTTTTGTGCATACAGATGCTTATAGGTCTCTGATGATCTTTTGCATTTCTTTTGTATTAATTGTAATGATACCTTTCTCATTTCTGGTTGTGCTTATTTCATTCTTCTGTCTTTTTTTCTTGGTTAACCTAGCTAGTGGTCTATCAATTTTGTTTATCATTTCAAAGAACCAATTTTTCATTACATTGATCCTTGGTATTTTTTTGTCCCAATTCCATTTAGTTCTGCTCTGATCTTTGTTAGTTATTTTCTTCTGCTAGCTTAAGGTGTGGTTTGTTCTTGTTTTTCTAGTTCCTTGAGATGCAACATTAGGTTATTGATTTGAGATCCATCTTTTTGATATAGGCATTTAACACTATAAACTTCCCTGTTAGCACTGCCTTTGATGTATTCCTTGAGGTTTTGGTATGTTGTGTCTCTATTTTCATTCATTTCAAATTTTTTTTATTTCTGCCTTTATTTTATCATTGATGCAACAATCATTCAGGAGCAAATTATTTAATTCCCATGTATTTAAGTAGTTTTGAGGGTTCCTCTTGGTGTTGATTTCTAGTTTTACTCCACTGTGGTCTGAGAAGGTACTTGATATGATTTCAAGTTTTTAGAAACTTTACTGAGACTCACCTCGTGGTCTAGCATATGGCCAATTTTTGAGAATGTTCCATGTGCACATGAGAAGAATTACATTCTGCAGTTGTAGAATAGATTGTTCTGTAAATGTCTGTTAGGTCCATTTGGTCTACAGTCCAATTTAAGTCCAGAGTTTCTTTGTTGATTTTCTGCCTTGATAATTTCTCTAGTGCTATCAGTGGAGTACTAAAGTCTCCCTGTATTATTCTATTGGTGTCTGATGTGGTTTGGCTGTGTCCACACCCAAATCTCATCTTGAATTCCCACATGTTGTGGGAGGGACCCAGGTGGAGGTAATTGAATCATGGGGTCAGGTCTTTCCTGTGCTGTTCTTGTGATAGTGAGTAAGTCTCACAAGATCTGATGGTGGTATAAGAAGGAGTTACCCTGCACAAGCTCTCTTTTTGCCTGCTGCCATCCATGTAAAATGTGACTTGCTCCTTCTTGCCTTCTGCCATGATTGTGAGGCCTCCCCAGCCATGTGGAACTGTAAGTCCATTAAACCTCTTTCTTTAGTAAATTTCCCAGTCTCAGGTATGTCTTTATCAGCAGCATGAAATGAATTAATACAGTAAATTGGTACCAGTAGAGTGGGGTGCTGCTGAAAAGATACCCAAAAATGTGGAAGCAACTTTGGAACTGGGTAACAGGCAAAGGTTGGAACAGTTTGGAGGGCTCAGAAGAAGACAGGAAAATGGGAAAATTTGGAACTTCCTAGAGACTTGTTGAATGGTTTTGCCCAAAATGTTGATAGCGATATGCACAATAAAGTCCAGGCTAAGGTGATCTCAGATGGAAATGAGGAACTTTTTGGGAACTGGAGCAAAGGTGACTCTTATGTTTTAGCAAACTGGTGGCATTTTTGTGGAACTTTGAACTTGAGAGATGTGATTTATGGTATCTGGCAGAAGAAACTTCTAAGCAGCAACGCATTCAAAAAGTGACTTGGGTGTGGTTAAAGGCATCCAGTTTTATAGGGGAAGTGGAGCATAAGAGTTTGGAAAATTTGCAACCTGACAATGCAATAGAAAAGAAAATCCCATTTTTTGAGGAGAAATTCAGGTCGGCTGTAGAAATTTGCATAAGTAATGAGCAGCCAAATGTTAATCCCCAAGACAATGGGGCAAATGTCTCCAGGTCAGGTCAGAGGTCTTCACAGCAGCCTCTCCCATCACAGGCCTTGAGGCCCTTGAGGGTTTCATGGGCTGGGCCCAGGGTACCCATGCCATGTGCAGCCTAAAGACTTGTTGTTCTGCATCCCAGCTGCTCCAGCCATGGCTGAAAGGAACCCATGTAGAGTTCAGGTTGTGGCTTTAAAGGGTGCAAACCCCAAGCCTTGGCAACTTTCATGTGGTGTTGAGCCTGCAAGTGCACAGAAGTCAAGAATTAGCATTTGAGAATCTCCATCCAGATTTCAGAGGATATATGGAAACTCCTGGACACCCAGGCAGAAGTTTGCTGCAGGGGCAGGACCCTCATAGAAAACCTCTGCTAGGGCAGTGCAGAAGGGAAATGTGGGGTCAGAGCCCCCATGCAGAGTCTCTACTGGGGCACCGCCTAGTAGAGCTGTGAGAAGAGAGCCACCATCCTCCAGACCCAGAATGGTAGCTCCACTGACAGTTTGCATGTGCACCTAGAAAAGCCACAGACACTCAACACCAGCCCATGAAAGCAGCTGGGAGGGAGGCAGTACCCTGCAAAACCACAGGGGCAGAGCTGCCCAAGACCATGGGAACCCACCTCTCACAACAGCGTGACCTGGATGTGAGACATGGAGTCAAAGGAGATCATTTTAGAGGTTTAAGATTGGACTGCCCTTCTGGATTTCAGACTTGCATGGGGCCTGTAGCCCCTTTGTTTTGTCCAACTTCTTCCATTTGGAATGGCTGTGTTTACCCAATGCCTGTACCGCTGTTGTATCTAGGAAGTAACTAACTTGCTTTTGATTTTACAGGCTTATAGGCAGAAGGGACTTGCCTTGTCCCAAATGAGACCTTGGACTTTGGACTGTGGACTTTTCAGTAAATGCTGAAATAAGTTAAGACGGGGACTGTTGGGAAGGCATGATTGGTTTTGAAACGTGAGGACATGAGATTTGGGAGGGGCCAGGGGTGGAATGATGTGGTTTGGCTGTGTCCCTACCCAAATCTGATCTTGAATTCCCACATGTTGTGGGAAGGGCCTGGTGGGAGGTCATTGAATCATGGGAACAGGTCTTTCCTGTGCTGTTCTTGTGATAGTAAGTCTCACGAGATCTGATGGTTGTATACGAAGGAGTTTCCCTGCACAAGCTCTCTTTTTGCCTGCTGCCATCCATGTTAGAAGTGACTTGCTCCTCCTTGCTTTCTGCCATGATTGTGAGGCCTCCCCAGCCAAGTGGAACTGTAAGTCCATTAAACCTCTTCCTTTTGTAAATTCCCAGTCTCAGGTATGTCTTTATCGGCAGTGGAAAATGCATTAATACAGTGGCTATCTCTTTGATCTAGTAGTATTTATGAATCTGGGTGCTCCAGTGTTGGGTGCATATATATTTAGAATTGTTATGTCTTCTTGTTGAATTGATCCCTTTATCATTATAAATGACCTTGTCTTTTTTTTACTGTTGATTTAAACTCTGTTTTTTCTGATACAAGTATAGCTACTCCTACTTGCTTTTGATTTTAGTTGTGTGAAGTACTTTTTCCACCCCTTAGAGTGTAAATGTCTTTAACAGCTAGGCAGATATCTTGTATGCAACATACAGTTGGATCCTGTTTTTCTTATCCATTGCAACATACAGTTGGATCCTGTTTTTCTTATCCATTGCAACATACAGTTGGATCCTGTTTTTCTTATCCATTCCACCAGCCTGTATCTTATTGATCCCCCTACTTCAGCCTCCTGAGTAGCTGAGACCACAGGTGCAAGCCACTATGCCCAACTAATTTTTTTATTTTTTTGTAGAGAAGAGGTCTCACTATGTTGCCCAGGCTAGTCTCAAATTCCTAGACTCAAGTGATCCTCCTCCCTTAATGCTTGGAACTCAAGCATCCCAAAGTGCTGGGATTACAAGCATGAGCCACTGTGCACAACTGGGCCTATATCTTTTAAGTGGAGCATTTAGTCCATTTACATTTAAAGTTAGTACTGATATGTGAGGTTTTGTTCCTGTCATAATTATTACCTAGTTGTTTTGCAGTCTTGTGTAATTGTTTTATAAGACCTACATGTTTTATACTTTTCTGTGTTTTTATGACAATGAGTATCACCCTTTTGTTTCCATGTTTAGAAATCCTTTGAGCATTTCTTGTAGGACCTGTCTAGTGGTGACAAATTCCCTTAGTGTTTGCTTGTCTGGTAAATACTTTATTTCTCCTTAATTTATGAATTTGTGTTTAGCAGGATACAAAATTCTTGGCATCTTTTTTTCTTTAAGAAGACTGAAAATAGAACCCCAGTCTCTTCTGGCTTGTAAGGTTTTGGGTGAGAAGCCTGTTGTTAGTCTGATGGGATTCTCCTTTTAGGCAGTTAGACAAAATATGTATATTTGAAGTTATATTTATATATTAATACTCCAATGAAGCTGGCTTCTAGCACTGTCATAAATGTTTTACCCAGTTTTATATTCCTTTGGTCAATTTTGAGTGAAATTCCATTACTAGAACTGAAGCCCTGTTCTCTGAATCTTTAAACACCCTAAATCTATAAATTCAGAGACACCACTTTCTTACAGATTTTCTTCTACATGCCTGACTATTACGTGTTGGCCTCAATCCCTGAACTCCTTTTCCTAGATCCTTAAGTAGCTACTGTCCTCAATTTCTATCCATGTCTCACTTCCGTTCTCATTTCCTGGACTATCAAACTCACAAGGATTTAGTTCCACTTGTTAAGTCCTCTCAAATCTGTATCTTCTGCTCTGACATTCATACCTGAGTTTTTAAGACTCCTGCATTGAACTAAGTTAGCATGAACTGGATGTCCCACAGTACCACAAACTCAAGATATTTAAAATCAAAGCCAGTACTTTCTAATAGTTAAGAGCTCTCCAGAGCCAGATTGTCTGGGTTCAGATCTTGCCTCTGCCATTTACCAGCTATATGATGTTAAGCAAGTTAATCTCTCTGTGACTCAGCATCATTTTATAAAATGAGGAGACAGTCATTCTTCAGTATCCATGGGTGATTGTTTCCAGGACCCCCAAGGATACAAAAATCTATGGATGCTAAAGTCTCTTACTGTTGGCCCTTTGTATCTGCAGGTTCCACATATGCAGATATGGAGGGCCAGCTATAATAACATTACCTACCTCATCCAGTTAGAGGATTGACTGTTGCATGCGAAGCTCTTAGAAGAGTGCTTGGCTAAAGTAAACATTATGTATGTGTTAGCAGTCATTTTTATTTCATCTCCTTCTTATATCCCCATCTCATTTAATGGTACCATCATTAACCAATCACCTCTGCCAGAAACCCAGGAGTCATCCCTGCTGCCTCCTCTTCCTCACTTCCCTTTGTCCTGATGGAACACTTCTCAAATCTCTCCCTTCTTTGTCCTGTCTCTTCTGGTCCAGCTTGGTTGACCAACTGTCCCTGTTTGCCTGGGACTAAAGGGGCTTCTTGGACTTGGGACTTTGAGTGCTAACACCAGGAAAGTCCCAGGCAAATCAAGCAAATTGGTCACCCCAAGTCTGACCTTCATCTATCTCCTTCTAGCTGGTCTCCCCGGCAATACTCTGATCCTCCTTAAGTCTACCTTCCTGCCCATGTTATTCCATACTTAAAACTCCTCCATCATCTCCCATTCTTCAAGGGCAGAAAAATTCTTCAGTGTTGCGTAGCTTCACTCCTCTTCTTCTCCATCTGCAGCTTTGGGCACTCCCTGGAGGCTCTTCCCACCACGTGTTTGGAAGTGTTCCTGAAGTCACATCTCTGTGCCTTTGCTCATGCTAGTTCCCGGACCTGAAACCTCATTCCTCCCTTCCACCTGCCCACCTTCTTTTTATAATTCCTACTCATCCTACAAGTTGAGACTCAGGTGTCATCTCCCTCAGGAGGCCTTTCCTAATGCTTTTCCCCCTTCCTTCCACATCCTCCACCCTCCTCCCCTCACCTAGGTGAGCTAAGTGCACCACCTCTGTGCTCCCATAGGACCCTGGGGACACAGCTATGGAAACATTTGTGACACTATAAATGGCATGATCTTTGTATGTCAATGGCCTGCAAACTCCCTAGGCTCAGGATCCTCATCTTAGTTGGTGTGGTGTCTGGCCTGCAGTGGGGCTTCACCAGATGTTTGTTGAGTCATCTAATCCACCTTCCACCTCATTCTAGATCTCAAGCCGGAACTGGAAGCTGACTCTGAGGCAGCCTATCCACTGTAGGAGAGCTCTGATTGTCTGAGAGGTCTACCTTGAGCTGAAATCTCTCTTATATTTAAGTTTTAGGCTCCAAAGTGGACCTATTTACCCCTCTGTTGCATTTCCTCTTTCAAAGTCAGTTCCTTAAAGTGGTTTCTGTTTTTAATGACCTCTTTAGACAACCTGGTCAGGGGCTTTTTGAAAGTCTAAACTTATCACTTCAGCAAGTTCCGTTTTATCCCTACAGGAACTTGCTAGGGGAAAATTCCAGCAGCTGTGCTTTCCTCCCAGAACCAGGCAGGTCCACGTATGTGTGTTGTCCAAATGGATTGGATGATAACCACTGAGCAGGAAGGGGAAGCTCATGGTGAGCTGGAGTGAGAAGGCAGAGACAGTTTGAAGAACAGTGTGGGGCAAGGGTATTGTGGCTGGCTTGGTAAGTTTAAGGGTCAGATATGACCTTAGCTGGATTGGAAGTTTGAAATAGAAAAGAAGTGGCAAATAAAGCAGAAACAGAAGAATTGGGGCGTTGGGGTGTGGAAAACAAGAAGTTGCCAATAGAGAACAGGAGACAATTAGCAGCACTTTGTCCATTCCTTAGTCTTACGGAGAGTGAGATCCTTTGCAAATTCTGCATCTGGACCTTTCCACTTGCTCCCCTGGCTTCATTTATACACTAAAATCTAAGACTCTTGTGGTCCTTATGGGCCAGAGCCAAGCAGGTAGAGTGTGTCTAGGTGTGCAGACCACAAAGGGAAATGAAAGGCATCTGCCTACACCGCAGGCAGAGTGGGAGGAGGCTCCGAGACTGTGTGTGATTACCTAGAAGGCGGGGCCAGGTCCATGGGCATGTCATGGAGGCCCAGATCCTTCCAGAGACGCCTAGAGCAGCCTGATGCTAAAGAAAGAACACCAAGTTGAGAGTCAGAGAGCTGGCCCCATAGCTACCACTGTGCAGGCTTCAGTGGGTCACATTCAATCCCCAGTCTCCTAACCTATGGAAACCGTGCATCTCTCTCACCAGGTGCAATCAGTTCAGGTGCAATTCCATTCACTATGGCAAACAGAATGCACCTGGCTTTCCCCCAACCCCAGCTCATGCAGCACTTCAGCCCCCTGCAGTCTCTCCAGGTATTTTTGGAAGGTCATGAGTGACATTCCAGTATCAATGGTCATTCCGTTAGCTGTCCAGTCAGTGCCCACTAGGTTCCACTGCCTGTCCCCCTGACCACAACCTCCCACCGTGGCTGACAGCTCCAGAGCACAGAGCACTAAAGGTGCCACAGGCTCTTTTTTTTTCTGAGAGAGTCTCATTCTGTTGCCCAGGATGGAGCGCAGTGGCGCAATCTCGGCTCACTGCAACCTCCACCTCCCAGGTTCAAGCGATTCTCCTGCCTCAGCCTCTCAGGTAGCTGGGATTGCAGGCATGCGCCACCACGCCTGGCTAATTTTTTTGTATTGTTGGTAGAGATGGGGTTTCACCATGTTGGCCAGGCTGATCTCGAACTCCTGACCTCAGGTGATCTGCCCACCTTGGCCTCCCAAAGTGCTAGGATTACAGGCGTGAGCCACTGTGCCCAGCCAAGGTGCCACAAGTTCGGTTCGCACCAGGGGAGAAGCCCCCTCTCCCCTGAGTGTTACCCTCTGTCATGGAGTCGCCCCGTCTTACAGAGGTTTTGTTAGATCTGTCTTTACTCACAGCTCACCCATTCAGACGCACAGGAGTCTATGCATAGTGGGGTGATAGGTGGGGGCTTGGCCTAGGGCACAAACCAAGAAGAGAAAGAACTCACAGTAGGTTCCCCTTCCCCTCTGACACCTGGGACTTCATTGCTGAGTCCATTAGTCATGCTTGGCTCCTTCTTGGAAAATTATAATTAATAAGAGTTCTTAACAGTGTCTTGGGCTCTATTCCAAGCACTTAATATATACTGTCTCATTTAATTTTCACAACAATCCTAAAAGGTAGCACAGAGAGATTAAGAAACATGCTTAAAGTCACACAGCTAGTAAGTGGCAGGGCAGAGATTAGAGCCTGGGCAGCCTGGCTTAGAGACTATGCTCTTACCCTCCTCCCAGGGTATCCCGCACGGCCTGTCCACAGACTTCTGGCTGGCCTACTCCCGTCCCCTAAAAGTTCAGCTGAAATGCCTGGGCATGTGTGAACCCCCAGTTTAGGCTGCTGCTCGTGCTTCTGCTAGGTGACATTGAACAACTCAGTGGTTGTTCTCAGCCCTGCCTATATTCAGGAGCTTTGTAAATAATGCCGGTGCCTGGGCTCAACTCCATGCCACTTGAATCAGAATCTCCAATATTATATTTTTGAAAATTGATTCTTATGGGCAGCCATAAGGCATCACTTGAAAGGGATGGTCTCTGAGGCCTCTGGCAACTCCAGGGTTCTGTGGTTGTAAATTACCCAAAGCTGCTGTCTGTGTGTGGAATGAGCTACAACCTCTGAATGCTCCACCTGCAACCCACAATCCTCATAGTTCTCTGCCCAATAGGAGGCGACCTCTCTGGAGCTACTCCCTCAGATTAGGAGTTATAAGGATGCCTGGGGGTGCTTTCCTTTGGCCTGGTCTGAGGCTTGGGGTCTTTGGCTGCTTTCTAGACCCTCTGTGTCTGTGGCTGGTAAATAATGTTGTATGTGATTTAATGCTGAGAACCAGGGTGAAAACTTTTAAATTCACTGAAATACCCCCAAATTCCATATACATTAACATGCCTGTCATAGAGGAGATGCTCGGAAAATGTTGAAGAAATCAGCACTCAAGTTCAGGTAACTTGGCAGCCTGGCAAGCACTCTCCACAGCATTCCCGTTTGTGTTCAGAATCAAGGACAGCAGGTTGGGAAAAGAATTGGAAAAACGATGTGAGATCCCAGGGCAAGGGCAGCCTCGAAGCAGTTTGTACAGGGTTGTCACTCCTCCGTCACTTGCAGGAGGAGAGCTGGGGACTCCGTGTGCTGGACTGAAGAAATACAGGGTAGGAGATGTTGGCAGGGCCACCTGTTGAGCAAAGGTAACACTCGTGTGTGCGATCTCTCTGCTGCAGACGGTGACCAACACCTTCAGGACAAACAATATCCAGATCCAGAGCCAGGACCAGAGGCTGCTGACATTGTCACTGGACAAGGACGATCAACGCACTTTCAGGGACGTGGTCAGGTGAGGCTGGGCCTGCCACCCCTAGAGGTCCAGGGCCCGTGGGACAAACCGAAGCAGGAGCCAGCTCCTGCCATCTCCTACCTCTAGCTCAAGGCACCTCATCGGAGGTAGATCCTGTGGCCAGGCAGGTGTCCTTGGTGAGGATGGACTGAGGCCACTGCTCTATGCCTTGAATCCAGGAAGTTGAGGCAAATGAATGGCAGACCCAGGGCAGCAGCTGCTACTGCATTTTCCCCAGATGCCTCTGCATACACTCAGCCTGCAGCCTCTAATCCAGCCCCCTCTGCAGGCACGGGCCCCTCCCACACAGGCTCACCTTCAGTGGCATCTGTGTCCCAGTTAGCCGACCCTTACTGGCTTCCCCTCGGGACGTGTGTTCGGGTAAGGGAGGCATACGCAGAGTTACTTGCTCCAAATGTCTCCTCCTCTCCTGGTGAGCCCCAGGCCCAGGTTGTTCTTTCTCGTCCTGACTCTTCCTCTTTCTTCTGTGTGGCCACCTCCTCAATGCCCTACAATGACAGCTCTGCCTTTCAAATGCCCTAGGCAGATCTGATCCCTGAGACAGGTCACCTGAGCTGGTCTCTCTCCACCCACAGATTCGAGGTTGCTCCCTGCCCAGAACCATGTTCCGGGGCCCAGAAGTCCAAGGCGCCGTGGCTCAATTTGCATGGGCAACAGGAGATGGACGCGACCAAAGCCACACCCAAGCCCCTTCTGATGCCCATCAACACATTCTCTGGCATTGTCCAGTAAGCCTGCAGGGACAGCAGGCCCGGGAGGAAGGATACACTACCCCACCAACTCCAAACACTCACACCAACAGCCAGAGCAAGGCCCAGCTCCACACGGCAGCTTTGGCCTTGACCAGGAGCCAGCGAGTGCCTGGGAGCACAGGGAGCCTGCCGTGGGGGCTGTGACGAGGAAGGGCCCACACAGAGGTCTACGGATGGCCCGGGCAAGGCCGCAGCTGCTTGAGAACACGCACACCAAGCCCAGCTTCTCACACAAATGTCTACGCCTTCATTTAACTTCAGTTCCCACTTCTCCTGCTGTCCTCTCCCACCCAAGCTCCCCACCCAGCCCGTAAAACCAGGGTTAGAGCTGCTGTCTTGGCCAGAGCCCTGTGGCCTAGGGGAAAACGGGAAAATGGGAAGCAGGGAACAGCAGTGGCACCACCTCCCTCCCAAGTCTCTTCCCTTCCCACTCTCAGGCCACTGCCCACCTCACCCAGTCCACGCAGGTGTCTCTATCAGGTGGGAGAAAAATGTCAGATTCAATAAATGTACCCTGAAGTCTTTCTGCTTTCATCTCACACCTGGCAATATTTATACGTTAATAGGAATCATCAAGGCAATCCTTTATATAACCCGTTGAGTCCACTGGGGCCAGGTCAGAGTTCTGTGAGGTATAAATTGGTGTGTTCTGTCTCCTGCCCCTTACTTGCCCTGTCACTGCTCTGGAGTGCAGTGGCACAATCACAGCTCACTGTAGCCTCGACCTCTCGGGCCCAAGCGATCCTCCCACCTCAGCCTCTCAAGTAACTGGGACCACAGGCGCGTGCCACCATGCCCTACTACGTTTGGGATTTTTTTGTTTTGGGGCTTTTTTTTTTTTTTTGACAGAGTCTTGTTCTGTCACCCAAGCTGGAGTGCAATGGCATGATCTTGGCTCACTGCAACCTCCACCTCCCGGGCTTAAGCGATTCTCTGTGCCTCAGCCTCCCAAGTAGCTAGGATTACAGGCATGCACCACCACGCCCTGCTAATTTTTGTATTTTTGGTAGAGACGGGGTTTCACCTTGTTGGCTAGGTTGGTCTCGAACTCCTGACCTCAGGTGATCTGCCCACCTCAGCCACCCAAAGTGCGGGGATTACAGGCATGAGCCACCACACTGGCTAAGCCAGAGATTAAAGACATCAAAATTCTTGGCTTTTATATTCAAAAACTTACATCCAGGTGTAAAATAGAAAGATCAGTGACACATCTTCAGTTTCTTCATCCCCAGAAATAGGTATGGTGTGGGGGGAAAATAACAGAGAAAACAAAAATGCCTGGACTTGAGTCCTATCACCTGGACGGAGTGCCAGGGGATGACTGTGGGCATGGGGGTAAGGTGAGGATGGTAGAAGATTCCCTTTTAAGTTTGGAAATCCAAGAATAGAGAAGAGGGCACTTTGCTTTGGGCCAAATTGCCCCAGGAGTGGAAGCAAGTCTCAATGGCAGGACACCGTCTCAATGCCAAGGGGAGTGTCAGATGGACCACCTGGCATGCAGAGCCAGAGGGGTCCAAGGTCAGTCTTAGAGAGAGTCCCTGTGCCTGTATAGGACATGGGAAGCAGGCAGAGATTTTCTCGGGTAGCTGAAAGCAGGCAAACTCAAAGGGATAAGGGTGCAGCTGCAGGCAGCAGTGTGGAGCACGGCACCTGAAGGCCACGTGCAGAATTGTGGGCACCTCCACAGACTCCAGCATGGTGCAGTGAGAGAGGGAGCCTGGGGGATGCCATTCACTCCATTCTCACTGCCCCCACCCTGACTGATGGTTTTACTTGCCTGAAGCAATCCAAGTGTTTAGCTCAAGTTCCTGGGGCAACAAGGGCAGCCAGAGGCTGGGTGGGGCCCATGGTCTAGCTCAGGGTGCACCCTGCAGGCGTCAGGACATGCCCCTCGCACACCTGCACATGTCCAGGCACACTGGAGTCTGACACCTGTCTCCCAGTGGAGATGAACCCAGGACAGGTCAGGACTGAGAAGTGGATGGATGCGCTATCTTCCACTGAGGCTGCCCACAGCAGAACCCAGGGAGGGGCGGGAGTAGGGCAATCAGTGTGACTGAGGTGGTTTTAAACCTGAAATGATTGTAGTAGCACTGAATTGGAATGAGTTTACCTGGAGGAGGCTAGATTTTATTTTTCCTGCCATTGGCGTGATGTAAACGGATTCATACCAATTTGATCACTCAGTCATTAGGTTTTCAGTAGATGTCTGCAGAGTTTACCAGTTATTTAGGTTAAGTGAGGCCTCTGGGCCTCCCTCCAACATACTCTCCAGCAGCTGATAATGAAGGCAAGTCACAAGTCGAATTCTGTTACACATAGACATGTGTTGGCAAGTAGTTCCGCTCCACCCCCAGCCAAATTAGGTGCTCTAAACAAACCTCGTATGAAAAGTTAACTGAATCAGGGGCTGCACACTGGACCGTTTTGAAGCAAAGCCTACAGCATCCTTCCTAAGGGTTTGGACTAGTGACATCTCTAGATTATTATACCCTGTTCCAGCAAGAGAGGAAGTGCCTTCAAAAAATTATACCCAATCCAGGTGACTTGGACACCACCAATTTCACCAGTGAAAAACTAGTTCTAATATCTATTATGTTCATTAGTGAAGACACTTCCGTTGATTTAAGATTGTTGACGTGCTTGTATTCGCTGTCTCTGTCTTTTTGATGAAATGCTAGCTAACCACCTCAGGTGTGTGTACTCTTAAACAGGACACCTGAGTACCCTTAGGTGTAGGTTAAAACCGTGCAGCACATACATACGGCTCTGGGGACTTCTATGTGCTGGCGGATCGGCTGCAAGGAATTCCCCTGGACGACTGCCATCAGCTGTCAGCCCTCCTTAGGGATTGTCCCAGCCGGAGACAACGTGTCACCCGAGGTCATGCCACTTCCGAGGGCAGTGCACATCTAATGAAGCAACTCTAGGCCCCTGGGACAAAAGCAGCTGCCTTCCTGGAGCTTGGATTCTGGTGGAGACAGACAATAAACAAGGTCAACACATGAAATATAAGTCCGTAGTGCCTTGGACAGTGATAACGTTCTAGAGAGAACGATCAAGTAGGGCAGGGGAGTGGGAGTCTTGGGGGTGGGGTGTGGACAGGGGTATGGGATTTGCGATGTCAGAGTGGACCCGGTTGATCTCTGTGGTTGGTCACTGATCAGGGTGCATTCGAATAAAGACCTGAGGAAGATGAGGGAGAGAGCCTGGTGGATACCATTCATTCCATTCTGGCTCCCCGCACGCCGACTCTGATGGTTTTACTTGCCTGAAGCAGTCCAGGCGGTTACCTCAGGCTCCTGGGCTACACTGGCAGCCAAAGGCCGGGCGGGGCCCGCGGCCTAACTCAGAGCGCACCCTGCAGGCTTCCGGACGCGCACCTCGCGCACCTGCGCACGTCCGGGCAGGTGGCCCGCGGTGGCGGCGGGACGTGGCAGGTGCGGCTCGCAGGTGCGCCGGCCCCGCCCCCACCTTCGCCTCCGCCTCGCCTCTCCCTCCGGGCGGGGCCACTTTCGGGCCAGCGGCAAGACCTGGGGGCGGTGGCCAGGGGCGGCCGTTGACCTGGTGACCGCGGCGCCGCCCCAGACCGGGGGCGCAGTCCCACTCGCTCCAAGCCCTGGGCCCCCGAGCCTCCCTCCCGGGGGACATGGGGCCGCGCCCTCCCTGCGCCCAGCTCCGCCCTGCGTCGGCCCAGGCCTGACAGAGCCCGGCAGCCATGAGCGCCAGCCCCCGGTGGGACATCAGCAGGGCGCTGGGGGTGGCCAAGCTCTTCCACCTGGTGTGCGGGGTCCGGGAAGCCTGCGTGACCCCATTCCTGACTCTCTACCTGAGGCAGCTGGGCTTGGCCGCGCCCTGGGTGGGCATCCTATTGGGAACCAAGCACCTAATCGCTGCCTTCTGGGCTCCGGTCTGTGCCTTCCTGGCCAAAAGCTACCGGAAACGGAGAGTGCTTCTGATCGGCTCCCTGCTCAGCTCGGTGGGGGCCAGCCTGCTGATGGTCCTGATCCCAGCGGCGGACAAAAATCGGATGCACCGCCCTTGTAATGGAAGCAGCGGCGTGACCAGCACAGATGCACTCCCGGGGGTCACACTACGTGTGAACATCACCTCGGCCCAAGAGCCTGCCTCCAGGCACCCAGCCGATAGGACTGCAGAGGTGGAAATGCCTGGCTTCAGAAACCCACCTGGTGAAAGTGACAGAGAAACTTTCCGTGATCCACACGACTACGTAGCGCCCTCCGTTGAAGGAGCTAGGACCACATCCCAAGTTCTCCTCCATCCTGTCACTTCGGGGCTGAAGGATCATCCCTGGGAAGTTACTTTTGAGGTGGTCAAGACAGCCCTCCCCTTGCTTCCTGGGGGGAAAGGGCCCGGAAATCCAGCCAATTTGTCAGGGACCAAAGGGAAAGCCTGGGCTTTTGACCTGTCCTTGGATGGCTTGCGGTGGACTTTCATGCTCTCCTTGGGGTCCATGGCGTTCTGGGAGCTGCTGGCAGCGCCTCTGGAGCAGGTGGCAGATGACAGCCTTTATGAGTATCTGGATTTTGTGGATGCCACTGACCGATACAGAAGCCTGTGGGTCTGGAGGTTGCTGGGCATGTCGGCAGGTGTGTGTGGCATCGCAGCCTTGGTGGGGCAGCTGGACTGCTTCCTGATGAACAGTGGCCCCCGGGGTGTGGTCCACTTCTATGGGTACTCGGTGGTCAGCACCCTGGCCTTACTGGTGAGCATTGCCTTTCCCATTCCCATCTGTCAGCGGTGGGAGCCCAGCTACAAAAGCGTCAAAGCACTGTCTATTGTGGGGGGCGACCTCCGCCTCATTCTCCTCGCCTTCACCGTTGTTTTGACAGGAGCCATCGTCAGTACTGTCCAGAACTTTCTGTTCTGGCACATGAAGGACCATGGGAGTGGCGAGCTGGTCATGGGTTTCTCGGTCGCCCTCAGTTTGCTGGGGGAAATTCTGCTTCATCCGTTCAAAACTACATTGCTTAGGAAACTGTCCAGGACGGGCCTGGTGGGGCTGGGGCTGACCTGCCTCGCTGGGCAGCTGCTCTACTACTCTTTCCTCTGGAGCTGGTGGTCTGTCCTCCCCGTTCAGATCTTGAGTGCCATTAGCAACGGGGCTCTGTGGTGGGCTGTGGGGGCCTCAGTGGAGGACCTGGCCACTCCTCGCATGGAGAGGGCTCTGAGTGCCTTGTTCCGAGGCCACTTTTACGGGAGTGGCTGTAGCCTGGGCAGCTTTGTGGGGGGTTTTGTGGTGATGCGCTTCAGCCTGGCTGTGCTCTACCAGGCCTGCTGTGTGGCCCTGTTGCTCTGGTTGGCCTTGCTCCTGTCCATACAGCAGAGGCTGCCTCAAGAGCGGAAAATCAAGTACTCGAAGCTGCTGTCCATGGAGGTGAGTGACACCAGTGACTCTGAGCAGGGGACAGAACGCGACTGGCTTGTGAAGGCCATGAGGGAGGAACACTCAGATTGAAAGGGCTGAGAAATCCAGAGTGTGCTGATCTAGGAAGGAATGAATGGACTGAACAAAACTCGGCCTGCTGAGGACAGAAACCTGCCCTGGACTGCAGGGAACCAGGGAAGAGAGGGTGGGTCTATGCTGAAGGCCCAACAGGATCATCTCATTGCATGATTTTCTTTACTTTTGAAGTAAAAGGAGATTTAACTTTTCACCATTCGATCTTTTTTAAATAATGGAGGAAGAATATATTTGCTTTCTTAGAAGTTCCCTGTGTAGTCACTATATGTTGATGTATAAGGTTTGCAAAAGTCCTGACTCGGGTGCTGTTGAATTCAGCAATGGCTGAAACGATCAAATCAAACTGTCACTGCCAGGAAGACCATGGGGACCTTCAGGATTCAGTTGGCAGAGAGGGCAGCTGACTTGGATGAATCATGGCATTCCCAGGGGTCATAAAGGCATTAGCCTGGTTCTATAAAAGCCATGCTGTGGGCAGGTAAGAATGGTAATGAAGGGCCGGGTGTGGTGGCTCTTGCCTGTAATCCCAGCACTTTGGGAGGCCAAGGCGGGCAGATCATGAGGTCAAGAGATGGAGACCCTGGCCAACATGGTGAAACCCCGTCTCTACTAAAGACACAAAAATTAGGTGGGCATGGTGGAATGTGCCTGTAGTGCCAATTACTCGGGAGGTTGAGGCAGGAGAATCACTTGAACCCTGAAAGTGGGGGTTGCAGTGAGCTGAGATCACGCCACTGCACTCCAGCCTGGCAACAGAGCGAGACTCCATCTCAAAAAAAAAAAAAAAAAAAAAGAATGGTAAAGAAAACAAACTCCTTTCTGTTCCCACAGATCTGCAAGTGCCCGCACTCACACCCAAGTGCTTCCAATGGGAGAAAATAATGGGAAATGTATGTGTGTTGGGAGGAAGTGGGAGGTTAATAGGTTTCATTCTTACCTTCTCACAAATGTGTGTCCCACTTAGAATCATCATCTATATTTACATCAGAGCAAGGGAAATTTCATGTCTTTTGAACTCACATTTTGCATGCTCTGCCTCACAAAGCACATGGAGATTTTAACATCTGTTTTATTGGGGTGCAGATGTCTCCATAGGTCAAGGTGCTATAGGTCCTCCACACTGTACCTGTGCCCAGGCACTTGGTGGGGTTTTGGGAGTGACATACTAGTGCTTCTGCCTTCTCAAACTCCCCCAGGGGAAAGGCCTGGAATAAAGGGCTCTTTATTCCAGAGGCCAGCCCCCAGGGCCCACTTCTTCTACCTTATCGTTAGTTAAATATAGGATATTGAATTTAGAAGAAGCCTCACTGCACAAATGCAGAAAATGTCTCATAGCTGGAGAGGCGGAAGCAGATATATGAATGTCCACTGGGTCAGACACGGCTCTAGCATCTTTATTTGTTGTTGGTTTTGTTTGTTTGTTTTTTGTTTTGTTTTGAGATGGAGTCTCGCTCTGTCGCCAGGCTGGAGTGCAATGGCGCGATCTCAGCTCACTACAACCTCCAACTCCCTGGTTCAGGTGATCTCCTGCCTCATCCTCCCGAGTAGCTGGGATTACAGGCATGTGCCACCACACTCAGCTATGGGTTTTTTTTGTTTTTTTGTTTTTTGTATTTTTGTATTTTTAGTAAAGATGAGGTTTCACCATGTCACCATGTTGACCAGGATGATCTTGATTTCCTGACCTGGTGATCTGCCTGCCTCAACCTCCCAAAGTGCTGGGATTCCAGGCGAGAGCCACTGCACCCGGCCCTTTATTTGTTTTTTATTTCGCCCTAAGAAGCTTTAAGGTACAAACAATCAACAAAAAAATTACCTCCACCCTAAACAATTAGAGATTTCATATATATATATGACATTCGGGGTGAGCAGCCTAGAGATGGTGCCACTGCTGGATGATGCCACTGGGGATCTAGAATATTTTCATCTCCTCACACTGTCATCTTCAGCCTGAGGCTACCTTCCCAGATTTGTACCCTCATAGGAACCAGATGGCTGCTGCTCTTCCAGCCCTTTCATCCGTGTTCCAGGCAGGAAGAAAAGGGAAAGACAATAGGACAAAGGGAGAAACAGGAACAAGTGTCTGTATCAAGAAAATAGGCTGCATAGTGGGTGGCTCATGCCTATAATCCCAGCACTTTGGGAGGCCAAGGCAGGAGGATTGCTTGAGCCCAGGAGTTGGAGACCAGCCTGGGAAACATGGTGAGACCTTGTCTCTACAAAAAAAAAAAAAAAAAAAATTACATTAGCTAGATATGGTGGCGTGCACCTGTAGTCCCAGCTACTCAGGAGGCTGAAGTGGGAGGATCGCTTTTGCCCAGGAGTTTAAGGCTGCAGTGAGTCGTGTTTGCGCCAGTGCACTCCAGCCTGGTTACAGAGCAAGACCCTATCTCCCCCCGCCAAAAAAAAAAAAAAAAAAAAAAAAGGAAAGATAAGCTCCCCCAGAAACTCCTCAGCTGAGTGGCCACTCTAGCTGCAAGGAAGTCTGGGAGGAAGTATTTTCAGCTAGGCACAGTTACACACCAAGCAAAATCAGGGTTGCATTAGAAAGAGGGGGCTGGATATAGAACTGGCAACTAGCAACGTCTACAGCGGCCTCAAGGATGGAACTCACAGCCAGGTCCAGCTTATTGCAAAGTCTGTATTCCTTTCACCCCAGTAAGCCAGCTTCCCCCACAGAAATGACTTTAGCAGCATGACCCCAACAAATACTCTATGAATAAATCAAATTTGTTATCTGCATTTTACAAATGAGAACATGGAGTCTCAGAAGTCACACACTGGATCACTGGCAGAAACATCATCAGAATCCTGGATCTCCTTACTCCAAATTTGGGGCATTTTCTTCTGTGCCAGTAGTTCCCCAGCCTGGCTGTCGATCCAAGTATGAGGAGCATATCCTAAAAGCCAGGTTCCTGGGTTCCATCAGAATCTCACAGGTGGGACTCAGTAATCTGCATTTTTGGAGCAATCTCCAAGTGATTCTGATGTGGTCAGCCAAGCACTGTCTACTCGGTTACCCTTTCCAGCTCTGTCTGTCTCAACACTTCTTTGCCAAATGTTTCTATTTGCAGTGAAGCAAATAACAACTATTGAGTGGTCACTCTAGGCCAGGCACTGTTCTAAACAAGGCACACAGTGTACACACACTAGCTCATCAAGCGATCATAGGATGTAGTCACTATTAGCATCTCCCGTTTCAGATGACAGAACCGAAGGTTCAGTGACTTGCCTGAGGTCACTCAGCTAGTAAGTGGCAGAGCTGATATTCAGATCCAGCCTGGTGGCTCCTGGGCCTGAGATTTTTATCACCGTGCTCTATGGCGGAGAAATCGAGGTGAAAGCCGGGGCTGGGAGTGGAATTAAATGTTAAGATCTAAGGTAGCTATCACTTGAAATTGACTGGATAGTAGATAATATTTACTATTTAGAACATACAGTAATACCAAAAGGCAAACACGTGTAAGTCCTCTTAAACAAAAGGATGAGGAACAGGAACTGGCATAAGAAAACAGTTAAGTAAGTGTGATTTAGCCTGAAGAAGAGGAAGAAGGTGGAGAAAAAGAAGCATGAGTTGGGGGGAGGGGCTGTAGAGGAGGAGACTGAAGACAGAGGGAGGTGATGACTGATGGATCTAAAAGATTTTATGGGAAGGATGGGAGGCTGAGGCTATTTAGTTAGGGCTATTTAGTTAATGTTTGACTTTTTTTCTTTAATGAATGAAGCCCCTTTTTCCAAAGGGGGAAAAAAAAACGTCGTGCTACTTGCCATGGGGAATTCAAGGATGAATGAAATGCACAGTCCATACCCTCAAGAAGCTAACAGTCTAACTAGAAGATTTACTTACACACACACCCAAACACACACACAAACACACACACGGAAGCACAGGACAGTGTGGGAGATGCCACAGAAAAAGTATTACTAGAGTTTAAGAAAGAGATCATTTCTGACTCAAGAACTTAAATAAGGTTTTGTGGAGATTATATTTAAGTCTAAGTCTTCAAGGATAGCTAAACTTTATTTTATTTATTTGTTTGTTTGTTTGTTTATTTTTTGAGACAGAGTCTCACTCTGTCACCCAGGCTGGAGTGCAGTGGCGCGATCTCGGTTCACTGCAACCTCCACCTCCTGGGTTCAAGTGATTCTCCTGCCTCAGCCTCCTGAGCTGGGACTACAGGCATCTGAACCAGCCAAAAGAAGAGATGCACAGGGTAAGGACTGGGAGGATCCCAAACATGAAGCTTCTGTGTCTTCTCCTTGTGGAGTCAGGACAAAGGACCCTTCCAGCACACTGATGTGAGACAAGACAGAGTGTAGCCAAGCAGTCCGATTCACCCAAACTTTGATAGCCATTGTTTTTATTAGGGGCTTCATCACATAGGTGTGACTCATTGGATCACTGGCCTGTAACTCAATCTTCAGCCCTTCTCCTCTCCCCAGAAGTCAGGCCTATATCAAAAGCTAAAACCCCAACCTTCTAAATCCATAGTTGGTTTTTCTGGTATGGCCAGCCCCCATCCTGAGTTATTCCATTAGCATAAATTATGTAAGGTCCCATCATGAGTCACCTGATCAGCATAAACTCAAGGGTGGTTGACGGGCCAACCACCGATAACAAAGACACTCTTTGACTTGGAAAATTCCAAGAATTTAGAGCCCATCTCCCAGGAACTGGGGACAAAGGCCAAATTCTTTCTTATACAGGATAACTAATTTGAAAATCAGCAATGATCTCAAGTATACTAATAGCTTCTTCCTTTTCATTACTGAGTAGTGTTCCATCACATGGATATACCACAATTTATCCATTCATTTGCATTGTATTATATTACAATACATTTCAATTCCAAAGATGTTATTGTTTTCAGTTTTTGATGATTACAAATAAAACTTTTTATGAATATTCATGCCTAAGTCTTTGTGTGAACACACACTTTCATTTCTCTTGGGTAAATACCAAATCAACTGGTAGACATATGCTTAACTTTTAAAGAACTGCTAATAGTTTCCCAAAGTGGTTGTGCCATTTTACATTCCCACCAGCAGGGCAGGAGAGTGCCAGCTTCTCTACACCCTCACCAACACTCTGTAAAATCGATCTCTTTAATATTAGCTATTCTAACAGGCATGTAGTAGTAGAGTTGTGTCTTGGTATCCTTGGGGAATTGGTTCCAAGACCCCTCCCCCAACAGATACCAAAATCCAAGGATGCTCAAGTACCTTGTATATAATGGCATAATATTTGCATATAACTTATGCACATCATCCCATACCCTTCAAATCATTTCTAGATTATTTATAATACCTAACATAATGTAAATGCTATGTAAATAGTTGTTATTTCCTATTTTTGCATTTGTATTATCTTTGTTGTTGTTGTTTGGATTATTTTTGATCCATGGTTGGTTGAATCAGCAGGTACAGAGCCCACAGATGCAAAGGGCAGACTGTATCTCATTGTGATTTTAATTCACATGTCCCTCATAGCTATGATGCTGAGCATCCTTTCTCTGTGCTGTGCTTTTGAAAATTAATCAGCAGCAAAGAAGTACGCAAGAATAAAAACAAGCTCAGGTGACTATAAGAGCACCTTACCTATCAGAATAGTAAATGCTTCCGAGCAGTGGTCTTTGTTTCTAGAATACTTTAATGGTGGGGGGAGGGTGGAACCAGAACAAAACAAAAAGTCTTGATAACTTCGTGTCTTGGATAGTTTTACTTATTCACAAGCCTAAAGATATTGAATCAAGCCAGATGATCTCTAGAGGTCCCTTTAAGAATTCTTTTTTTTTACATTTTTTATTAGCAATGCTTTTGGAGAAAGACGCTTTGAGAATTCTAATGTGTGCATGGGGATATGGCCTTTGTAGGAAAACGCTGAGACCACTGACTACTTTCAAAGTTTATAAAAATGTGGAAGTACAAAAAATTAGCCAGGCGTGGTGGCAGGCACCTGTAGTCCCAGCTACTCGGGAGGCTGAGGCAGGAGAATGGCGTAAACCTGGGAGGGGGAGCTTGCAGTGAGCCGAGATCGCGCCACTGCACTCCAGCCTGGGCGACAGAGCGAGACTCCGTCTCAAAAAAAAAAAAAAAAATGTGGAAAATGATCTTCAGTGCAAATTCCTTCGTGTACACAAAGCCTGTCCCTGTTGCTCCGTGTGCTGCATGGGTCTCCAGATGCGGGATGGGAACAGTAATCTTCCTGACAGGCACATCTCTACAGGAAGCCGTTCCTGACCAATACCCTACTTTTTCATTTCTGCTAAAGTTGGTTTACCATTCCCTCTCTGAGCTTGTTTCAAAGAAGTGGCTTTTCACGTTTTAGGGCATTTCGTTTCCTTTAATAATCTGATGAATGTCACAGGGACTGTCCTCTGAAATATGCATATCAGATTTTTCATGCTGGTCAATTTCATGGATAAAACAACAACAACAACAACATTCACTGGCCTCAGGTTAATTAAACAGATGAAGCTACTTGAGGCAGATTTTCTGCCAAATATCTTCCCAATGGCCCAAATTAGGAAACCTCCTTTCTAATTTCGTCTTCGCTTTACTCCATGACCTGTGATTTTGCTATCACGAGCTTCCCAAATTCTCTTCACTTTGCTGCTTCTCCTTGTTCAGCCCTGCAGTCTGCTGTCTTTATGCCGGCGGCACCCCGGGGTGAGGTGTTGCAGAGTCAGAGGCTGTGATAGAGGGAAGTGGGTTCAGAGTGAAGGCCCTGGGCTCAAGCATTCTTCAGGTCACCCTTCCTTCATAAGTATGTACTGAGCAAGGCTGTGATCCTTCAGGATGCTGGGTGAGTCTTTAGGAATGCGTCTACCACTCCCTCCTGCATGACGTCACCGGATGCCTCCCACATCTTCCCGGGGTAACTAATGTCACCTCCCTATGGCTTTATGCCATTCTGCACATTTTGTTCCCAGGGTCACAATCATTGTCGGGCAATGCGCATGTGAACTACCCTGTCCAGTCAGAGTAACACTCCATGGACTCTCTCCCTTGGATATGAGGCCAATGCTACCCACCCTGTCGATTTGTGCAGACGTGAAACCTTGAACTGCACTTTGCTTCTATGACAAAGCCTGCCTGGGAACGATACTGACAATTTAGAAGGAAAGACCTAACCACGAAAGCACGTCCACAAACAGAATGGGACAGGACAAGGTAAATGTCAAGTGAGACGTTCAAATAGTGAGCATTTCTCTCTGGGCAGACGGGACAGCTGAGTGCAGGGACCTTCCGAAAAGACCCTCATGGAGTTTATGAAATAAGCCTGTGTGTGAAGGAAGCACTGCGTCCTAAAGTCTTAGACTTCAAGCTGTGACTTTCACTCTATGACCTACTTTACCAGTACGTCAGTGCAGCTTCAGAGAATCAAAAGTAAATACAATTCTTAGCTCTTGATCTTGGAGCTGTTAAAGATATTGAGTTTGACACTCTGACGTGTCTTGGTTCCAGCTAAGAGGAAATTAAATATTGACTGAGCCATTAACCATTATGCTAAGGTATACTTAGACCATTATTTCCCAAGTGAGTTGTGTAGAACATGCAATCCTAGTGGTGTGGAGGGCTGGGGAGAGCATTACATAAGGATTCTGTCTGTGGTCAAACAACGGTGGAAAATGACGTTAATTATTGTCACCCTGTAGAAATTTGTGATGCCTGTTAGCAATTAAAGACTCTCAGAAGCCTGCAGTCAACAAACCTGTTTCTCTCTCTGACCTATAATTCTCCTTATTTGGTGTCACAGGCTTCTTCCCATGTAACACTAATCACAATCTTTCAGAACTAGTGTTCCCTGGAAGACCCTTTGAAAAATGCCATTTGTAGTATTCTGGATGATCTTTTCTTTTCTTTTCTTTTCTTTTTTTTTTGAGACGGAGTCTTGCTCTGTCGCCGGGGCTGGAGTGCAGTGGCCGGATCTCAGCTCAGTGCAAGCTCCGCCTCCCGGGTTCACGCCATTCTCCTGCCTCAGCCTCCCGAGTAGCTGGGACTACAGACGCCCGCCACCTCGCCCGGCTAGTTTTTTGTATTTTTAGTAGAGACGGGGTTTCACAGTGTTCGCCAGGATGTCTCGATCTCCTGACCTCGTGATCCGCCCGTCTCGGCCTCCCAAAGTGCTGGGATTACAGGCTTGAGCACCGTGCCGGCCTCTTTTTTTTTTTTTGAGACGGAGTCTCACTCTATCGCCCAGGCGGAGTGCAGTGGCGCGATCTCAGCTCACTGCAAGCTCCGCCTCCCGGGTTCACGCCATTCTCCTGCCTCAGCCTCCGAGTAGCTGGGACTACAGGCGCCCGCCACCTCGCCCGGCTAGTTTTTTTGTATTTTTAGTAGAGATGGGGTTTCACTGTGTTAGCCAGGATGGTCTTGATCTCCTGACCTCGTGATCCGCCCGTCTCGGCCTCCCAAAGTGCTGGGATTACAGGCTTGAGCCACCGCGCCCGGCCCTTGGATGATCTTTTCAACCCAATAGAGTTGATGCCGGGGACAAATCTGGGCTCCCACACCCAGACTAGCAGGAATCTTGTGCATCGTGCTAATAAGAGTGGGATAAAGCTTATCTCATTAAGTCACAGCATCAAATTTATGAAATAAGATATTAGTACGGCCTTATTTTACAGGTGAAGTGACTAAGGTTCAGAAAGGTTAAAATTCAAAACTAGGTCTCTCTGACCACAGAGTCCATCAGCTGCTACGTTCAGCCAACTCAGGCAAGTGAAGAGGCTCTTCCTAGCAGGGGAGCAATGATCAGGGGTAGGGGCACAGTAGAGATAACACATCAGTTATGTGCATAGATTTCATAGGAGATTCATGGAAAATAAAGTTGGAAAGATATGTTGGAACAGATTGTAAACCTCCTAAGCCTCAATCTAAGGGAAACAGAACTCACACTGGCTGAAATTTGCTTCTGCTCTCTATGCCTCACACCTGCACACAGCAACACTCATAATTCTCATACGAATCTCAGTTTACAGTAGGGGAAACTGAAGCTGCGAAAGGTTAACTGACTCAGTTACCCCATGGATGCGGCTATTAAATGGTAGAACCATAGCTTGAACCCAGATCTGGCTACTAGAAATCCACGGTTCTTCCTCTGAAGACTATGGGGCCTCTAGAAGAGAAGATTTGACCAGCCAGTGGAGAGGACTGAAAGCTTTTATAACTCTTGCCTGTTGCGAACTGAACAATGAGTCTGAGTTAATGGAGATTATGGGTGCTGAGACATTTGTTTTGGACAGATCACCCCAATTTTCCAGGCAAGAAGAGGCTGCATCCCGAAAGGTATGCGAATCAAATGACAACACAGCACAGGTATTGGAATTGTCGGAAGTGGAATCAACAAGACAGCCCTTGGGCGTTGTTTGGATAACAGGGCCGGGGACCATCAAAGAAGGAGTATCAAGGATTGCGGATGATTTTGTCATTTTGAACCCAGGTGATGAGGGGGAAATTCCGCAGAAATGGCAGAGCCCGGGAGCCCATCAAGCCGTCCATCCCAAACCTGAAACCAAAGTACAGATCGTAAAACTTATAGACAATACAGGTCGGGTGCGGTGGCTCACGCCTGCAATCCCAGCACTTTGGGAGGCCGAGGCCGGCGAATCACGAGGTCAGGAGATCGAGACCATCCTGGCGAACAGAGTGAAACCCCGTCTCTACTAAAAATACAAAAAAAAAAAAAAAAATTAGCCGGGCGAGGTGGTGGGCGCCTGTAGTCCCAGCTACTCGGGAGGCTGAGGCAGGAGAATGGTGTGAATCCGGGAGGCGGAGCTTGCAGTGAGCCGAGATTGTGCCACTGCACTCCAGCCTGGCAGCCTGAGTGACACAGCGAGACTCTGTCTCAAATAAATAAATAAATAAATAAATAAATAAATAAATAAATAAATTATAGACAATACAGCAAAAACTCCTCATCTGCTAGCTTCCTTCTACAATTGCTGCCTGTCACTGAGACCAGAAGCCCTGCCACTTGGTGACACCTGTGACATGGAGCAAAGCAGAAGGCATGCTTGGCATCCAGTGGCTTTCTACAGCCGTGTTCATGAAACCTTTATCTTTTTGCAAGCCTGGCTGTGAAATGGCCTGGAGACATGAGGCTCCACTGGACTGAAGTTCTTTCCAATCCTGGGAGCCTGTGGTCCCTGATAGAAACGTGACTGGTGAGGTGTTGCTATGGTTTGAATATTTGTCTCCTCCGAAACTCATGTTGAAATTTAATCCTCCATGTGGCAGTATTGAGAGGTAGGACCTTTAAGAGGTGATTGGTTCATGAGGGTGCTGCCATCATGGATAAGTGAATGGGTTAATGAATTAATGGCTTATTATAGGAGTGGGGCAGGTGGCTTTATAAAGAGAGAGACCTGAGCTAGCATGCTTAGCCCCCTCGCCATGTGAGGCCCTACAACACTTTGGGACTCTGCCGAGAGTCCTTCCCAGCCTGAAGGCCCTCACCAGATGTGCCCCCTTCACCTTGGACTTCTCAGCCTCCATAACTTTAAGAACTAAATCCTTTTTCTTTCTTAATTACCCAGTTTCAGGTATTCCATTATAAGCACCAGAGAACAGACTAAGACAGTTGTCATCAGCTACAGAAGTAAAACTTAAAATATGACCCCTGGGCAAGTCACTTACCCCACTGGGTCTCAGCTCCCACGTCTGAAAAATGAGGGCCTTGGCCTCTATGACCTTCTAAGTTTGTGCCTCTCGGCCTTGAAGTGATTCCCTCCTTTGGGCCAAGGTCACGCCGGCCCTTCTCACCCTGCAGAATAGCACAGCATTCTGGAACCCGGGAGATGCTGGGGCCTGGAATGAATGTTCATCTCCTTCCCCAGAACCTGGCAGCAAGTTCCTGGTCTGTGTGCAGAGGGGCCACATTGAGCCCAAGACACCAGCCCTATAGGCCAACCTATCTGCCCTCAAAGCCAGGGTCTAGGGAGTGGTGGGATGAGCCAGAGGGGGCAATCTG
The DNA here is from genome assembly GCF_009764315.1 of Trachypithecus francoisi. Lineage (NCBI taxonomy): Eukaryota > Metazoa > Chordata > Mammalia > Primates > Cercopithecidae > Trachypithecus > Trachypithecus francoisi. The sequence goes on from NW_022681466.1 coordinate 63,557,938, forward strand.
TGGTGATTGGAGCTTGGTGTCTGTGGTCGAGGGCTGCAGCATGGGGGGCTACTGCGGAAGGCGGAGGTCTGGGTAGGCATCTTCAGGGCAGGGGCACCTTGCTACTGGCACTCAACGTTCTCTTAGCTTTGTTCATGTCGACCCCCTTAGGCTGCAGTTTTGGACACTTGCATCCCCTCTGCCCTTTGCAAGGGGCGAACCATGCTCTCGGGCCTGGAAAGCTGTTTTCTGCCTCCACACGGTGGTGGTACGGCTGTAAGCGGGGACTGAAGAGCGCTTCTGAAGGCAAACCAGGACAGGAAGGGAGAAGATTCGACCCGGGGTTCCGAAGTTCTCCACCAGGGGGCGCCAAACACATGAGAAAACTAGCGTCCCTCTTACTTGGGCAAACCCGGTCCCTATGCCCTTCCCAAAGCTGCGGCTCAGGATGAGGCCGGCAGCCTGAAGACCCTTTAGTTCTTGGAGTTTGGAATTGCAGAAAACCCCGAGGATCAGGTGCCGTTGCTGAGCTAGCTTTGTGAGAGACAGGAGGCGAGTCCAGGCTCTTGGAAAAGGGAACGGCTGCAAAGGCTTCCAGTGGAATTGGCAGATGAGCCTGGCCAGCCCAGACAGCCCCTGGCAGCCTTTCCTGAGGACATGGACGACCTTGATGCTACTTTCGTCTTGATCAGTGTAAATGTGAAGAAACGGGATAAACAGTTGCATGTACTTCTTGAGTTTCCTAGGGCAGACGAAGGACCACCTGAGGTCAGAGTCACAATAATAAAACCAATTTTACAGACCCTCACCTCCTGTGCCTCAGCCCCATCGCCTTCCAAGCCTGGCTGCCCAAATCTCATCAGTGTATATTCCAGGGCCTGCAGAGAGAGCCTTGCAAGGATTTACAAATAAGTCCTATCTCACCAGGCACTCACTGGATCTCTGTCACCGTGGAAAAGATGAGAAGATTTGTCATGGGAAGCCTCCAAGAAAATTCCAAGACCCTCCACTATCATATCAATATGTTACAATTTTCCTCTTTCGGGAAGCATGTAGCATCTAGAAACAGTGTTTCTTCCTGTTGTTCTTGGCAAATTACATCAAAATCTGTGTGCTCTTTGCCCAGAAAAGAGATGACACTTCCAGGAAGGAGAGAATATAGCACCTGCTTTTGGCTAAAAACCCTCTTCTCCAAGATTGTACTGGCTTGTTTTCTAAATGTCGATTAGAGAATAGTGAGAAGCTTGCCCTTGGGGAGGTGAATTAGGTAAGAGAACTATGCCTGGATAGTTCTCTTGAATGATCCAACTATCAATGAACCTACCTGAAATGAGGTAAGAGAGTTGGGAATGGATCCCACCAGAGGCCCATCATTTTTATGGCAAGTGCTAAGAGGGATCTGAATGTGTTGCCCCATGGCACTAGCTGTCCCACCTTGCCTTGGAGCTTGGCTGTCAGCAAGCAAATAAACCTCACTCTGTCTGTCCCTGGGACTAGTGAGCCAGACCAACTAGGGGCTGAAGGTGTTTGGATATTTGAAGAAGTCTTGCCTTCCACAGAAGACTAGCGGTTATGTGGTGTTATCTGAATTTTGCTTAGCATTGTCTCGAACAGGGACTAAAGAAGCATTTCAAGAAGAAAACAATTGTTTTTAAAAACTTAACTCTTCTTTGTCATTTGGTGCTCAGAAATCTTTGTCTCATTGCAAACAAAGGAACCTAAGTAAGGGCAGTCTTGGAAAGAAGAGGCACCAGGTACCATTACTGCATTCATACTGAGGCCCACCACCACGACCACCACCAGTGGAAATGAGAGATGGGGTTCACATGTGGATGACAAAGATGTGAGTGACAAAGGTCTAGCATCAAAGGACAAAATCGACAGAAGAGAAGAGGCAACCTATGGAATGGGAGAAAATATTAGCAAATCAAATGTCTGATAAGGCTTTAATATGCAGAATATATGAAGAACTCTTAAAACTCAACAACAACAACAAAAAAACCTGTTTTTTTTTTTTTTTTTTTTTTAGACAGAGTCTCGCTCTGTCCCTCAGGCTGGAGTGCAGTGGTGCGATCTCAGCTCACTGCAGCCTTCGCTCCCGGGTTCATGGCATTCTCCTGCCTCAGCCTCCCAAGCAGCTGGGACTACAGGCACCCGCCACCATGCCCAGCTAATTTTTATTTATTTATTTATTTATTTTTGTATTTTTAGTAGAGACAGGGTTTCACCATGTTAGCCAGGATGGTCTCAAATTCCTGACCTTGTGATCCACCTGCCTTGGCCTCCCACAGTGCTAGGATTACAGGTGTGAGCCACTGTGCCCAGCACAACCTGATTTTTAAATGGACAAAGTACTTAAATAGACATTTCTCTAAAGAAAACATACAAAAGACCAGCAAGCACATGAAAAGATGCCCAACATCACTAATCATTAGGGACATGCAAACCAAAACCACAATGAGATACCATCTCTCACACTCATTAGGATGGCTGCTATGAAAAACAAACAAAAAATGAACAACAGCAACAACCAAACAGGCTGGGCACTGTGGCTGGCCTGTAATCCCAGCAGTTTGGGAGGCCAAGTTGGGCTGATCCCTTGAGGTCAGGAGTTCACCTGGACAACATGGTGAAACCCAGCCTCAACTAATAATACAAAAATTAGCTGGGCCTGGTGGCACACGCCTGTAATCCCAGCTACTCAGGAGGCTGAGGCAGGAGAATCACTTGAACCTGGGAGACAGAGGTTGCAGTGAGCTGAGATCGCACCACTGCACTCCAGTCTGGGTGACAGAATGAAACTGTGTCTCAAAAAACAAATAATAATAATAATAATAACAAGTGTTGGCAAGGACGGAGAAATTAGAACACTGTGAACTGTTGATGGGAAAGTAAAATGGTGCAACCACTATAGAAAACTGTAGGGTTGTAGCTAAAACAATTAAAAATAGAATTACCATATGATCTAGCATTCCCACTCCTGAATATATACCCAAAAAATGGAAGGCATGGTCTTGAAGAGATATTTGTACCTGCATGTTCATAGCAGGATTATTCACAGTAGCCAAAATGTGGAAGTAACCCAAGTGCCTATCAACAGATGAGTGGATAAAAAGTGTGGTATATACATACAGAGGAATATCATTCAGCCTTTAAAAGGTTTCATATGTTTCCTCTCTTCTTTTCTTTTTTTTCTCCTCCTATGTTCTCATTACATGTATTTATGTGAATAGCTTTTGTAGCTATCCCACAGTCCTTGGATGCTGTGTTCAGTTTTTCTTTTTTTAGTCTCTTTGCACTTTGCTTTTTTTTTTTTTTTTTTTTTTTTTTTTTTTTTGAGATGGAGTCTCACTGTTTCACCCAGGTTGGAGTGCAGTGGTGCAGTCTCAGCTCACTGCAACCTCTGCTGCTCAGGTTCAAGTGATTCTCCTGCCACAGCCTCCCAAGTAGCTGGGATTACAGGCACCCACCACCACACCTGACTCATTTTTGTATTTGTAGTAGAAACAAGGTTTCATCATCTTGGCCAGGCTGGTCTGGAACTCCTGACCTCGTGATCCAGCCACCTCAGCCTCCCAAAGTGCTGGGATTACAGGCATGAGCCACGGCACCCGGCCTTGCACTTTGCTTTTTAGTTTTGGAAATTTCTTTTGAGATATCCTCAAGCTCAGAGGTTCTTTTCTCAGCTGTGTCCAGTCTACTAATTAGCCTAACTGGGTGGTCTTTATTTCTGTTACAGTGTTTTTGATCCCTGGTGTATCTTTTCGGTTCTTTCTTAGAAATTCTCTCTCTTTGTTTAAATTGCCCATCTGTTCTTGCATGCTATCTGCTTTATTCATTAGAGCCCTTAGCATATTAATTATAGTTGGGTTAAATTCTTGATCTGATAATTCCAGCATCCCTGTCATATGAGTCAGATGCTGATGCTTTCTCTGTCTCTGTTTTGTTTTTGCCTTTTAGTATGCCTTGTAATTTGTTTTCCCCAGACATAACGTACTGGGTAAAAGGAACTTCTGTTCATAAGCCTTTAGTAATGTGGTGGTAAGGTGTGGGGGAAGAAGAGCATTCTATAGTTCTATGAGTAGGCCTCAGTTTTTTAGTAAACCTGCCCCTGGACTGTGAACTTCACACATGCTTCTCAATTGCTCCCCTCTCCCCATACATAAGCTAAGATGCTTAGAGTGAGCTGGAATTGGGAATTTTCCTTCTTCCGCATGGAAGGTTAGAGGAAATTAGAGTTGAGTATTTCCTTTCCTCCATGTGGAAGGCTACAGCTGGTTGGAATTGGATATTTTCCTTCCCCTAAGTTAATTAGGCTCTGATAAAATCCCAGCAGGTCAGACTCTGGTTAAATAGTTCCTCCTAGAGGAAGGCTTTGTTGAAAAGAAGGGAATGCATTGGTATTTCCAAATCGCTTCTTTTCCCATTCCCAGGATGGAAGCATGAGGGAATTTTTCTCACATTATTCACTGTGAGAACCTAGTAGAGATCTAGGAGGTAAAATTCACAAGAGTGTAGGGACCCCCTTATGCGTGGGTCCCCCTGGAATATTTCTCTCTCAGACTTGTCCATGCCAAGCCTCCAGCAACTCATCAAGTACAATGCTGGTTTCTACTTGTGAATTTCTGCTTCAGTATGTTTTGATTCTCTGTATCCACCTGTCTGTCTCTCCAGTCTTGGGGGCACTGGTTTATACTGTGACATCGCTTGTCTCACAAATCTAAGAAGAGTTGTTGATTTTCTAGTTTTTTCAGTTTTCTGCTTGTTAGGACACAGTAGCACTTGGCTTTGTAATGTCTCAGTATTTGGTAAGGTGAGTCCTCTTTACTCTTCTTTTTTTAGGCTTTATTCTCCCTTATAAATCTTACAGTAACTGTTTCACTTTCCCCCCAAAACATTCTGGAAATTTTATTGGAACTGCATTGAATTTGTATATTAATTTGGAGGGATTTGGCATCCTTACATTGTTAAGCCATTTATCCACGAATATAGTATGTATTTCCATTTATTCAAAACTTTATTATTTTTTTTTTTGAGATGGAGTCTTACTCTGTCGCCCAGGTTGGAGTGCAGTGATGCCATCTCAGTTCACTGCAAGCTCCGCCTCCTGGGTTCATGCCATTCTCCTGCCTCAGCCTCCGGAGTAGCTGGAACTACAGGCACCCACCACCATGCCTGGCTAATTTTTTGTATTTTTAGTAGAGATGGGGTTTCACCATGTTAGTCAGGATGGTCTTGATCTCCTGACCTCATGATCTGTGCACCTTGGCCTCCCAAAGTGCTGGGATTACAGGCGTGAGCCACCACACCTGGCCTCAAAACTTCTTTAAGTCCTTTACTAGTTTTAAATTTTGCTCCACAAAGATCTCATGTAGTTTTCATTACATAAGGTCCTAAGTACTCAATAGGCTTTTATGCTATTGTAAAAGATCATTTTATATATTTTTATATTTTCTAATTGGTCATTGACAGTGCAAACAAACTCTATCAGTTTCTTTTTTTTCTTTTATTTCTTTTTTTTTTTTTTGAGACGGAGTCTCACTCTGTTGCCCAGGCTGGAGTGCAGTGGCGCAGTCTTGGCTCACTGCAAGCTCCACCTCCCAGGTTCATGCCATTCTCCTGCCTCAGCCTCCCGAGTAGCTGGGACTACAGGTGCCCGCCACCACTCCCGGCTATTTTTTTTTTGTATTTTTAGTACAGATGGGGTTTCACCATGTTAGCCAGGATGGTCCCGATCTCCTGACCTCATGATCTGCCCACCTTGCCCTCCCAAAGTGCTGGGATTACAGGTGTGAGCCACCATGCCTGGCCTACTTTCTGATTTTTAAGTAAACATGAATTATTAGATAACTCTAACTTGATCCTCATTAGGTTTTAAAAAATACACTGTTGGACTGGGGTAGCCAATATTTTTTAAAATTTTTTGCATTAATATTCACTCTGTTTCTTTTCTTTCACTTTTCTTAACCTGTTTTCTCATTATGATTATACTAGACTCATAAAATAAATCAAGCAGCTTTCCCTCCTTTTTCTATTTCCTATTTTATGGAACAACTTGTATAACATAAGGCTTATCTGTTCAACATATGGTAAAACTTTGTGCCTGGAGTTCAGCAGAGCCACTTTTCTTGTATCCAAGAAAACTTTATATACAAATGTTTATGTAATTTTCTATTTCTTCATATGACATTTTACATTTTCTGGAAATTTATCCTTTTCTACGCAAGTTTTCAAATGTATCAGTGTATAGTTCTTGAGACTGTTGCTTGCCTACCTAATATACATTTCCCCTCTTCTTTACCCAAGTTATGTACCTGGCAGCAATTGTGTACAAGTAAAATGTTCACCTTACCATATTCTGCATCTTAAAATGTTCACCTTACCAGAAATTCTGCAAAGGATGTCTGGTAAAGATTTTTGCTTTCCAGATGTAGGCTCTACCTCCTTCTCTTCCCCCTCCTTAGAGGAGAAACAGCCATCTTGCAACCATGAGGTGAAAAGCATGAGCAAGAAACTGCTATTCTCAGCTGAACACAGTCCTTTTTGCTCAGTTACTCTTACCAGGTTTGTGTTTAGTGTTCCCCCCCGCACCCTGCCACAAAAAAGGCTAGTTTTGGTTTAGCTAATTTTATCCATTGTGTTTGCTCTCTCTTTTTATTTCTGCCATGATCGTTATTAGTTCCTTAATTCTCATTTCTGTGGGTTCACTCCATTGCTCTTTTTTTTAACTTCTTGAGTTACACACTTGCCTTTTTGTTCTAAGTATTTTTTCTTTTCTAATAAGCATAGTCACAAATTTTAAATTCTCTTGTGTACTGCTTTAGTATAAATTTTGACATTGTGATTCAGCACACATTTTGACATTATAATTTGGTTCTAAGTATTTCATAATTTCCCTCATCATTTCCTCTTTAGCCCAAAGTTAATATTAATTCTTCCCAGAAATGTGGTATTTTTAAGTGCCCCTTTTATAATGAATTCTAACTTTATTTCACTATAATTGAAGGATGTAATTTCCTCATAATTAATTTTTTGTAATTTATGGATTTTCGTTTGTTAAGTACAAGAGTATGTTTGTGTATGTTTTAGTTCAAAATTATTAAATATATTATTCAAATATTCTATCTTGCTTATCTTCTTGATTCATATTCTGAAAAAGCTATGCTAAAATCTCTGCATATAATTGTTCATAACTATTTCCCCAATATACATTTTGAGGCCACATTGTTGGATGCATATATGTTTATGATTGTTATTTCTTCTTGATTTATTATCCCTTGTTAGTATATAACATCTCTATTTGTCCTGTATGTTATTTTTGCCCTAAATTCATTTTTCTTCTGATGTTAAAATTGCTACCTTGGAGTTCTTTCTTTTCTTAATGTGCCTAGATTTTTTAACCTTTCATTTTTTAATTTTGCATAAATTATCTTTTGCTAACAGTATTTTATTGAATTTTGTTTTTATATTCAATCAGAGTCTCTTTATTTTGATTTCTGTGTTTAATTCACGTACATTTATGTCAATTAATGTTATCTTGGGACTTATTTCTGCTATCTCATTTTGTGTTTTCTATTTACTGTATTTTCTTTCTACTGCTTTCCATCTTCTTTGGGATAATTCAAAATTGTTTTCTTCCATTGAAATGTTTGGATTTTATACTTTCCATTGACTATGTCAAATTTATTTTTTAGAATATAATACATTCTGTGTATACTCTTCTCATTGTTGACCCTAACATTATGACCCTTAATTATGTTTATTCTTTCCCTTGTCAACTTCTTAAGTTTAACAGCATCTTAAGCTTAATAACTCTTCCTTAAACAGAACAAGTGCATTAGCATACTCCCATCACCCTCTAGACTTTCCTACCAGTAGTTTCCCACTCCCCTTTCCCACCATGCTTCTGGTTTCAGGTTGTATTTCTGAATTATCTATGATATATAAATTTTGCAGGAGGAGGCATTGCTAATTTAGGTAACAATATATTTTTGTAAGATATGTTTCTCCCTTTTACCTTGTGTATTTCATTACTTCATCCTGTATTCATTTCCCATATTACTGGTGTACTTCTCTTTTTAAAATGCTATCAAGGGAGATTGCCTTCTAAAATGGTGAAATGAGGACTTTGGTGAGCCATTATCCCTTAAAAACAACAAAAATCCTGGCAAAACAACTAAAATCAACCATTTCAGAACTTTGGAAGTATACCAAAGCCACAGAAGGAACTGAAAATCATCCATCCAAGAGAAAAATACTGAACTTCAATAAGACAATGGTGTCTGTGGGATTTTAACTTGAAGCTATTCCTATCCTCTCTCCCTCTCCAGCTTGGTGGCCCAGTAGCCATGGAAGGCCAGCAGACATGGAGCTAATGGAGATGACTGACCTCTTTTGGAGCTCCATTAAAAGCCCCATGCCTAGAACACACCCAATATTTTGTCCAAATTAGCAGCTACCTGGAAAATCTCTATTCCCAAGGTGTTGTGGCTATTTCATTTGATTTACAACTCAGCTCATGGACAAAAACAGCAACAACAACAACAACAACAACAACAACAAAGCTGTCCCCCAGGACATTGCCAAAAACAATAGCAATCTGATGGCAATATCTCAGCTGCCTAAGTCTGTGATTCTGGTTGCAGCAAACAAGAGCCTGGCCAACAACAATAAAAGTTTAAAAGGAAGTTCTTGAGAACTAGAAAACCACAGGGAACTTAAAAAAGTGCCAACATATTCCTGGGGATCTAGAAGGCTGTACTCATATGCATGCTTGGGAAAGACCTTGGAAAGAAGAAGGCCCCAGTCATTCACCTCTGGGTGACCCTGAGTCCCTGTACAAGCAAAAAGTGAAAGTTAAGACTGTCTTATAAACTGCCTGAAGTGTGAAGCTGTGCCTTCAGATACAGATCCCCTTGGCAAATGGTGAAAGATATACAGACAAAGCATTTAGGGAAATCTTCAGACCAATCATTATTGGCTGACCACTAAATTATACTGACCTAGGACTGAACCCTAGGAAACCAGACTTAAAAATGAAAATAATAACCCTTCTTTAAAATGTTAACAGAGAACTCAAGACTTGCATATTGCAGGGAATATAGAATCTACAGAATTAGTCCAGGAAAGGCACTAAGCACATAAGAAGCAAACAGGAAAACAATGACATAAAAAGCAGCAAGAGCAACAAACCTGGGGGGAGGGTATCTCATACCATGTTGTTACAATACACTATCTATCTTAGTCTGTTTTGTATTGTTATGACAGAATGTCTGAGACTGGGTGGCTAGCTTATTTTTAAAAAGATAGTGGACCTAGTGGCTCATTCCTATAACCCCAGCACTTTTTGAGACTGAGGTGGGTTTAGTACTTAAGCCCAGGAGTTCAAGACCAGTCGGGGAAACATAGTGAGACTCCATCTCTACAAAAAATAAAATACTAGCCAGGCATTGTGGTTCACATCTGTAGTCCCAGCTACTCAGGAGGCTGAGGTGGGAGGATTGCATGAGCCAAGGAAGTCAAGACTACAGTGGGTTTTGATGGCGCCACTGCATACCATCCTGGGTGACAGAGTAAGACCTTGTCTCAAAAAAGAGAAAGGAAAAAGAAAACAGGTTTATTTGGCTCGTGATTTCAGTGGCTAGAAAGTTCAAGTTTGGGCATCTCTATTTGATGAGAACCTTGGGCTGCTTCAGCTCATGGCAGAAAGCCAGGGGGAAGTGAGCCTATGCAAAGAGATCACATGGTGGGAAGGGGAACAAGAGAGAGGAATCGAGGAAATCAGACTATTTTAAACGGCATGCTTTCGTGGGAACTAATTGATTCCCACAAGACAGAAAACTCACTGACCCCCATGGGAAAGTATGAATATATTCATGAGGAATCCACCCTCATGACCCAAACATCTCCCACTAGGCCCACCTCTCAACACTGCCGCGTTGGGGATCAAATTTCAGCAAGAGTTTTGATGAGGACAAACTATAACCAAGCGATGGCACTATCAAAAATGTTCCATTTCGGCTGGGCGTGGTGGCTCAAGCCTGTAATCCCAGCACTTTGGGAGGCCAAGGTGGGCAGATCACGAGGTCAGGAGATGGAGACCATCCTGGCTAACACGGTGAAACCCCTTCTCTACAAAAAATACGAAAACTTAGTGGGCGCCTGTAGTCCCAGCTACTCGGGAGGTTGCAGCAGGAGAATGGTGTGAACCCGGGAGGCAGAGGTTGCAGTGAGCCGAGATCACGCCACTGCACTCCAGCCTGGGTGACAGAGTGAGACTCCATCTAAAAAAAAAAAAAAAAAAAGGTAAGTTTCATCAGTAACTTACAAGACATGTAAGGAAACAGAAAAGTATGCCACATATACAGTTAAACAAACAGCCATCAGAAAATATCCCTTAGGGCACACAGATGTCAAGTTTAGCAGACAAAGACTTCAAATCACCTATTAAAAATATGTTGAAAGAATGAAAGAATACCAGGCCTAAAGAATTCAAGAAAAGGTTGACAACAATATCTCACCAAATAGAGAATATCAACAAAGAAATAGAAATTACCACAAAAAAGCCAAATAGAAATCCTAGAGTGGAGAAATACAACAACTGAAATGAAAAATTCACTAAAAGGGATTGATAGCAAATTTGAGCTGTCAAAAGAAAGAATTGGCAAAGTCAAAGATAAGTCAGTAAAGATTATCTATCTGAGGAACAGAGTAAAAACAGAATGAAGAAAAATAAACAGAGCCTCAGAGACCTGTGGGATATCATCAAGCATACCAACATATATATAATGAGTGTTCCTGAAGAAGAAAAGAAACATAAAGAGAAATAAAAAATATTTGGGGTAATGACTAAAAATTTCCCAAGTGTGGCGAAAACCACTAGTGTACATATCCCAAGAAGCTTAACAAACCCCAACTAGAAAAACTCAAAGAGATTCACACCTAGACACATTATAGTCAAGTGGGTGAAAGTCAAAGACAAAAAGAAAACCTTGAAAACAGCAAGAGGAAAACAACCTATATTGTGTCCAAGAGATCTTCAATAAGATTGACAGCTAACTTCTTAGAAATCATAGCCGGGTGCGGTGGCTCAAGCCTGTAATCCCAGCACTTTGGGAGGCCGAGATGGGCAGATCATGAGGTCAGGAGATTGAGACCATCCTGGCTAACACAGTGAAACCCCGTCTCCACTAAAAAAAAAATACAAAAACTAGCCGGGCGAGGTGGCGGGCGCCTGTAGTCCCAGCTCCTCGGGAGGCTGAGGCAGGAGAATGGCGTAAACCCGGGAGGTGGAGCTTGCAGTGAGCTGAGATCCGGCCACTGTACTTCAGTCCGGGCGACAGAGCGAGACTCTGCCTCAAAAAAAAAAAAAAAAAAAAAAAAAAGAAATCATGAAGGCGGGAAGACAGTGGGATGACAACTTCAATGTGTCAAAAGATTCTCAATCAAGAATTCTCTACACAACAAACCTCTACTTCAAAAATAAAGATGTTAAGATATTTCCAGATAAACAAAAACTGAGAGCACTCACCACTAGTAGAGTTTATCAGAAATACAAAAGGGAGCCCTTTGGGCTGAAATGAGAGGACATTAGACAGTAACTTGAATCCACATGAAAAAATAAAAAGCACCAGTAAAGGTTATTAAATGGATAATTATAAAAGGCAGTATAAACATATTTTTGTTTATAACTCTTCTCTTTTTCTGATTTTTCTCTTTTTAAAATCAACTGCATAAAGCAATAATGATAAAACTGTACCGATAGCTGTATAAAGATGAAATTTGCATAACCATATTGGCACAAAGAAGCAGGGAGGGAATGGAAGTATATTGGAGCAAAGAGTTTGTAGATTACTGAAATTAAGTTAGTATTAATTCAAAGTAGTTTTTTTTGGAAGTTAAAATGCTAATCGTAATCCCTAGAGCAGCCACTAAGAAAACAATTTGTTAAATGGTTTCAAAGAAGATCTTGATGTGGTAAACGTTTTGAGAATTTATGTGCCTGAAAATATTTTTAATTCAGGATCACATTTTAATAGTAGTTAGAATGCATACAAAATACTGGGCTTTGAAAAGCTCTTGTCCTTCAGTCATTTAAAAATATTACTCAATTGTTTTAAGTTTGATGTTGAGAAGTCTAATGCCAGTATGGTTATTGTTTCTTTTTCTCTGGAAGCTTTTAGAATTTTCTGTCTCAACAACAACTAAATAATAGCATATTGAGGAATGAACTTAACAAAAAACGTACAAGACCTATATAAAGAAAACTTTAGACCGGGCGCGGTGGCACAAGCCTGTAATTCCAGCACTTTGGGAGGCCGAGACGGGCGGATCACGAGGTCAGGAGATTGAGACCATCCTGGCTAACACAGTGAAACCCCGTTTCTACTAAAAAATACAAAAAACTAGCCAGGCGAGGTGGTGGGTGCCTGTAGTCCCAGCTACTCGGGAAGCTGAGGCAGGAGAATGGTGTAAACCCGGGAGGCAGAGCTGGAGCTTGCAGTGAGCTGAGATCCGGCCACTGCACTCCAGCCTGGGTGACAGAGCAAGACTCCGTCTCAAAAAAAAAAAAAAAAAAAAAGAAAACTTTAAAATTCTGTTGAAAGACAAGAAAAAGAAGACTGAAACAAGTGAAAAAGTTTAGTTGAAAAGAATAAATAAGACCTTGTATTTGATAGCACAATAGGATAACTATAGTCAATAATAATTTAATTATACATTTAAAAATAACTAAGAGTATAATTGGATTATTTGTAATACAAAGGATAAATGCTTAATAGGATAGATAGCCCATGTTACATGATGTGATGATTATACATTGCATGCCTATATGAAAGCATCTTGTGTACCTCATAAATATATACACCTATTATGTACCCACAAAAATTAAAATTAAAAATTAAAACAGACCTTGGCCGGGCACAGTAGCTCATGCCTATAATCCCAGCACTTTGGGAGGCTGAGACAGGTGGATCACTTGAGGCCAGAAGTTCGAGACCAGCCTGGTCAACGTGGCGAGACCCTGTCTCTACTAAAAATACAAAAAATCAGCTGGGCGTGGTGGCGTGTGCCTGTAATCCCAGCTACTCAGGAGGCTGAGGCATGAGACTCACTTGAGCCTGGGAGGTGGAGGTTGCAGTGAGCTGAGATTGTGCCACTGCACTCCAGCCCGGGTGATAGAGCGAGACTCTGTCTCAAAAAAAAAAAAAAAAAAAAAATTAAGACAAAAGAAAAAGTTTACCATTTTCATTAGGTGATTCAGCATCGCAAAGATGGTCTACATTCGTTTGTACATTTAATGCAATACTAATAAAAATATTAGCTGGCTTTTGTTGTTGCTGCTGTTTAGTTGATTGCTCTGCTTGGAACTAGAAAAGCTGATTCTAAAGTTGATGTGGAAAAATAAACAAGCATAGCTATGAAGACTAAAAGAGAAGTACAGTGAGATTGGACCAGCCCTAAAAGATGTAAAACTACATGAATAGACAGACTGACAGAACAGAAATTTTTCATGAAGGAAAGGACTAGTCAGTAAGTGATTTGGAGACAATTGGGCAGCCATAGGATGGGAGGGAAAAAAATGGATTCCTATCTCACACCCTACACCAGGAAAAACTCCAATTGGCTCAAAAACAAAAATGTAAAAAGTGAAACCATAAAATGATATGAAACCAGGCTGGGCGCGGTGGCTCACACCCGTAATCCCAACACTTTGGGAGGCCGAGGTAGGAGGACTGCTTGAGCCCAGGAGTTCAAGACCAACCTGGGCAACATAGTGAGACTCTGTCTGTACCAAAAATACAAAAATTAGCCTGGAGTAGCGGCATGCACCTGTAGTACCAGCTACTCGGGAGGCTGAGGTGGTAGGATTGCTTGAGCCAGGGAGGCAGAGGTTGCAGTGAGATGAGATCATGCCATTGCACTCCAGCCTGGGTGAGAAAGTGAGACTCTGTCAAAAAAAAAAAAACCTACATGAAACCATGAAAGCATTTAAAAAGAAAACATGGAAGAATTCTTAATAGCTTTGTAATAGAGAAAGCTTCTCTGACTATGACTGAAAATCCAGAAGCCATAAAAAATATTAGTGCATTTGAATACATAAAAATAAAAAATTACACTGGTCAGATATAGTAGCTCATGCCTATAATCCCAGCACTTTGGGAGGCTGAAGCAGGAGTATCACTTGAGCCCAGGAGTTTGAGACCACCAGCCTGGGCAACATAGTGACACCCCATATCTACAAAAAAGAGAAATAAAAAAATAGCCAGGTGTTATGGCACATGCCTGTAGTCCTAGCTACTTTGGAGGCTGGGGTGGGAGGATCACTTGAGCCTGGGAGGTTGAGGCTGCAGTGAGCCATGATTGTGCCACTGCACTCCAGCCTAGGTGACAGAGCAAGACCCTGTACCCCCAAAAAAAATTCTACCAAAAAAAAATCCCACCAAAAAAAAAATCCCACCTCAGCATAAGTCAAAACACAAACTGGGAAAAATATTTGTGACTCATTTCATGTCCAAGAGGCTATTTTCCTTGCAAATCTCCTACAAATCTATAAGGAAAAGTCATATATTTGTAAATAAACTCAATAAACTGATATGCAGAGGCTATCACAGGCAGTTCACAGAAACAGAAAACAAGTGAATAGACCCAGGAATCCTACTTTGTGGAATGTATCCTACAGATACACCTGCCTAATCATTAAATGGTATTTATACGAGGTTATCTATTACAAAAAAAACTGGAAATAGCCCAAATGTCCATCAGTAAGAGACCAGCTACATAAATTATGGTTTGTCCACACAATGAAAAAAAATTATGCAATTAAAAGCGCCTTTTGTGTATTGATATGGAAAAATCCCTAATGTATATTAACAAAATAAAAAGTAATAAAAATATAGAACAGGATCTATGTACCACATTTTGTATAGAAAGAAAGGAAGCTAAGATTATATTCATGTCTGCTCATATTTGCATAAAGAAACTCTGCGAAATATGCCAAAAGTAATAAAAGTGGTTATCTATGGGGAAGGGGTGGGAAACGGATGGATAAAAGAAGAAATGCAAGTTAGACTTTTCACTAGACACTCCTTTTTTGAATCTTTTGAACCATGAGAATCAACTGTCTGCCCAAAATTAAAAACTGAATTAAAAAGAATTTTCTATTTGTCTTCGCCGTTCTTAAGTTTCACCGCAATATGTCTTGGTGTGGCTAGAATGTTTTGTTGTGTCTTCTTAGACATGAGATTTTTTTGGTGCATCTGAAGTCTCTCTTGGAAATTCGTGGTCACTTTTTATTCAAATTATTTCATCCCTCTCCATTTTCTTTTCACGAGACTCATCTTACTACTTAAATCTTACATTTTTGCCTCACTCCTCTTTCCTAGCTTCTATACGTCATCTCTTCCTGATGTCTCTAGGAGAGTTGCTAACCTGGCCTTCCACTCCCTGATTGCTCTTGGTCTGTATCCATCCTGCCATTCAATGTATCCATTCAGTTCTTTCATTCATCGGTCTTCACATTCAGGATGTCCATCTGATGTGTGGACACCAGTGGGGCTTGCTTCCGCTTCACATTTCTGATACCTTCCCTCATGTCTTTAGACACATTTGTTATGCTTATTTCAAATTTCGATTCCATTAATTGATTGGTTGTTTCCTTTGATACAGGTTGTTCCATTTATCTTTCTCATATAACCGTTGCCCTCCTCAGACATCCCATTCTTTTTCATTAAGAGTTCTTGTCCTTGGTACTACCAACTACATCAGCTGCCAGTGCATACGTGTCCATTGAGAGAGCTTCTGGTGTTGCAGTCTGAAAGCAATCCCTTCCCTTTTGTCTTCCCCAACCAGGCAATACTTTTCCTCAGCAAATCTTCCAGAGCCTCTTCCTCAGATATTATTCTTTTCCAAGGGCTGCCTCCCTCTGTTGCAACTGCCTGTCCCATTATATTCATCAGCTCAGACTGCTATAACAAAATACCACAGACTGGGTGGCTTCCATAACAGACATTTATTTCTCACTGTTCTGGAGGCTGGGAAGTCCAAGATCAAGGTGCCAGCCCGACCGGTGTGTGGTGAGGGCTCTCCCTTGGGTTTCAGATGGTTGCCTTCTCACTGTGTGCTCACATGGCCTTTCCTCTGTGCGTGAACACAGAGAGAGGGAGCAAGCGAGCTCTGGTGTCTCATAAAGGCACTGATCTTATGAGATCAGGGCCAACCTTTACAACCAAAGATAGCCTTAATTACCTCCTGAAGACCCTGTCTCCAAATACAGTCATATTGGATTAGGACTTTAACATACAAATTTGGGAGTAGGGGGGTGGTCACAATTCAGTCCATAGCACCTGTGGAAGAGGGTACAGTCAGTCTTCACCCTCGTATCTGCTGTAACACTGCTCCCTTCTCACCTCGCTGCTCCCAGTTGGCATTAAGTTGGCCCTGGGCTAATGCTGTTTTTTTGTCACCCAGTGGCAACAGGGTGTGCCGGGGTCTTGCCAGGGCAAAATGAAGGCGAGAGATCGACAGTCTGACATCCCCTACTGTTAGGAATAATGCTCAAAATCCTAAGGAAATTGAACACTCGAACAAAGGGTTCTTAGCAAAGCAATTTTACTTCCACGCGGAGGGGTGCCTCCTTGGCCAGTCGCCATGAGAGCACACCTGAACAAAGGGGCACGAGAGCCTTTATTCCTGACGCAAGTCCTACCCCTGTACCCTTTCCCCATTAGCCGGGGTCAGGTCGTACAATGTAAACTAATCCCGGTTGGCTAAAACATTTGATTTTTTTAGATAGGATGGGCACGTAAAAGAAAGTGGAGGGAAAGGGGAAGGGGTGTCTGTAATGAGCCAGAAAGTTTGTCCTCTTTCCAAATAAGGAAAGGAATGTGAGCTGGTACTGATAACACCTGGTATTGTGGCATGCCTGGGCATCTAACAAAGGCAAGAAGGAAAAAAGGAGAAAAAAGGAGAAAAATGGTGGGGTACTATAAATTAAAGAATAAAAGATTGATCAGACTATTTGCAGAGAAACCTTATCATATCCCACACTACCCCCCATCCATAATATCTGTTCCTCTTCTGCTTTAGACTTACATTACACACATACAGTCTTTCTCTCTGTCTCTCTCTCTCTCTCTCTCTCACACACACACACACACAGAGGCATCTAACCATATAACTCCTCAGGGTTCCCTCTTTGTTTTCTGTTCAGTTCCAGGACCTGTTAACCTCCCTCCCACTTCTGCAGCATCTCCAGGAACAGGAGCTAAGAGCCTTTCCTGGTTGCAATCTCGTGGGAAGCCTGAAGTTAGCCTCATTTCAGTTCCCAGCTTTGCCATTGCTGGAGATGAAGTTGAATCTCCAAGCCTCCACTGTTTTTCTTCTGTTATCGTGAAAAGCTTGGAATCGATGATCTCGGGTGGTTCTAGCTCCAAACTTCTGGGATTCTGTGTGGTAAGTGAAGAAGTGGCAGGTAAGGAACATTGAGATATTTTAAGACTACACAGTTTCCAAGGAGATAAAGAGACATAGTGGGGGAATACCCAACAAGAGAGAGTTATTAGCAAGAATGGATGTCAAATATAGAAGGTAGAATGTCAATCAAGTTTCAGGGAATGAGAAGAAGGCGAAGGATGTTAGTGGAGATTCATAAAAGAAAGGGAAAATGACTGCTTGAAAGATTTGGAGGAAAATCTGCAAGACTGAAGAATGACAAAAACGATTAACCATCATATAAGCAATTAGAGTATTTTCTTTGTAATTTATTATTAAATATTGCAGATATAGCAAAAGGTACACAGAATAATAATGAACACTTTGTCCCCAGAGCTCAATCTAAACTATTACTCATTACCAATATACAGTAAGCCTCCCTGGTGCTATGTCCTTCCCTTCACCGTCACCAGGAGATGGTAATTATTATGCTAAATTTGTTATTCTTTACACTTCCACTACACAGGGATGTATTCAGGGTCAACATTTTCTTTTTATAAATCAAAGTTGGGCTGGGCAAGGTAGCTCATGCCTGTAATCCTAGCATTTTGGGAGACCGAGGCAAGAGGATTCCTTGAGGCTGCAAATTCAAGACCAGTCTGGGCAACATGGGGAAACCCCACCTCTGCAAAAAATACAAAACAAATAGCCAGGTGTGGTGGTGTATCCCTGTAGTTCCAGCTACTTGGGAGGCTGAGGAGGGAGGATCACCTGAACCCAGGGAAGTTGAGGCTGCAATGAGCCATGATTGTGCCACTGTAAATCGTGCTCCAGCCTGGGCAACAGTATGAGATGCTGTCTCAAAATAAATAAATAAATAAGAAAAGGAAATCAAATTTGATGTCTGAAGACTGAGAAGTATGACAATTGAAATGCTTGAGATAAAGAAAGGTGTCCTCACTGGAACGGTCTGGGCAAGGAGAAAAAGAAAATGGATGGAATAACTCGGGGCA
Source organism: Trachypithecus francoisi (assembly GCF_009764315.1). Taxonomy (NCBI): domain Eukaryota; kingdom Metazoa; phylum Chordata; class Mammalia; order Primates; family Cercopithecidae; genus Trachypithecus; species Trachypithecus francoisi. The sequence continues at coordinate 63,576,360 of NW_022681466.1, forward strand.
GAGCGTGAGAAGCTTCCTTTTACCCACTTACGTCTTTCTAGGTGAAGAGGTCACTAGTAGTCACTTCCATACGTGGACATAGAGCATCGGTCAGCTTCCTGGTGAAGGCAGAGAGTCACACTCCCAGAACACCCAAGGTCAGAAGGAAAGGCGTTATTTCAGCTACTGCCTAGTAGAGCTGTTAGTTTGGACGAATGGGAGTTCTCAGTAATCCCGGCATTGGGAAATTGGTCATGATAGAGAACAGGAGGCCATTTAACATGTCAGGGACAAGCCACAGAGCAGGCTGAGGTTTGAGGCTGGTCTCCAAGACCAGACTTAGCCATGACTGCCCAGTGAGATGAGTACAACCAGTGTTCTGCCTCATCCTTTCCCTGAGAGTGGCCCTTGAAACTGCCTCTGAGGGGTTCTGTCTTCCTCAGCCTCAGCAGACTGCCAAAATGGAGTCATAGAATCATTCCATGAAAAGATGGCTGGGTTCAGGAAGGCCACTGGCCTTGCATCGTTGTATTACTGAAAACCCACTGGGGCCATCTTTAGACAACCCAACCCTGCAGCAAACTTAACTAAGCCCTAAATGCTGCCATAACAAACAGATTAAAATTCACTTTCATCGACATTAAAAATCATTTGGGAGGGAAAAAAAGGCAAAAAGATTTTTCTTATTTTGCTTTTGAAATTATTTGTCTGAGTAACTCATTTAATTCACAATTTGCTTTGCTTATTTTTCCCCCAAAAATCTGTGCATAACTGGGAATTCTCGAGAAGTGAGGAAATGAAATCCACAGATTACTTTCAAATGTGTGAAATGCTGTATGAATGCTAAAGTTAGCAATTCATGAAGCTGGTGTGTTAACATTTGTAAGCATTGAACTCAACATGTATTCTTCATTTTGTGACTTCCTTTTTGCATTTTAGAGCCAGCGATTATTTTCAAGCTGGAAATATTGGTATAGGCTCCCGAGAAACTCACAGGGCCTAGGCCCTGTCCCCAGAGGCCTGGAGGATCAGCAACCCAGTGAGAAGGTTTTATGGGAGGTACTTGTGTCTGTGGGCACTGACTAGTTCCTTTGTCTCAATTCCCATACCTCCCCACTCATGTTCCTTGGATGTTTCCTCCTCCCACTTGCCATAACAGTGAGGACTTTATGTTGTTCACTGCTGCATCCCCAGCCCAGAAGAGCATCAGGCCCATCACAGATACTCAACATAAGTATTTGTTGAATGCACGGTCACCTCTGGGAATGGGATTGGGTGGTGGACAAATAGGGCTCCAGATGTATTTCTATTGTTCGAATGAGGTATAATGAGAATGTACTCACTTATTAGTTTTGTAGTTAAAAAATAACATAATTTTACAATGAGATGTCACCTCGCATCCATCAGGATGGCTACTATTAAAAAAAAAAAAAACAGAAATAACATGTGTTGGCGAGAATATGGAGAAACTGGAACCCTTGCGTGTGGTTGGTGAAATGTAAAATGGAGCGGCCACTGTGGATAACAGTACGGTTTCTTCAAGAAACTAAAAATAGAATTAACATATGACCTAGCAATTCCACTTCTAAATATATACACTCCAAAAAATTGAAGCCAAGTCTCAAAGAGGTATTTGAACACCCACATTCATAGCAGCATTATTTGCAATAGCCAAAAAGTGGAATCAACCCAAATGTCCATCAATGGATGAATGGATAAACAAAATACAGTAGTAATAGAAGGGGATATTATTCAGGCTTTAAAAGGAAGGAAATTCTGAGATAGGCTCAGAATTCTCAGATAGGCATGGAAGAGCCCTGAAAACGTTATACTAAATGAAATAAGCCAGTCACAAAAAGACAAACACTGTATGATTTCATTTATATGAAGTACCTAGAGTAATCACATTCATAGAGACAGAAAGTAGAAAGGTAGTTGTCAGAGGCTAGGGGAAGAGCAAAATGGAAAGTTATTCATTAGTGGGAATGAAATTTCAGTTTTACAAGATGAAAATGTTCTTTTTTTTTTTTTTTTTTTTGATGGAGTCTCACTCTGTCACCCAGGCTGGAGGCCTGGAGTGCAGTGGCACAATCTCGGCTCACTGCAACCTCCACCTTCCGGGTTCAGGCCATTCTCCTGCCTCAGCCTCCCAAGTAGCTGGGACTACAGGCGCCCGCCAGCACGCCCGACTAATTTTTTTGTCTTTTCAGTAGAGATTAGGTTTCACCATGTTAGCCAGGATGGTCTCGATCTCCTGACCTCATGATCTGTCCACCTCGGCCTCCCAAAGTGCTGGGATTACAGGCATGAGCCACTGCGCCCGCCGAAAATGTTCTAAACATTGGTGGCACAAACGTGTGAATAATACTTAACAATACTGAACAGTACACTTAAAAATGCTTAAGATGGCAAATTTGTTTTATGTGTATTTTACTACAGTTAAAAATAAACAACATTTAACAATACAGTTCTAAATGTAAATATATTTACACTTTTGAGTGCAGGAGACTTTTTTAAAGAAAACACAAAACTCAGGAAGATAGAACGATCAGCAGATTCAGCTGGATAAGTATTTTACATTTCTATGATAAAAGACAACATAAAATTAAAAGACAAACAGCAGGCTGGCAGAAAATATCTGCATATATATGTTGGACATTATTCATCATACAGGAAATCTTTTTTTTTTTTTTTTATTTGAGACAGAGTCTCACTCTGTCGCCCGAGTTGGAGTGCAGTGGCGCAATCTCGGCTCACTGCAACCTCCACCTCCCAGGTTCAAGCTATTCATTGGCCTCAGCCTCCCAAGTAGTTGGAATTACAGGCACCTGTCACCAAGCCCAGCCGATTTTTTTGTATTTTTAGTAGAGACAGGGTTTCACTATGTTGGTCAGGCTGGTCTCAAACTCCCGACCGCAGGTGATCCACCAGCCTCGGCCTCCCAAAGTGCTGGGATTACAGGCATGAGCCACTGCATCTGGGCCATACAGTAAAACTATTTATGGGAAGAGGTAAGTATATTTGGTTTAGTTAGCATAAATCAAATTACTGAAGTCAGTGAACTCTGAGGACATATCTGACAGACACACAAAATAAGGAGGAGGAGGTTCCAAAGTGTTGATGTTTGTGTAACCACAAGCATGGCTGAGCCTAGAACACAATTAGTATTCAAGCAAATGGAACCATGCAGGTACTGACACAGGTTACCTTCATTCTGTCACTAATACCATAAACCACATGCAAATGAGGCAAGTACGATCTGGGAGGAATTTGAGAAGCGTTTGTCCAATGTCCGAGAGTGAACTTACAGTAGGATGAACTTAGGGAGTTAACAAGAGTCTGCACTGACCCTGAACCCTCCAAACATTCTTGCGATGGCCAGGCACAGTGGCTCATGCCTGTCATCTCAGCACTTTGGGAGGCCCAGGTGGGCAGATGGCTTGAGACCAGGGGTTCAACACCAGCCTGGGCAACGTGGTGAAACCACACCTCTATAAAAATACAAAACTTAGCCAGGTGTAAGGGTGTACACCCGTAGTTCCAGCTATTAAGGAGGCTGAGGTGGGAGGATTGCTTGGGCCTGGGAGGTCAAGGCTGCCTGAGCCGTGATCATACCACTGCACTCCAGCCTGGGTAACAGAGCAAGACTCTGTCTCAAAAAAAAAAAAAATTCTTGGAGACTGCAGATATGTTGTATCTATCTCTCAATAATGTAGTCACAGGGCAAACAAACCAAATATTGCCCCACCTCTCCTCTTTAGTACCATCTCTGCTTTTAGAGAATCCCAAGCCTAGAAGGAGGGAAAGCGATTTCTTCTGTTGACTTGGTGAATCAGCCTGGGTGCCTCGCTATTGGTCAGCCTGCCATGGATTGCTGTGTTGATTGCCTTCCCTGTCCCTTGTTGCATCCAATGATGGTCCAACCAATCCATTCAACAGTATTAGGATGAATAGCAGTGAGCATCAAAAATATAGGATTACATTGGAGAACACAGAAAGGCCTTCTATAAATCAATAAAAATGCAAAGCAACTTGTATGCATCAAACATGAACAAGATACTCACAGAAGAAGAAACAGCTGTATACAGATGTGTAAGCTCACCTATCAGACTGGCAAAAATTTAAGAGATTGGTAATATACCATATTGGTGAGTGTCTTAGTCAGTCTGGGCTGCTCTAACAAATTATCATAGACTGGGAATCTTAAACATCTCTTTCTCACAGTTCTGGAGGCCGGGAAGTCCAAGATCAAGGTGCCTGGAGAGGCAGTGTCTGCTGAAGGTCGGCTTGCTGGTTTGCGGATGGCTGTCATCTTATTGCTCCCTCACATGGCAGAGAGCAGAGAGAGAAAGCAAGCACTTTCTTTTCTAAGACAGAGGACACTAAACCCATCGTGAGGGCACCACCCTTAGGAGCTAATTACCTCCCAAAGGCTGAATATCCAAGTACCATTACATTGGAGATTAGGGTTTAATATGGCTTGTCTGTGTTCCCATTCTAATCTCAACTTGAATTGTATCTCGCAGAATTTCCACGTGTCATGGGAGGGACCCATGGGGAGGTAACTGAGTTGTGGGGGCCAGTCTTTCTGTGCTATTCTCCTGATAGTGAATAAGTCTCAGGAGATCTGAAGGGTTTATCAGGGGTTTCCGCTTTTGCTTCCCTTTCATTTTCTCTTGCCACTGCCATGCAAGAAGTGCCTTTCACCTCCCGCCATGATTCTGAAACCTCCCCAGGCATGTGGAACTGTAGGTCCAATTTAAACCTCTTTCTCTTCCCAGTCTTGGGTATGTCTTTATCAGCAGCGTGAAAACGGACTAATATAGGGTTTCAACATGTGAATTTTGGGGGCAGGCATTCAGTTCACAGCAGTGAGGATGCAGGGAAATGAAGACTGTCTACACTTTGGGTTGGAATTTAAACTTGTAAATTAGACTTGTAAAGTCTTCAGAGGCTCAGATATGACATGTGAGCCTTGTGACTTCTGAGGATCAAGGCTGTGTTCTGGCAGCTCTCTCACCATTGGCAAAAAAACAGAAAAGTATCATTTCCATTGGATATCCTGCTACATACTGAATTTTCACATTGAACATTTAATTTCCCATTTAAATAAACCCATCTGGAGTTTGATTTGTATATGTCTTTCTATTTTCCAAATAATGAGCTAGTTGTCCAGCGCCATTTGTGGCATAATCTCTACTTTCCCCACTGGGATATGCCATGATAGCATATAATGCATTCCTATAGAAACTTGGGTTTATTCTGAACTTTCTATTCTCTTTGTTGTATCAAGGATCATAAACTGGGGCCCTGTAGCCCATTTCAGGCCTCCAGATGTGTGTTTGGTCTTGTTTTGGTTTTGGACCAAAGTGTCTTTGAAAATTGTGAGTTTTCATGCCTTTAGGCAGCTCACAGAGTCAGGCCTGTCTTGGAGCAAGGTACTTGCCCAAGCCCTTAGAGCACTTGAGGATTTTTGCCTGGAGTGACACCAGCAACATCCTGTTTTAACACTTTCACCTTAGAACACATTTTGGTGTCTAACAGTGGACATTCCCTCTCATTCTTCTTTTGTGATGGTTCCTTAAGTACTCAGTTCTCCAGATGAACTTTTACACTGTTTTGTCAACATCTGTGGGGGAAAACTCTCTGAGATTTTGACTGCAATTGCATTAAATTCCTAAATTCATTTGGATGGAATGTACAGCTTTACCATATTGAACCATCATTTAGACATTTTGTAAGTCGCTATTCAGTTCTTTTACATTCTCAGTTACAATTTTTAGTGTTTCTTCTTTTAATGGAGACGCGGTCTCACTGTCACCCAGGCTTGAGTGCAGTGGCACTAACTTGACTCACTGCAGCCTTCGCCTCCAGGGTCAAATGTTTCTCCCACTTCAGCCTCCTGAGTAGCTGGGACTACAGGCAGGCGCCACCACACCCAGCTAGTTTTTATATTTTTGGTGGAGACAGGGTTTCGCCAAGTTGCCCGGGCTGTTCTTGCACTCCTGCGCTCAAGCAATCCTTCTGCCTTGGCCTCCCAAAGTGCTGGAATTACAGTTGTGAGCCAATGTGAGGGGGCTTGTCGACCAGCACACAGGGGGCTTGGAGGCTGCTTCAGAAGTTCCCGCTAAGCCAAGGATACAAAGCCTGGTTATGGCGCTCCTATGTGAGGCCCAGGTCTTCTGTACCTCGTTCAAAAAATCTTTCCTGCTCATTTCATTTGAGAGTGATTTTGCTTTCTTCGGGATCTCTATTGCGCGGCGTCATCCAGAGAGTTCCATATCTGAATGGACTCCAACGATGAAGTTAAATCAGCCCTTACCTCAGTCCTTTGGAATTAGAATCTATGGGGCTGGGTCCTGACATCTGTATCTTAATGTTCCTAGTTGAGATCCTTAGACTGAAAGACTGGTATTTGCAAAGCACTTCTTTTCCTCCAAACTCAGCCTCCGAACTAGCTGGGACTACAGGTGTGTGCCACCACACCAGGCTAATTTTAAATTTTTTTGGAGAGACGGAGTCTCACAACGTTACCCAGGCTCGTCTCCAACTCCTGGGTTCCAGTGATTCTCTCGTCTTGGCCTCCCAAAGTGTAGGGATGACAGACAGGACCCTGTTACTGTTACAACAGTAACGCCCTTCTGTTTCACTCTAACGATATTTTTGGTGCATACCTACAGCCATTGTTGTATTAACCTGCATCACTGAAGGAAAAGAGAAGGGGAGACGTGATAGTTTTGTTTTTCCCTGAACATATCAGATGAAACCTGGGCTGTTTAGCCCATTTTTGGATAATATATTGACATAATTTAAGATGGCTGTCTTATTGTAGCCTGTCTAGAGAAGGTGCCTAGAAGACAGAGGAATATGCGAAACTGGCTTGAAGAGTAATTAATCAGAACTTTACATGATACAGAAGATAAATTTTAATGGCAACAGAATATTGATCTTCTAATATTTGAAAGCCCATTAAATAGGAGAGAAAGATGATTTTCTGTTTTGTTGTAAAAGGATCCAACCGGCTCTGATGGTTCAAAGCATCATGAATGCGAAGGTCCAGTCAACAGAAGCAGAGCTTCCTGACAATTGGACTTCCACAGGGACGGGATCTGCTTCCTCATTCAGCTGTGCCTTTCCCATCAGCAAGAGACTCCTAGGAGCCCGTTAGGAAGCTGTGCCAGAATTGACAGGTTTTTTGGATGGTATCTGAGATAGTATCCAGCTCTTATATTTTTACTTTTTCTTTAAAAATTATTTTTGAGACTGAGTCTCACTCTGTCCTCCAGGCTGGTGCACAATCATAGCTCACTGCGGCCTCAAACACTTGGGCTGAAGCTATCCTCCTGCCTCAGCCTCCTGAGTACTGGGACCACAGGTATGTGCCACGATTCCTGATTACTTTGTTCATATTTTGTAGAGATGAGGTCTTGCAATGTCACCCAGACTAGTCTTGAACTCCTAATCTCAAGTGACGCTCCTTCCTTGACCTCCCAAAGGAGTGAGATTATGAGCAGGAGCCCCTGGGCCTGGCTGAGATTTTTCCCCTTTAGTCTTTCTGTACACAGGATATTTGATTCATAAAATACATAAATAGTAGGAAATTTTAGGGTCAAGTGAAATAGATATGTTGTAATAGTTGATCTATAGACCAGAGTTCTTTAGCTGAACTGGAGGGGCAGGCTTTAGGTGATCCATGGATGCTCTGAACTTGTGGACACCATTGAAAATCTGTGCGAACCCATGGACAGTTTCCTATGATTTTCATTCCTCAAAACGTCTCTTGGACTCAAAGATGCTTGAGAGCAAATGATGCGTGTTCCCCATTATAGGATCCAGGGTAGTGAATATCAGTAAACATTCAGCCAAAAAGCTTTGCCACATTGAGTGCTTCGACGTAACGTCTTCATTCAACAAGTCAATGTGCCCGGAATCTCCTACATATGCTAATCTCACTCTTGGAAGCTCTCATCATTCTGCTTATCCTAAATTTCCTTCCACCTTCCTCCCTCTCCCACCAGACTGGACTCTGAAATGGGAAGGAACGGTGGGGAGGAGAGCCCAACACTCCTCAAGTTTAGAGTGAAGACACAGACTCTACTGGGAAAGGGAAACGAGGAATATGGAGGCCCTGAGGATGCTTTTGGACAATGCTCAGAGGTTGGGACATTGCCAGGAGATACTGTTCACCCAGGATCTCCAAGAAAAGAGATCAGTCTGGCAGTTACGTGTGTTTTTCTTCAAACTGGTTGCCAGGTTGGAATGACCGATGACATCAGAGATTCTGACCTTCGTGATTGGAAGAACCGGACTCTGGGTGCTTGGGAGCTCAGGTGGACAACAGCAACTTCTCAGAGCTGTTCTTCACTCCTAACTTCTCCCGAGCCTCTAGAAGAGAAATGCGCTCTTCTGGGTCCTAACGGAGTCTGGAAGAAGGCTTTGGACAGAACAGGGACTAGGTTCTGTGGACAGAAACAAAGCGTTTGGGAGAGACTATGGCCAGTGGTCAAGCGCACCCTCCGTTTGAGGAGGAAAGCCCCCAGCCTAGCACATTGGTGCAGTCCCTCCAGGTGGTGACGGATGATGAAGTGCCAGGACCATCAGGTGAGGTGACTGGAGGGAGAAGTGATGGGAGATGATTGACTGAGGAGAGGGAAGGGGGCCAGTTACTGGGAATCCGGAGCACCTGAGTAGGGTGTGTGGGAAAGAAAGGAGGGATTCAGAAAGCCAGGGATCAGGGGAGGGTGCAGGGAATGGGGCTAAGCACGGCCACTTGGAAAGAAAGCCTGGGGAGCAATGAAGGGGGTCAGGAGATTCCCTCAAAAGATGAGAGAGGAAGGCCGAGGTGGGCGGATCACGAGGTCAGAAGATCGAGACCATCCTGGTTAACACAGTGAAACCCTGTCTCTACCAAAAGTACAAAAATGAGCCGGGCATGGTGGCGCGTGCCTGTAGTCCCAGCTACTCAGGAGGCTGAGGCAGAAGAATCATTTGAACCCAGGAGGCGGAGATGCAGTGAACCGAGACTGTGCCACTGCACTCCAGCCTGGGCAACAAGAGGGAGATTCTGTCTCCCTACCCACCCCCCAAAAAAGAGAGAGAGAGAGAGGAGACAGAAGAGCTCAAGGGAAGGTTTCCATTTTTCTCCAGTTGAAAGTTCTTATCTGTGATGAGAAAATGTTTTGAGGACAGAGAGCTGGAAGAACGGGGAGGTGAGGGAGAGGCAGATGGGGATCAGCAAAGGAGAAAGGTGGAAACATGGCCTGGAGAAGTCGACAGTCTGCGAGGCTGGGGAGGATGGAAGAGTAGTATGAGGTTTTTGGGTTGGGGTCTAAGGTGATCAGTGGCAGAAACACAACACTATAGCCTGGTTTCTTCACTCAGTCCCTTGGGTAGATCCCAGCCCCCAGCCTCAATCTCTTGGCATGAAAAAGAAGAGGGAATGGTCAGACGAATCCGAGAAAGAGCCGGAGGAGGAGCTGGAGTTGGAGCGCGCCCCTGAGCCCCAGGACACCTGGGTGGTGGAATGCTGTGTGGGTTCAAGATGAAGCTGACGCGCAAGCAAGCATCCTCCGTGCTCCCTGAGCACCACGAGGCCTTCAACAGGCTGCTTGGTAGGAGGATACCCCAAAGAGCACCTCCAACCCGGTTCTTTTTAAAAAGCAGAAACTTTCAATAATTACTCTTTCCCAGTAAGAAGAAGATGCCCTCGGGGGGGGGGGGGGGGTGAGAGATCCATGCAGGAGGAGGATGCTTAGGAGATAGAGGATTAGGCTGGTCTTAATAAAGGTCTGCGCTTGAAATAAGAAAGCTTGATTTCCGGCCAGGTGCAGTGGCTCATGCCTGAGATCCCAGTGCTTTGGGAGGCTGAGGTGGGAGGATCTCTTGAACTCAGGAGTTTGAAGTTGCAGTGAGCTATGACCGCATCACTGCACTCCAGCCTGGTTGACAGGGAAAGACCTTGTCATAAAATAAAATAAAATAAAATAAAAGACAAAAGAAAGCTTGGTTTCAGCTGAACCCTCTGAAACTCTATGTCTCTTGCTGACTTTTCTAAACCTAAGTGTCTCCATCCATGGAGGGGGATGACAAGGTCATGGGCACACCCAGCTGTGACTATCTCCAGAAGCCATGATGGGAATTCCATTATGACTTCTGCGGTGGTCCCTTCATGTATGATGGGAGGACATCATGGCTTATTCACAGCTCCTCATCCTGTAGACTGTGACACCAAAGGCCTCCTTCAGCCTCTCCTCAGGGCAGTCTCAGAGCGGGAGCCTCCCTCCTTGCCCAGTGAAAGTCCTTCTCTCCTCTCCCATCCACCTAACCCTTGGCCACAATCCTGAGACTTCCCCCAGAGGGGCACAGTTTCCTGTCTGCTCTGTTGCTCCCACGGCAACCCTGTTCCGCTTCTTACCCTGACACAGTCTCTCTTTTCACAGAGGATCCTGTCATTCAAAAATTCCTGGCCTGGGACAAAGATCTGAGGGTGTCAGACAAGGTAAGGTTGCTCTCCACTCAACTGTGTTCCTGTTTTAACACATGTCCTGGGGGAGGGTGCAGCATCTAAAACCACAGTTTCTCTCCTCTCTCCCTCCACCATCTCCCACCCACTGATCCCATAGTCTTGGGTGCCCACATTTTGACTTTTATTTTTTTGGAGAGAGGGTCTCGTTCTGTTGCCCAGGTTGGAATGCAGTGGTGCCATCATAGCTCACTGCAGCCTCAACCTCCTGGGCTCAAGCGATCCTCCCGCCTCAGCCTCTCCAATAGCTGGGACTCCAGGCGTGAGTCATCACACTCCAGCTATTGTTAATCTTTTTATAATTTGTCAGCATCTCCCTCAGGGCTCTGGTGGCCTATTGCATAGTGGACGTGTGGCCCCTGCCTCTGCCCAGGGCTTGAATCTCTGGGCCACAGTCCTGAAACTCCTGACCCCTATCCTTTTCTATCTTTGGGACAGTCCTTTGCTCCAGCTCACCAAGACACTCCTGACATTAGCCGCCCTAGACACACTCCCTCCAACGATTCCATCGGAGCTCATCATCTTGGGAGCATCACAGACCTCCCTTTCCCTGACTTCCCGAATTTGCAGCTGACTTTGAACACCTCTCTACCCGCAAGCCTCCAGTGAGCATAGCCACCCAACACCGAGGTTCCTTCTGCGATAGGCAACTGCGCCCCAGCCCCTGTTCCCTTATCTCCACTCTCTTCCTCTTCCAGGACGTGACCAATCTTTCTCTCTCTCTGTTCCCTTCTCTCCATCAGTATCTCCTGGCTATGGTCGTAGCGTACTTTAGCCGTGCCGGCCTCTTCTCGTGGCAATACCAACGCATTCATTTCTTCCTGGCTCTGTGAGTAATTTGCTTCTTTCCACCCGTCAATATCCAACACCCTGGGACGGTGGAGGAAGTGGGATTCCAACCTTTTGTCTATTTTTTGACCCTAGTTCTCCTCTTTACTCTGGGTATAAAAATGTTAAGATTATACTATGGTGTTCTTAGTCTGCTCTTTCTAAAAACAAACACAAATGCAGTTGACAAATAGTAGAATCAAACAAAAGGAAACATAAACGCGTCCTAAGGGGAAAGCCGTGGACACGACTCTGCCCCCCAAGCAAGCAGCCATATCCTTCCCATATCAACACCAAATGCAATTTTCCATCCTCCTCCTCCAGGTTCCCGTGACAGAGCCCGAAATTCAGGTCGTCCTCGCATAACACGGATCCATCATCAAATACTCCCTGATGGGGCTTCCTGCCAGTCCCGCCCCAAGCCGGGGGGCTTCCTAGTGCTGCCTGAATAGCTTTCCAAACACAGCTCCCACCCCTTCACTGCCCACCTGAACAACTTCCTTAGCTGATTTGCCTATAAATGGAGGCCCGGGCTCACAGGGCGAATCCAACCCTCTCTGCAGTCCTTCTACCACCAAACCTGCCCACCATCTTCATGTTTCATGGTTTGCTTTCGCCGCTCCTTCCAAATGCCCTCCACTCCATTTTGATTTTGTGTTTTCTGTCTGGGTGTCCTGCACCCGTATGGATCTGAAGGGAATGACCCATTTGTTGAAGTCAGTTCAGCCCCCACAGCCTTTCCGATGCCTCCCCTGATCTGCCAGCGTCTGCATGCCTGCAGCACTTCAGTTACATCCTAGGATAATGTGCCATTTTGGATTCGTTGATCTGCCCTCCTTTTCCCCAAACCCATCAGACTAGACCCCTGTTGAAGGCAGGGTCTTGTCAAAATATCAAAGTTTTTGTTTTTGTTTATACCAGACAGAGACTTGCTCTGCCCCTCAGGCTGGAGTGCAGCAGCCAGATCATAGCTCACTGCAGCCTCCATCTCTCAGGCTCTAGATCCTCCCACCTCAGCCTCCCAAGTAGCTGGGATGACAGGTGCACGCCACTACATCCAGCCAGTTTTTATGGTTTTTAGTAGAGATGGGGTTTTGCTATGTCACCCTGGCTGTTCTGGAACTCCTGGGTTCTCACCTCAGCCTCTCAAAATGCTGGTACTACAGACATGAGCCACCCAATCAACCAAAATATCAAAGTATTCCTAAAACACTCAGCACAATTCTTTTCATTTTGCAACTGTTCATGTTATATTGACTCTGTGAAATTATTCATATGGCATTTGCGTATAAGATAAATCTTTCCTTCTTTCCTTCATTCATTCATGTATTCTTTTATTCAACAAAACCTTACGAAGTACATCATACGTGCCAGGGAATAGGAAGGATGGGAAGAGAGAGTTCACAGCAATGCTTGTTGAATTAATGCACCAAGATAAACAAAGCCCTCTATTGGCCATTTGGTAGGCGAGAAATGATTTACAGAAACAAACCAGTCAGTTCCTGTCCTTGGAGGCACTTATGATGGGGGGGGAAGACAGGTGTGTGCATATATGAGAAGGAAGGGGGGCATGTGAGGAACATGGATGGGGACTAGGATGAGGTGATGTCATCTCTCTTGTATAAGGATGGCAGGACACATCCTTAGGATAAGACTTGGGTTGTTTTTAAATTCAGAGGGGGTCTTGCCATATTACCCAGACTGGTCTCTAACTCCTGGCCTCCAGTGATCCTCCTGCCTGGACTCCCAAAGTGCTGGGATTCCAGGTGAGAGCCACCACTCCCAGCCACCACTTGGATCGTCGCCTTCCTGAAGGTGTGAGTGGCGCCCTTAGCAGGTCTGTCCAGTGGGGCCTCCTAAGGAAGGTGGGGCTCTCTGCAGGTTGGGTGTTGGTGCTGAGCTGAGGATGGTCCCCTCCCCTCCTCTCTGGGAAGCTGCCCTCAGGCAGGGATCCCTCCTGGTGGGGCCCCTGAGTAGCAGCCTGATCTCTCTCCCCAGCTACCTGGCCAGTGACATGGAGGAGGACAACCAGGCCCCCAAACAAGACATCTTCTCCTTCCTCTACGGCAAGGACTACTCCCAGCGACCCTTGTTCCATAAGCTTCGATACCAGCTCATCTGCTCCATGCGTTGGAGGACGTGGGTTTCCCCAGAGGAGATGGAGGAGGTAAGTGGGGCCATATGAGGAGGTGGGGGTGGGGAGGGATGGGGTGGATTGGAGGCTGGAGGAGGGCAGGGAGGGGTCTTGCTGGGGAGACCCTGGCTTCTCAAATGGTATGTGTTTTTCCAGATCCAGGCTTATGACCCAGGGCACTGGGTGTGGGCCCGAGATCGCACCCTCATTTCCTAGAGCTCCGGGGATATGGAGGCCTGAGGTCATCGGCCTGAGGGAAGGTACGTGTGTATGCTTCGGGGTAAAGGCAGAATATTCTCATCTATAAGAAAATCCGAGGAACCCAACTGCTTGATCTGGCTTCAAGCCTGGTCAATATGGCAACACCCCATCTCCACAAAAAATACAAAAATTAGCTGGGCATCCTGGTGGGCGCCTCTAGTCCCCACTACTCAGGAGGCTGAGGCGGAAGGAACACCAGAGCCCCAGGAGGTCGGGGCTGCAGTGAGCTGTGATTCTGCCACTGCACTCTAGCCGGGGCGACAGAGTGACACTATGTCTCAAAAATGAGACTACTACCTAGGTCCAGGGAGGTTCATTATGGTTGACACACTTGAGTTACTGATTTGGGGAAAGGATTCAGTGAAGATTTGGTTGACATCTTGTGCAGCTAACCACATTTAGGACCGAGCGTTAGACTTAAGCATGAGAGATTAAGGTTCAGGATTAGGAATCTGGTCTGCTGGTTTGTGAGGTTGTCATATTAGACATGTCTGTAGCATGGTTAAAAGTTTAGATCTTAAGCAACACAGAAGGCCCCAAGTGTGACGAAGTCCAAAGCCACATTCTCTGAGGGTGCTCTACTCCCTGGGCCGACCCACCCAAAGTCCTTGCTATGAAGCAGATCACTGGGGCTGACCTTGGCTGTATTAAGTGATTTTTGGAGTCAAGCTCACCAAAGTGTGAGTGTCAGAATCGAAAATGATGGCTCAGAATCAGGGTTTACAATGAAGGGTTAGAGATAAAATCAGATTTATACACTGCTCTGAACTCTAGCTAGGATTGACGTGGGATGGGAATAACCTTCCTGTCTGGAGATCTGCCTACTTGAAGTGTGACATCCTGTCTCTCACTTCCAGGACACAGGGCCCAGGGGAGAGGGGAATTTTCAGCAGGAAGTTTATCCCAACGCTAATGCCAGACACCAGGAAGGAAGAGAGGAGCCTCCTATGAAGATCATCTAGAAGAACCTGGCCTCTTCTAGAAGGAGCAAAATAGAGTTACCAGGTTTTCCTCCTAGGAGCCGCGGAGGTACTTCTAGGAGTCGGTGGAGGGAAAGTGAGAAATCAGGGGTGTTTCTGGTTCCACCCCTTCCTGCGACACCACCTCCCTTTTCCCATTGCTGAATCCCAACCTCCCCTGGGCTGGAAGCTGGAGTTCCTGTTTCCTATGGACTTTGTTGCCACAGTCCAGAGCATTTGAAGGCACAGCGCAGGCGCTCAGATTGTCACAGAATTCTTTGTTAAATGTGAAATTACTGCCATAGGATTTTAAAAGATAGTTTAATAGATACTACACATTTTAGTGGTTTATTTTGAAAATGTTGGCCATAGAATTATTACTATGTTGATTTGAAATAGTTTGGAATTTTTGTAGTTTTGAAAACATGCTGTTCTTATAGAGCTCTGTGATGGTCATTATATTCCCATAAATATAATTTAGTTTTCATTTTTAAGAGAGAATTCTTTTTATCACAAATGTTTTCTCTTTAAATCCTTTTATCTATTATTACATGTGCTCCCAAAGTGAGCACTCTTGTTACCTATGATACTGACCTAATATATCCATTATATTTATAGCTAGGTGGTAGTTCCCCTATGTTCTTGTAAATAGAAATGTTTATTTTCTGTTTAGTGTTTGTTACTGAGCTGCGAGAATTCAGTTGTGATTTTTAACATGCCTTACATATATACTAACATGTCCAATATACACTAGACATTTTATTTGTTTATTTTGAAAATGATGGGCATGGCATTCTTACTACATTTATTTAACTAGTTTAGAAAAACAAGTATTTTTTAAAAGACACTGTTCTTATGAAGTTGATGGGTGTTATACCTGTTACATACACAAAAATATAATTCTGTTTTCATTTTTAAGAGAGGATTCTTTTTATCCTAAATGTTTTATTTTTAAATCTTTTTATCTATTATTACATGTGCTGCTGAAGGGCGCACTGTTATTACCTATGGTAGTTACATAATGTATCTATTATATTTATAGCTCGGTGGCATTTCCCCGAAATTCTTGTAAAAATAAATTTATATGTGATGTTGACTGTTATTGAATTGTGATAATTCAGATGTAATTTGTTCAGCTTGTATTGAAAGGTTTGTATGTTCCTTTAAAAAGGGCATGTGTTTGAAAGGAGGACAGGAGCTGTGTGTTTGAAAGAGGACAGTGCAGTGTGCTGCCTGCAAAAATGCAATAAAGATGAAGTTTTCTCATCTTCACAATGATTGTGACCATATTGGTCTGGATTGCTTATCTGTCGTCCAGTGATATTTTTATTTAATGGGGTTTTAGTTATTTGAACGAATTAATTAACCCTGGAAAATAATGCTGAATCTTTCCTTTTTTTTTTTTTTTGAGATGGAGTCTGGCTCTGTTGCCCAGGCTGGAGTGCAGTGGCACAATCTCGGCTCACTGCAAGCTCTGCCTCCTCCGTTCACGCCATTCTCCTGCCTCAGCCTCCCAAGTAGCTGGGACTACAGGCAAAGGCCACCACGCCTGGCTAATTTTTTGTATCTTTTTTTCTTTCTTTCTTTCTTTTTTTTTTTTGAGACAGAGTCTCACTCTGTCGCCCAGGCTGGAGTGCAGTGGCGTGATCTCGGCTCACTGCAAGCTCCACTTCCCGGGTTCATGCCATTCTCCTGCCTCAGCCTCCTGAGTAGCTGGGACTACAGGCGCCCGCCACCACGCCCGGCTAGTTTTTTTGTATTTTTAGTAGAGGCGGGGTTTCACCGTGTTAGCCAGGATGGTCTCGATTTCCTGACCTCGTGATCCGTCCGCCTCGGCCCCCCAAAGTGCTGGGATTACAGGTGTGAGCCACCGCGCCCGGCACTTTTATTTATTTATTTACTTATTCATTTATTTATTTATTTATTTGAGACAAGGATCTTGCCCCATTCCCCAAGCTGAAATGCAGTGGCTCAATCTCAGCTCACTGCAACCTCTGCCTCCCACGTTCAAGCAATTCTCTTATCTCAGCCTCCTGAGAAGCTGGAATTACAGGCGCCTGCCACCATGCCCAGCTACTTTCTGTATTTTTAGTAGAGGCACCATTTCACCATGTTGGCCAGGCTGGTCTCGAACTCCTGACCTCAGGTTATCCGTCCCCCTCGGCCACCCAAAGTGCTGGAATTACAGGCGTGAGACACTGCATTCGGCCCATACAGTAAAACTATTTATGAGAGGAGGGAAGTATCTTGGGTTAGTTAGTAGAAATCAAAATACTGAAGTCAATGAACTCTGAGGAGACGCTTGACAGACACACAACATAAGGAGGAGGAGGTTGCAAAGTGCTGACGTTTGTGTAACCACGAGCGTGGCTGAGCCTAGAACGCAATTACTATTCCAGCAAATGGAACCGTGAAGCTATTGTCACAGATTGCCTCCATTCTGGGACCCTCGGGTCGCCAGTACCATAAACCACATGCAAATGAGGCAAGTAAGATCTTGGAGGAATTTGAGAAGCGTCTGTGCAATGTCCAAGAGTCAACTTATAATGGGATGAACCTAGGGAGTTAATAAGAGTCTGCACGGAGCCTGAGCACTCAAAACATTCTTGGGATGGCCGCGTGCAGAGGCTCATGCCTGTCATCTGAGCACTTGGGGAGGCCCAGGTGGGCAGATTGTTTGAGCCCAGGAGTTCAAGACCAGCCCGGGCAACATGGTGAAACCACATCTCTATAAAAACACAAAACTGGGCCGGGTGTGGTGGCTCACACCTGTAATCCCAGTACTTTGGGAGGCCAAGGCAGGCGGATCACGAGGTGAGGTGATTGAAACCATCCTGGTGAAACCCCGTCTCTACTAAAAAAAAAAAAAAAATGCAAAAAAAATTAGCCAGGCGTGGTGGCATGCGCCTGTAGTCCCAGCTACTCAGGAGGCTGAGGCAGGAGAATCACTTGACCAGGGAGGTGGAGGTGGCAGTGAGCCTAGATCACGCCACTGCTCTCCAGCCTGGGTGAGACAGAGCAAGACTCCATCTCAAAAAAAACCCAGAAAACAAAAAACAAACACACAAACACACACACACACACAAAACTTAGCCAGGTGTTGCGGTGCACACCTGTAGTCCCAGCTACCCAGGAGGTTGAGGTGGGAGGATTGCTTGGGCCTGGGAGGTCAAGGCTGCATGAGTCATGATCATACCACTGCACTCCAGCCTGGGCAACAGAGCAAGACCCTCTCTCAAAAAAAAAAAAAAAATTCAAAACTATTCTTGGGGAGTGCAGGTCTGTTGTATCTATCTGCCAATGATGTAGTCACAGGGTAAACAGACCAAATATTGCCCATGTCTCCTGTTTAGTGCCATCTCTGCTGTTAGAGAATCCCAAGCCTAGAAGAAGGGAAAGCTCATTCTTCTGCTGACTTGGTGAATCCGCCTGTGTGTCTGGCTGTTGGTCAGCCTGCCATGGATTGCTGCCTGAGTTGCCTTCCTGTCTCTTGCTGCAGCCAGTGAGGGTCCAAACAATCTTCTCAAAAGTATTAGGATGAGTAGAAGTGAGCGTCAAAAATACAGGATTACTTTCCAGAATACATAAAGACCTTCTATATATCAATAAAAATGCAAAGCAACTTGATTTTTAAAATGCATATGAAACATGAACAGGAGACTCGGAGAAGAAGAAATGACTGTATACAGATGAGTAACTTCACCTATCAGACTGGCAACATTTCAGAGATTGGTAATATACCATGTTAGTGAGTGTCTTAGTCAGTTTGGGCTGTTCTAACAAATTCTCATAGACTGGGAAACTTAAAACATTTCTTTCTCACGTTTCTGGAGGCTGGGAAGTCCAAGATCCAGGGGCCATGAGAGGCAGTGTCTGGTGAGGGCCCATTTGCTGGTTTGCAGACTGGAAATCTTAAATATTTCTTTCTCATAGTTCTGGAGGCCAGGAAGTCCAAGATCAAGGTGCCAGGAGAAGCAGCATCTGCTGAAGATCGGCTTGCTGGTTTGCCAGTGGCTGTCTTTCTGTTGCTCTGTCACATGGCAGAGAGCAAAGAGAGAGAAAGCAAGCTGTCTCTTTTGTTAAAAGGGCACTAAAGCTACCATGAGGGTACCACCCTTAGGAGCTAATACATCCCAAGGCTCTATATCCAAGTACAATTATATTGGAGATTAGGGTTTGATATGGTTTGTCTGTGTCCCCATTCAAATCTCAACTTGAATTGTATCTCCCAGAATTCCCACGGGTCATGAGAGGGACCCAGGCAGAGGTAATTGAATTGTGGGGGCCAGTCTTTCCTGTGCTATTCTGATATCCAAATAAGTCTCAAGAGGTCTGATGGGGTTATCAAGGGTTTCCACTTTTGCTTCCCTTTCATTTTCTCTTGCCGCCACCATGTAAGAAGTGCCTTTCGCCTCCCGCCGTGACTCAGGCCTCCCAGCCATGTGGAACTGTAAGTCCAATTAAACCTCTTTTTCTTCCCATTAAACCTCTTTTTCTTCCCAGACTTGGGTATGTCTTTATCAGCACCGTGAAAATGGACTAAGACAGGGTTTCAACATATGCATTTTGAGGGGGGCACAGATTCAGTTCACAGCAGTGCGGATGCAGGGAAATGAAGACTCTCTAGGCTTTGGGTTGGAATGCAAACTTGTAAATTAGACTTGTAAAGTCTTCAGAGAGTCACATACGACTTGTGAGATCAAGGCTGTGTTCTGGCAGTTCTCTCACCATTGGCAAAAAAACAGAAAAGTATCATTTCCATTGACTATCCTGCTACATAATGAATTTTCACATTGAACATTTAATTTCCTATTTAAATAAACCCATCTGGAATTTGGTTTGTATATGTTTTTCTTTTTTCCAAATAATTAGCTAGTTATCCCAGTACCATTTGTGGCATAATCTATACTTTCCCCACTGAGATATGCCGTGATAGCATATAATGCATTCCTATAGAAACTTGGGACTCTTTCTGGATTTTCTATTCTGTTTATTGTATTAAGGATCATAAACTGGGGCCCTGTAGCCCATTTCAGGCCTCCAGATGTGTTTTTGGTCTTGCTTTGGTTTTAGTCAGAAGTGTCTTTTTAAATTGTAAATTTTCATGCCTTTAGACAGCTCACAAAGTCAGGCCTATCTTAGAGCAAGGTACTTGCTCAAGTCCTAAGAGCACTTGAGGATGTTTTGCCTGGAGTGACACCAGCAACATCCTGTTTTAACACTTTCACCTTAGAACACATTTTGGTGTCTAACAGTGGACATTCCCTCTCATTCTTCTTTTGTGATGGTTCCTTAAGTACTCAGTTCTCCAGATGAACTTTTACACTGTTTTGTCAACATCTGTGGGGAAAAACTCTCTGAAAGTTTGATTGCAATTGCATAAAATTCCTAAATTCATTTGGATGGAATGTACAGCTTTACCATATTGAACATCATTTAGACATTTTGTAAGTCTCTATTCAGTTATTTTATATTCTCAGGAGAGGGGAGGGGAGGGGAGGAGTGGAAAAGCGGGGGAGGGGGGGAGGGGAGGGGAGGTGGAAAGGGGAGGGGAAAGGGAGGGGAGGGGAGGGGATGGAAGAGAAAAGAGAAGGGGGGGGGGGAAGGGGAGGGGAGAGGGGAAGGGGAGAAGGGAGAGGAACAGGAGGGGAAGAGCAGGAGAAGGGAAGGGGAAGGGAAAGCGAAGGGGAGGAGAAGGGAGGGGAGGGGAAGGGGAGGGGAAGGGGAGAGGAAGAGAGGAGAAGGGAGGGGAGGGGAAGAGAGGTGGAGGGAAGGGGAGGGTTGGGGGAGAGGAAGGGAGCGGGAAAGGGAGTGGAAGGGAAGGGGAAGGGGAAGGGAAGGGAGGAGAAGGGAGGGGAGGAGAAGGGAGGGGAGGAGAAGGGAGAGAGGGAAGTGAGGGGGAGGGGAGGGGAGGGGAAGGGGGAAGGGGAGAGGAAGTGAGGGGAAGGGAAGGGGAAGGGGAGGGGAGGGGAAGGGGGAAGGGGAGGGTAAGAGAAAGGGAAGGGAAGGGAAGAGGGAAGAGGAAGGGGGAAGGGGAAGGGGAGGGTAAGAGAAAGGGAAGGGAAGGAGAAGGGAGGGGAAGGGGAGGGGAAGGGAGGGCAAGGGGAGGGGAAGGGGAAGGGAAAGGAAGGAAGGGGGAGGAGGGGAGGGGAAGGGGAAGGGAAGGGGAGGGAAAAGGAGAGGAAGGGAGGGGAAGGGGAGGGGAAAGGAGAGGAAGGGAGGGGAAGGGGAGGGGAAGGGGAGGGGAGGGGAAAGGAAGGGGAGAGGAAGAGGAGGAAAGGGGAGGGGAAGGGGAGCGGACGGGGATGGGAAAGGGGAGGGAAGGGAAGGGGAAAAAATGGGGATAGGACAGACCTCTGTAAATCCCACACAGCCCTGCGTCTTTCTCAGGGCCCCAAGGAGGGCAGTGAGACTCCAGAGAGGGATGGTGGTGTGCAAGGATCAAGACCACGAAAATCCCCATGATAGGCACCAAATCAAGCAGCAGAAAGAGCTTCCAGATACGAGGAGATCCCTGGGCAGGAGCAGAGGATGTCTTACAGCTACTTGTATGGACCAACCTGGCCCTGGACCACCTGATTTCACGGACAATCAGGGATAGGCCTCATATATTGGGGGGACGGGTGATTCCAGAAACAGATGGCTTCCTCCTCAAGGGCTGGTGTTGCACAGCCCCCAGACTGAGCTACGACCTCAGAGAAAGGGAGGGGAACCCCAGATTGACTGTGCCAGCCTCTCGGGATAAACAAGGAAACGTGCCCCTCCCAGGAGCTTGCATCGTGGGGTGGGGGCTGTCTTGCTTTCTCTGCTGAGCCCACTAGGCTGGCTGGAAGCGACAGGTGTGTGTGATGGCCCGCTCTGGATGGGAGGTTCCAGCGGAGCCTGGGAGGAAAGCAGCGCTGGGGTGGGCCGCGCCCCCCACACCACGTCTCCTCTTCCTCCTGGGCGGGGATGGAGGGGGCGGCGCACAGCCAGCAGGGGGCGCCAGACGACCGGCAATGCGGCAGGACGGGCTGGCCGCGCTCGGGACACGCCCCCGCCCGAGACCCCTAGCCCACCGCAGCTTTCGCACCCCACCCAGCTCCCCGTCCCAGACAGAGAGGAGCGGAACGGGCGGCGTGGCCGGCGTGGGAGGGAGGGAGGCAGAGAGCATAGGGAGCCTGCGCCCGGTGGAGCATGCTCAAGGTCACGGCCAGAGTCCAGCCAGAGACCCCAGGGCGTCCCCCGCACACGCGCCGTCCCACGCGAAGACGTTCGACCTCCGGCCAGATGAGTTCATGCAGCCTGACGGGATCAAGGAAGGCGGCCACCACGGAGTCAACATTTTAAATAGGGTCATTTCTGTTACCGTGTTTTGGCATTTCTTCCTGTTTTAAGTTTCTGCAAACCGAAACGCGCAGGGCCGGGCGCGGTGGCTCACGCCTGTAATCCTAGCACTTTGAGAGGCCCAGGCGGGCGCATCACCTGAGGGCAGGAGTTCGAGACCAGCCTGGCTAACCTGGCGAAACCCCGTCTCTACTAAAAATACAAAAATTAGCCGGGCGTTGTGGCGGGCGCCTGTAGTCCTAGCTAGTCGGGAGGCTGAGGCAAGAGAATCGCTTGAACCCGGGAGGCAGAGGTTGCAGTGGGCTGAGATCCCGCCATTGCACTCTAGCCTGGGCGACAGAGCGAGACTCTGTCTCAGAAAACAAAAAACAAAAAAAAAAACAACAACAAAAAAAAACTGGCGCAGGCCCCGAGTCTCTTCCTCCGAGGGGCCTGGACTGGGCCCTCCTCCTGTGCCTGTCCCTGCGCACCAGCCGCCCGTCCCCCCTTACTCCGCCCCCCACCACCGCGTGCTGGGCCTGCCGCGGCCTGGCCGCCTGGTTTCTAACCTCCGGCCTCCTCGCGACTCCATCCCTGCTGCCGCTAAGCGCCTCCTTTCTTTCTCTGCTCTTCTTCACCGCCATCGACCAAGGCCCGGCCCCTCCCTCACCCTCACCCACACCTGAACCCCTGGGAGGCCCCAGGAGCAGGGCGCCCACACAAGACCGCTCCTGTACCCAATGCCCCTTCTCAGCCACACTCACCCAAAGCTGCCTCCTGGCTCTGGGCTCCATGGCAACCAGCATCTAAGCAGGCTTAATGCCTTCCCAGAGTTCCTGAGGGCTAAGGGCAGGAGCAAGAGCATGACCCCAGCAAGGGGAGGACCAATGGGGGCAGGGGGCAGAGGGCAGCGCCTGGGCTTGTGGGCCGCAGAACCAGGCAGCCTGTTGCTAGGTAACCACATCTCCCATCACTGCCCCAGCGCATTGTCCTGAGCCGCCCATCCTGTCTCCAGCCACCTTCTGTGGAGTCTCGAACGCTGTCATCTGTGGGACCCTGAAGGCTGAAGGGAGAAGCAAGAGCGCAGCCACCACCCCTGAGCCACCTGTGGCTCTGCTACCCACCATTTCACTGTGAAGAGTCAGCTGCCTGGGCCGTGAGGTCACTGCCACCATGAGTCTGGGTATCATGGAAGAGGAAGATCTGGCCGAGTACTTCCGGCTGCAGTATGGGGAGCGGCTGCTGCAGATGCTCCAGTGAGTGTCTGAGGCCTGGCTTGCCCACCCTTCTGTGCCTGGGACCACTCACACCCACCCTGTGCCTCATCTTCCAACCTGTCTGTCCCCTCCTCTCCTGTAACCCAGTGCCCCAAATAACCCTGGCACCAGTCCACCCCATCACGCTGGTCTCCACCCGGTCACCCGCCCCAGCTCACTCCTGCATGGCCCTCTGTGCTTCTCAACACAACATTCCTTCCCTCCAAAAGGGAGAGAGGCCCCTCTCCTTCCCCATGGGTATCTGTCTCCACAGGTTACTCCCAGCCCCACCCTACCCCTTCTCAGAACTCACAGACCTTTCGTGTTCACATCTTGGACAGGAAACTCCCCAATGTTCAGGGACAGTTGGAGTCCCCATCCATCCGGCTACTGGAGGAAAAGGCGCTGAAAATCATGCATCATAATACCCTGCAGAAGGAGGAGGTGGGGACTCAGGGATGGAGTGCAGAGGGGCAGGAAAGGAGGATAGTGGGCTGGGGCACCGGAAGAGCCTGTAGACAGCCCTCCATTGTCTGGGTGGGGTGGCTAGAGCCAGGAGTTCTCTATGTGGTCTGGTCTCTTTGGGGAGAACAGAAAGGATCTGGGTCTTGGGGGTACCACTGTCCAGGTATGCTCTGCTCTGAGCCAGGCATGGGATAGAAAGTGGGAGGCTCCTATGGACCCTCTTGGGCCTGGGCGTGGAGCCTCTGGGGCAGAGATGCCAGGGTCTTCCTCGGTACTCATGTCAGGGGCCCTCCTGACCTCTCTGCTCCCCCACCCCCACCCCAAAGATGTGTCAGCGCAGAATGGAAGCCCTGAACCTGCGCTGGGAGGAACTGAGCGTTAAGGAAGCCCAGCTCAAGGCTCACATCCAGTTCATCCAGGTTTGAAGGGGTGTGGGCAGCCACAGTGGCCGGGTGATCCACACTCCGCAGGTGGGCAAACTACCGCTCCTCCTCCTTCTGCTGACTCCTCGCCCTGAGTTAAAAGCATCCTTAGTGCTTCAGCATTGCCTGGCACCTCCCTAGGCATCCTTTATGTCCCCCACCTGTCTCTGTTTGTAATTTTCCATTTACCTGTCAGTCTCTGCTCCCTCTAGATGCCTGTTTCCTATTTCCTTTCCAGTACCTAGGACATACAGTTTATCCAGTAAATGAACGCATGGATGAATGAATGAAGATGCTACAGTCAGGACTAAACACTTGGGGAATACAGTGATGAATGGGACAGTTTTAGTCCCTCCACCCACCCCACCCCTCCATCCTTGTCCTTGCACTGAAGGTCCGGGCAGGGGATGGTTGAAGGACCAGGCACCACAGTCCATTCCAAGACACCCTCTCTCACTTCAGTCCTTAGTGGAGCAATTTAATCATCTTAAAAATCCAGATTTATCCAGACCCACTCCAATTTGCACTTACGTGGCCCTGAAGGGCCTGGTCCAGCTCCGGGAGTGGGTAATGATTGCCGTCGGCCACAAAGAAGCCTCACTCTGAAGCACCTTCTTTCCTGCTCTGTGCCTAAGCCATGTGGCACAGGAAGTCCTTGGACTGGGCACATTCTCCAGAGGTCCAGTTCTTCATAGCAGCCAGAGAAACACTTATGGAGTGGTTGGGACAGAAGATTTGGGCATGATTTCTCCAAATGGCTCTCAGAGGGTCAGTAGCTTCAATTCCTAGAGAGTTTGCTACAAATACAGACCGCAGGGGCTTCCCTTGTTGCTTTCAGCGCGTCTGAGGTTGGGCCCAGGCTTCTATATTTTTTTAAAAGCTCCCCAGGCAGTTCTGATGACCAGGTGGATTTGAAAGTCACTGGTTTAGACCCCCTCAGTCCTCTCCTGGGCTTGCAGGGCAGCATACAGATCCTCCATGCACCTCCCTCAGTGGCCTCCAAGTGCCACCACCACATACGCCCGTCCATGTGGAATCACAGGAGCCCCTGAAGGGAGAAAGGAGCCACACAGGGCGAGGGGTGGGCTTGCCCCTAATCTTAGGGGAGGGCGCTGCAGAAGAAAGAGGCAGGATTGGATTGATTGCAGTAACAGCCTCGTTCTGTCCTCTGGGCATCGAACTGCCTGTTCCATCTCCTCCCTCAGCGAGATGCCATTCTGAGCGCCTAAGAGCATGCTCTCCCAGTGGCCTTACTCCCCAGGCCCTACAGTAGCAGGCGCATCCCCTCTCTCCTCTTCCTGGAGCTCCAGCCCTGTTGCCCCAGCTTGTGAAAGGGAGAGGGGCTCCTGCCTCCCATCTCCACAGCTGGGAAAACGGAGGCACCGAGTACCAAATCGGGAGAAAATTCCTGCCTCCCAGCTCTGGTCTGGGAGTGGTCCTTCTGCTCCATGGAAAACGGCCACCGCTAAGAACAGAAACCACAGAAGCTTTGTCAGGAGGGTTCCCGCTCCCACTTCTGGACTTTCTTAGTCTTCTCAGGGGGTTGAGTTCTTCCAGACTCTGAGCCCAGTGCAATGTAGGTCTTCCCCAGTCCACTCTCTGAAGTCCAGAGGCCAAGTCCCACAGGAAAGAACCATTTCCCGTCTGCCCCCTCCCGACCCCAGGTCACCTCTTGACTTTGGATTAAACCTCTGTCCTCACAGCCCCCTGAGCCCCACCTCAGTCCACAGAAATCTCTTCAACCTGGTTCCAATAACCCTGGAGAGCCTTTTCCTTCACCCCTCTTCTGCCCCATGGGTGGCCCAGCAATCTCTGCCTGTTGCCAGGATGGTTTGTGCTGACAGAGGGGTCTGAGGACACCACCAGCCCCAGGAAGGCCTGGGCCCCGGGAGGGCCGGGAGAGGCTTCCTGACCAGCACCACCTCCCCCGGCCCCAGGAGAACGACCAGAAACGGATCCGTGCCATGAAGAAAGCCAACAAGGAACGAGAACTCAAGCGCCAGCACATGCAGGAGCTGACCAAGGGCAAGCAGGAGATGGTGGCGCTGCGGCTGGAGCACCAGCGGCTGAGCGCCAAGCTGCAGGGCTACTCCATCTTCAACAAGTACCTAGAGAAGGTGGTGGAGAACTCCGAGGTGAGTCCAAGGAGCCTGGGGGGGCCCACCCTGGCACCTTCCTCAGCCCCACCTCCTCTTCCCTGGGCCCTGGGGCCCTGGGGTGGAGTTCAGGCTTAGCTGGCTGGGGACTGTGGATCCTCTGGGCCCCATGGGCTCTGCAGGATGGGCACCCTGCTCCGAGGAGATGCAGCCAGCCCTAGGGGGCAGTGGGAAGCAGCTAGAAGAAGCCTCTGGTGAGGCTGGAAGATTTTCTCAAGGGGTGGGGCCTAGAGCTGTGCCTTTGTGTGTCTGTGTGAGTCACAACTGTGTATCTATCTTGTGTGAGTTACATGTTTATGTCTACATGTGTGTCCATGGCTGTGTCTGTCTACAGGGGGATGTGTGTGTGTATCAACACGTGGCCTCCCTGTATCCCTGCATCCCCTCCTTTCAGTGTCTTCTGTTTACTGGAGAGTAAATTAGGGAGAGGAAGGGAGAGGAGTTGGAAAAACACCCAACCCCCTGCAGAACTGGGGTGCCTCATTTGTGCTGGGCCCCGGGGTTGGTGCTTCACACAGGTAGCTTCATTCAGTTTGCTGGTCAGCCCCAGGGAGAACCCAAGCTGACCATCCCTTACAGAGAAGGAAATGGAGGCTCCGAGAGGTTAAGTCACCTGCTCAGGGTCTCACAGCTCGTCAGTGAGGAGAGCCTTTGCTTTCAGCCACTCCTCAGTGGGCCCCACAGTGCCACTGACAAGGGCTCTCCCTGCAGTCCCTGTGGCCGTAGCCCAGGGAACTTCTTAGTTCCTCTGTGCCTCTTGCGGCATCTGACACTGCGATGTCCCTCCCAGAAACCCCCCTCTGCCCTCAACTCGGTGGCACCTCCCTCTCTCCCCTACCTCTGCCCCCTCCTTCTCAGGTTCCTCGGGTGGGGGCGCCTCTTCCCAGGTCCTTCTTTTATTTTATTTTATTTTTTTTTGAGATGGAGTCTCACTCTGTCGCCCAGGCTGGAGTGCAGTGGTGCGATCTCGGCTCACTGCAAGCTCCGCCTCCCGGGTTCACGCCACTCTCCTGCCTCAGCCTCCCCAGCAGCTGGGACTACAGGCGCCCGCCACCACACCCAGCTAATTTTTTGTATTTTTAGTAGAGACGGGATTTCACCATGTTCGCCAGGATGGTCTCCATCTCCTGACCTCGTGAGCCGCCTGCCTCGGCCTCCCAAAGTGCTGGGATTACAGGCATGAGCCACTGTGCCCGGCCTCTTCCCAGGTCCTTATGTGGTGGGTCCAGGTTCTCTGTCTCAGATCCTCCCCCCCGCCCCCCCGCTTTTTTTTGTTTGAGACAGAGTTTGGCTCAAGCTTGTTGCCCAGGCTGGAGTGCAGTGGCTTGATCTCGGCTCACTGCAACTTCCACTTTCCCATTTTCAAGTGATTCTCCTGCCTCAGCCTCCCGAGTAACTGGGATTATAGGCACTCGCCACCATGCCCAACTAATTTTTGTATTTTTAGTAGAAACGGGGTTTCACCATGTTGGCCAGGCCAGTCTCAAACTCCTGACCTTGTGATCCGCCTGCCTTGGCCTCCCAAAGTGCTGGGATTACAGGCGTGAGCAATCCTATGCTTTTCTTCTGAGCAATGTCCAGAGCCTCCCATGGATGCCACTCCTGTCACATTATCTCCTCCCCCATGTGACCGACAGCCAAGAGAGCCCCTCACTAGGGCAGATGGAGTCACCTGCTCCAGGGGTGTGGATCCATGTCCTCCGAGGAGAGGGGCGACAGGATGCACAACTGTTCACAGTTCCCACAATTTCCATATCACACCAC